>NC_079448.1:17213296-17813296 GCF_903798145.1 Danio aesculapii | reverse complement strand
ACTGTAGGTGTTGACAGGGGTTTGACAGATAAATATGCATTTGCAGCTAAATTGTTAATGTGCCAAATAGCATTTCCGATTGTTTACATCCCTGTTTACATCTATACATCCTTGCTAAAACATAAAGTTAACATAAATAACAATACTACCAAGTTGTGGCTCACAATCCACAGCTTTTTCCTTTATCGTTGGAACTGCTCCTTCTTTAAAAAGTTTTCAGCCAAATTCAGCACTGAACCAATAGTATCTGGATGCAGCCTTTATGATGAAAGCTGAGATTGCATCTCTCTGTCAGACACAATGCATTCAATAGAACTAGTGATGCCATTGTGACGGGTAGAGTTAGCGGTGGGGTTAGGTGAGCCCATTCAAAAGCATTGCATCTGCACCAAGTCTGCAGTCAGACCCCTCTCCACTGAACTGGGAGAGATTCTGGAAGCTGTCCTTTGTCAAATGCTAGAGAGCTATATTTGTTTTTTTTTTAGAATTTTCTGGAACATAATTAAAATTAAATTGTAAGCACTTCTCTCTTTGCGCCATGTCCTTTAGAAGCTCCAATACAGAAACAGAACAAGCTTTGTGAAAATAGCAGCCTTTGAACAACATTTTAGCTTTCTCTGCTTCTAACAGCACCTCTTTGACCACGCTCCTTTACTGCTTTATCACTTTATCATTAACCCGGATGTATTTTTTTTGTAATCCCCAAACTTTGTTCGCTGTAGGCTTTGCTAAGCTTACTCTGTAAAAGCCAATGTCTCCCTTTGCATCAAATTTTGGGCGTCTTAAATTCAAAAATGTTGTTTATGTTCACACAGGTACATTACACATAAACTAAAGTAAAAAATATGATATTGCAGTGAACCATAAAATACTATCTTAAGCTAAAACAAACTTTTCAGTTGATGTTAAAGAGAGGTTATTCGTTTCTCTTGTTTTTGGAATGTTACAGTATAAGTGAAAGAGAAATTTAAGAGAGAGAGAAAAAGAAATGCTTGCCTCCAGAGCTTGTAACACAGTTTGGTTTTTGTGGCATTTTGTAAAGGGAACTCAAATGTTGGTATTTTCACTTTTGTACTATAGATGGGAACAACACTGAACTTCTGCTGATTGGGTTCAGATGCAGTCTCAGTTCCTCAGTATAAACCTTAATGACTGAATGCAAATTTCACTTCATAAAACTCATCAACCTTTTCTTGTCATGTCAGGGGTGTTTACCAAGAGCAATGCATAGTGTTCCCTCCATCAGGGTATGAGGGGTTTATTAGTAACCAGAAGGTTTCCCAAACAGGAGGATTGTTTAAAATGTATTTTTTCTCCACTCTCTTATCTATGTCTTCACAAGTTGTTCATTGGAGTGTGACTGTGAAGTTAATTAACAACTCTGATTGTGAAGAGTGTACTCAATTTTTTTTAACTAAGCACCTGTTACTCACAAATTCTCATCCCCTTTATTTATCTGCCCTGCTTTTTAGAACTCAACACTGTTAGACCTGAAAGACATACAAAAATCAGACAGCATAGTTAAATTACAAAAGATTGTCTAGAGTACATACATTTCATGAGTTTGGATAAACGACACTGTATTTTACTGTTCTTATACAAACTGTTCTTGAACTTTGATTGTTATATTTCTGTTATGCAAAAATTTAAATAACTTTGCTGTTATTAGTTCAATCTATATTTATTTTACAAACTAATTCTGTCAACAACAACAAAAAATCTTTCTCAGACAAAACCACTCCAATGTATCCAGAAGGTAAACCACACGTTTCTTTAATGTGCATGGGACTGAATGAGCATGGCCATAGAAGTGAGGATCCAAATGCAGGGTTTATTAAGTATGGCTAAAGCAGGCAGGGGTCAAGACAGGAGCAGACAGCATAGTACAGGGGTAATCCAATAGTAGGTCAGGGTTGAGGCAGGAAGCAAACAATTGTGAATCCAATAGACAGTCCAAAACAAACAAAGCAGGAACCAGAAACACAGTCAGAATTGCACATAAAGATACAAGACTTCACAATGACTGAGAGAGACTTTTTGAGAGGTGGATTTATGTGTGAGTATTTTGGTTGCATGATGTTGATGTGTGAGCATAACGGCTGCAGGTATTGTGTAATCAGAGCAGAATCCGGTGTGAGGTGCAACAAATGATAATAAATTAAATGGTAAAGTACAGGTGAGTAACAGATGTAAGGTGTAAAGTGCCCTCTAGCATGTCTGGTGGGTATTTTAGCTCTTGACCATGAGTTTCCTTTTTCTATCATTAATTGCCTTACCTCACAGCACTTGCTGGACTTTTCTCTCCATAGACTTCCATTCATACGCACGGAAATGCATCAGACCGGAAACACAAGCTTGTGCGACAAGTTTATGCAGTTTGCTGCATTCCAAAGTTCAAGCTTGGTGAACTTGACCTGTGAAATTGTATCACTTGACTGCCTGAGACAAATCAAAGATCAAAACATGAACTCTCTGGACAGAAATTTAAAACATGGACCAATCTCTCAATTTTTTCAATGTCTAATCATCTTGTTTAATTCCATCTCTTTACGCAACGCCGTACTACAGAATTTCACAAACTCAAACTCTAGTGTGACTGCAGCTAAACTGGTTATGGTATCATTAAACTGGTCACAATTTAGCATCTTCCATTTGACATCATGATTAAAAGGCTCACCACACTCTTCACAAAATCTAATGTGGTCAGCATACTGTTGGGCAAACCATAAGACAGTCAGTGCAAAAGCTGTTGAGAAACCCGTGTTGTGAATTTTGAACATTAAAGTGTTATTTTCCCCAAAAAGGAAAATTATATATTCAATTACACTCATTTTGTTTTAAACCCCTAAGAAATTTGTTTGTCCTCAGAACACAAATTAAGTTATTTTAGGGGAAATCTGAGAGCTCTCTCATTATCCATAAACAGCTAGGTTCCCTACTCATTTAAATAGAAAAACACAAATAATAATCCCCAAAACAGACTTTATATTGTCAGTGGTTCAATCAGAATGTTTTCTAAATTAGGGAGCTCTCAGATTTAATCTAAAATATCTTAACTTGTGTTTTGAAGAGAGATGAAGGTTTCAAGGATTTGCAACAACATGAAGGGGAATAATTAATAACATAATTTTAACGTTTGGGCGAACTGGTCTGAGTTTGATTGTAATTGCAAATAAATAAACAAATCTTGCTGGCCTCATTGCATTTGTACACACTGGTAAATCTGTCTTGGAAGACTTTGGATATGGAAAGCTTTTATTTAAATCAATACTAATTGCTTACACAATGTTCAGTTCACAATGCAGTAACTTTTAGCTTGTTGCAGATTCTCAGCATTTCTTCTGCTAATTTAATATCCAGAAAAATTAGCAGACTGGCCAAAAAGAATGAATAAAACACACGTTATGAGCTTGGCTTAAGAACAGCTAGTTGTTAATTAAGAAATAACATGGGCTATCACCCTTCACTCCCACCCTCATCCGCTCAACCCAGCATTGTTCCTCAGAAAAGCTTATTTCATGCTTCAGTGAATACCTCGATCTCAATGTCATTCTTTCTCATAGACAGTGCACATTTAAAGCACTTGCTTGCTGGCACACACACACACAGTTGGCAGTTCTGTTCATGCACAGCATTTCTGTTTACCCACAGCTTTCCCAGGAAGACTTTAAAATAGTAAAATGGTTGAAATGTAATGTAATATAGAAATGAAATGTCCCTGAATTGACCCACAGTATGTGGACCTGAAGAGTTTCCCAACTTGGCTAGTTTTAAATGGTTAGGTTTTAGCATGTGATTTATATATTTCATTACTAATGGAATGGTTTATTTCTAGGTCAACAAATATGAAATAAAACAATTTCATATAGTTACTTATGAATCATTACTAAGTTACTAGTAGTTTACTTAAACCAATATGCTATACGCCTATTTCATGCACCCACCATTTTAAAATGAAAGCGAGGCTGTGGTGGGAAGAAACCCAGAAGCAAGAGGTCTGGCACTGTAAACATTGAAACAACATGTCATGAACTACAAACCTCTAACTGTTGCCGCAATTTAAATGTGAATGTGGTGTAAACATCACTTTAATATCATTCAGTTTAATTTAAACAATGAAAAGCATATTAGGCATCAAACTAAATCACAATCTCTTTAAGAGTAATACGCTGAAGTGTCTTCCTAAAACAATGCAGTCCTGTGTAAAATATTTGGAGCACACCCTCGTGTTGTCTGTAATAGTGTTGTCATGGTACGAGAGGGGTCTGGATGCAGACCTAGTGCAGTGCAATCTGAGCTGCATCCAATGCTTTTAAAGGCGCTCACCTAACCCCACCCCTAACCCTACCCGTCACAGTGACGTCACTCACTCCATTGAGTGTATTGTGTCTGACATTGCATCGCTGAGTGATGCAATCTCAGCATGCATCATAAAGGTTGCATCCAGATACTAATGCACGATACTGGATATTTCGTATTTCGTAAAATTTTGTAAAAATGTCCATTTCCTGCTAACATTATGAGCTGTTGAGTGCATTCTTAGACACTGCTGATTTGCCATAGTGTTCATCGGTGTTCAACAGAAATTACTGTGATTGGCCGTAAATGTCATCAGTTGACTGAACACAAACACAGATACAGGGACACTGGAGTGTTTTAAAGCCATGAAGATCAGTTGATTCATCAGTAGATCGCTCGTTTGCACTCTGTAAACATCTGTGAATTGCGTTGAAATGATGACCTTCACGGCCAATCACAGTCAATTCCATTGAGCGCTGGTGAACACTATGGCAAATCAATGGTGTTTAAGAATGTGATCAAATGGTTAGCAGGAAATTAAAGGTTTTTAAAAATTTCAGTAATGAAATTCAGTATTGTGACAAGTCTAATATAGTGAAAAACTCAGTTCATAAACTTGAGTTTGATAAATGGCATCTAAATCATATGTTTGGGATAGATAATATTAGCTAACTAGTGCTAGCTAACCAGTCACTTTTTATTTTCCTTATCCATTTAGAACGGACATTCAGGTCACTCAGAAAGCAGTGAAATGATAAATTTGTGTCACTTCCTTTTCACTGTTAAGATATACAGCCAGGTACACAACAATATCCCATCGCGGATGCCACTCCAGGCTATACTCACAGGTTTTTTTTCCCACCGCAGCCTCACTTTTACTTTTAAAGTCAGTCTATTACATATCAGTAAAGCATTAAAGATTTCAAATTCCAAAAAAGGTGACGCGGTGGCGCAGTAGGTAGTGCTGTCGCCTCACAGCAAGAAGGTCGCTGGTTCGAGCCTTGGCTGGGTTAGTTGGCGTTTCTGTGTGGAGTTTGCATGTTCTCCCCGCATTCGCGTGGGTTTCCTCCAGGTGCTCTGGTTTCCCCCACAGTCCAAAGACGTGGTACATGTGAATTGGGTAGGCTAAATTGTCCGTAGTGTATGAGTGTGTATGGATGTTTCCCAGAGATGGGTTGCAGCTGGAAGGGCATCAGCTGTGTAAAACATATGCTGGATAGCGGTATGATGGCGGTTCATTCCGCTGCAGCAACCCCAGATTAATAAAGGGACTAAGCCAAAAAGAAAATGAATGAATGAATGAAATTCCAATAAAAGTTGGGATGTTTTGTAAAATGCAATAAAATGAATAAATGTAATGTGCATTTATTAGTGCATTTATTGTGTCTTGCCATACATCCAAAACGTGCTTTACGATTAAGTGAGAGGGTCCTCCCACACAACCACCAGTGTGCAGCATCCACCTAGATAATGTGACTGCAGCCACAGGAAAACACAGCCAGTGTGCAGATAGAGGGAAATTGGCCAAGACATCAGGGTTACACTTTACCCTTTTACGAGAAGTGCCATGGAATTTTTAATAACCACAGAGAGCCAGAAGCTCAGTTTATTATTTCATTTACCAGAAACAAAAATATAACTACACTGAATCCATTTTTTTGTGTGCCACCCCAAGATTTGGTGCGGCTTCTTCTGCCCATCCCTAAGAAAATTTTCTGGGGGTGCCACTGATTATAGTGTCCCCATCACTATACTGGGGCACCCGGACCCACACAGACCACATGGTGAGCACCCCTTGCTGACCTCACTAACACCTATTCCAACAGCAATCTATGCTGCTTCCGAAAATTGCCGCCTATACCCAGAGATGTATAGTAACGAAGTAGAACTACTTCACTACTGTACTTAAGTACTAAAAGGCAGTATCTGTACTTTACTGGGGTATTGTTTTTTTCTCCTACTTCCACTTTTACTTAAGTACATATTTTCGATGAGTTTAATACTTTTACTCCGGTAGATTTTTTATGAGCTGCATCGTTACTCGTTACTAGAGGTGTCAAAATGGTCGATATCGGTTCAGTAATAGATCATAACGGGTTATTACGTACTGACGTCATTTATCTCCTATGTGCGGTGTCGCAATACTATGGCGAAGGACGGAGGCGCGAGGGCGAGTGAAGGCGGCACAGCACACGAGCCGCTATTTCACTACTACAGAGAAATGTTGTGAGACTCCACCCCTGCTCTCTCACTTTGGACATTTGACCCGCTGGCCTGTTTGTGAGGTAACTTTATAGATTACCTGTGATAACCACATATTATACATACATAGACTGTAACCGCGGCTGTTCTCCCCGCCATCAGTGAACAACGCTTTCATTTCTAAAGCCGATAGCAGCCCTTTCTGTTGAGAAGGTGAAGACAATAACCAATCAAAGGGGTGTAAGACCTCGCCTGTCAGCGTTTAAAAAGCAGGCGGGAGAATATTTACATGAGTTTATTTGCTATAAATGCTCATGCTGTCTTCTGTGCATGAGTTTTGTTTGATACATTCAGAAAGAGTGTTTTCTTTGAGCGGGTCAAATTAAGATTACAGTTCATATATCTTACTGCTGTATTAAAGGACACAATTGTATTACAAGTAACCATTTAACTGTCACACCAAGAAAAAAACCAATAGAATTTTTTTATTTATTGCATTTCTTAACTCCTAATGTCGCTAGTTAACACAATCAATACATTTTCCCCCAACACATCCCATAATTTCTAAAATATCAGCCTCTACCAAATGGTTCAGATGTTAGTTTATGGTAAAAGTACCAGAATGAATAAATATACTATAAAAATATGAAGTTTAAGACCAATTTAATTAAAACATAATCAAAATGAAACATTTTTGAATACTAAATCATAGCCATAAGCCATAAAATATTTCAGATTTTCATTTAACACAGTAATATACATGTTTTCTTTTTTTTTACAATAAAATCAAAATCAAGTGAATTAGAATGTTCGTTTACAGCGTTTACAACCAGTAATTTGTGCTCCGAAAATGGGTTTCAATAGCGTTTTGAGTGGATTATGGACTGTTTTTTTGACACACAACTTTGAAAGGTGTGTGTTAAAGCTGTTATAATCTGTCAGATCTGTGGTTCAAGCGTGAGAGAAAAACAGTATTGTAAGTCATGTTTCTTTTCGTTCTGCTTAATGACGTGCCCCCAAAAAAGAGATTTAAAATAAACAAAACAATATGATGTCTTTTGACTGCATTCTTTAATAACTACATTACACAATACTTGTACTTTAACTTTCAGTACTTGAGTAGTAAATTTTGAAATAAACTACTTGCAATACTTAAGTACAAAAATTGTTGAATACTTTAGTACTTCCACTTAAGTATGGTGCTTAAAGAGCACTTTTACTTCTACTCAAGTCACTTTTTGATAGAGTACTTGTACTTTTACTTAAGTCTGGGTCTCTAGTACTTTATACATCTCTGCCTATACCCTCATTCACTATTCCCTACATTTGTCCACTAATATAGTCCACTTGAAGAAGTGGATGAAACGAGTGAGGGTAGTACACCAGAAGAGATGATGTTTTATTTGTGCTTTGCTGGATATTAAATCCATCAGATGGATTAGATTTTTAACTTATTGGTCAGACCCTGTGAGTTTTTTAACACTTAGCGAGCTGTCTATTAGTAAATAAAGACTTGTGATTTCTGTCATGTAAACAAACATTACTTTAAATAGCACATATGATGAAAATCAACTTTTGTAAGCTGTTTGGACAGAACTGTGTGCAGGTATAGTGTGTCCACAGTCATATTGAGGTGATCCCTACTGATAAAAACAGCTTAAATCAGCCTAAGCTGATTGGCTGGTCGACCAGCCTGGATTTAGAGGGGTTTTGGCCATTTCCAAGCTGGTTCCCAGCCATTTCCAGCCTGGTCTTAGCTGGTCAGGCTGGAAAATGACCAGCTAAAACCAGCTTGACCAGCCTAGACATAGCTGGTTTTGGCTGGGCTCCCAGCCTGGCAAGGCAGGTCAAGCTGGTTTTAGCTGGTCATCTACCAGCCTGACCAGCTAAGACCAGCCTGGAAATGGCTGGAAACCAGCCCGAAAGTGGCCAAACCCCCTCTAAAACCAGCCTGTTTGACCAGCTAAAACCAGCCAACCAGCCTAGGCTGGTTTAAGCTTTTTTTTAGTAGGGATATAAACACAAAAAGTCGTTTTTTAAAATTTCCTGATGTTAAAATAGTATCCAAATCTCTCCTATTTTGAGGCCCATCACAATGCGACAGAGGAGTGTGGTTTTCCCCCCTACAGAATTGATTGACAGACGTGTATCAACATGTCTTAGTAGTAATGCATATAATCATATCCAAAAGACAAGATGTGCGCAAAGCAACTGGGATTAAAGATCTGTTCAGTTTGCTGTGATTATCAATCATCCTCAAATATGATCAAGAATGAGTTTAAAACATTTTAGAACAGTGCATGTTTGTCATAAAAAAAATCGCTTTGTAATTCAACATCACAGCCGCATAGTGTCAGTACAATTATAAAAGAAGATGCTTCAATCCTAGTTCGTGGACTTAAATCAGTTCTATTTTGTACATTAACATAACAGATGTCCAAACAGCAAGGTATATTAATGCATCCTTTCACATTTACGTGTGTGTGTTTGTGTTTGTACTTTATAATGACATTGTGTGTGACTCATCATTGCAGAAAGTCTTGAATTAATTCCACACCAAATATATATAAAAATAAGAGTTTGGAAAGTTCTCTTATTCTCTTACAGTAGTAAAGGGGATCTGCTTCATTCTTGCTTGTCACTGTGCTGTTTATCTACATGAAGGCTATGGCTCTGACATGCACATGGGAATGCTAGATGGAGAGAGCTAGCTCATTTGCATTAAAGGCACAGCCAACAAAAACAGCTACATTGTCTTAATGTTGCGTTCACACCAGATGCGGAAGAAGCGTCAAGGGCAAGTGATTTACATGTTAAGTCAATGCAAAGATGTGAATAGACATCCTGCGGCGCGATACGCATGAATGATGCGAATGGCGTGGTGCAAATGGAGCGCTTAACGTGCTTAACGCGTGAATCGATTGAGTTCGAAAATCTAAACCTTAGCGGACATTCACGCCACGTTAACAAATCAGGAGCTTGCTCTTGTGGGGGCGTAATTATGACGTAGCTCCTGTTGTTGGTGTCTCGGGGGGAAATCCACCTGCCTACAACAGTTCATCAAACTGGGATCGGCTCAGTCAGAAGCACTGCTAAATGCTTCCATCATCCAGGTTAAGCTTTAAGAGGAGTTTATGAGCTCACAGAACTGGGTGCACCTCTGAAAGGATCTAGTGGACTCAGACACTGCTCCAAACGAATCGACGCTGTTTTTCAGCCTTCATAAAGCACATAAACACAGTTATTTTCTCAATAAAATCCATGTTAGCCATTTAGCAATGAAGCTACAGTCACCTGGCAGACAGAAGCCCTGCCCATCACGTAAGTCTGTTCTGAAGTGCATTTGATGTGCGAATGAAGCGAGTAAACTCAAAATGTTCACACGTCTATATACGAGCGAATAGCACGATTTATCCGCATGTTCACGTCTGGTGTGAACACAGCATTACAGCTTAAATTTCCCAGATTTGGGAATAATAAGGTATAATAAATAATCTGATGGGTATTTTGAGCTGAAACTTTACAGACTGGACACACAAAACAGGTAAAATATAGGTACCCTTTAACTAAATTATATTTTATTATTAATCAATCACTGTATTGTAGTCAGATGTGGAAATAAATTCACTGCACAAACTCCACAATGCATTATGAGGATTTTCTAGCTCTTGAGTGTACATGGGTTGTAGACACATTATTGCATTGTGGGATTGATTGAAGGCATTACATAATCTCCACTATGGTTTTGGAGACCACTAAAAATGGCTGCTCCATCAAATAGTGTAATTAGGGATACATCCCTAGTTTTCCCAAATGGTCTCCAATCCAGGTACTTTCCAGACTAAGCACTGCTTAGTTTCAGTGAAAGAGAGTCTTGTCTGTCATATGTTTGTGGCTATCACTGTGAAAATTATCACTGGACAGATGTACAGTTTTCACTATGAATAAAAATTGAAGTGGCATATCTTGATATAGTAGCAAACTGTGCTCAGCTGCAGTGTTTTTTCTAAAGTTCTCGTGTGACTTTATTTACAGCACAAAAAATGACATTTTCATGCAGTGGCATTTGAGGCTCAAAGGTAGAGCACATTCAGCTGAGTTGGGTGCCTTGCTCAAGGGAATAACCTCAACCATGATTTTGAGGTGGATATTTATTCACTCTCCCCACCAACAATCCCTGCTAGTGCTGGAATGTAACTCTTGTGTATCCCCAGTTTGACTGTTTATTGTGGACTGCTTCAAAACGGTTTAATTGGGTTATTCTATGACCTTTTCACTTTTATATAGTCTCTTTCCCAACTTTTTTGGAATGTGTTCCAACCATTAAATCAAAATCCATTTAAGTTTGTAAGTTAAAACGGTGGACATATTTTCTGTGTAATTTTGTAAATTAAATATAAGTTAACAAGAATTAACAAAGGTGAGACTTTATTTTGATGGTCCGTTTGCTGAATTTAAGTTACATTGCATCTACATGCCAACTAATTCTCATTAGATTATAAATAGACTGTTAGGTTGGGGTTAGTGTAAGTTGACATGTACTTGCATGTACATGTAAGTTTCTTATATTAAGTTAAATGTCTGTCGAAGGAGCATATCAACAGATATTAAGTAAGTCTATTGAAACTCAAATGGACCATCAAAATAAAGTGTAAATGACAGATTCTTTATTACATTTTACAAAACATCCTATTTGGGGTGGTGTGTGTGTGTGTGTGTGGGGGGGGGGGGGTATTCAGGTAGTTTTATACAGCCTATCATTGACATGTTTTATGCTTCTGCAGTCAAATAATGCTTGCCCATTAAGACTGTGATCTGCACTGCTAAAATCTAGGTTTATCAATGCAAAGTCATGACTGCGCATGCTCGAGTGACGTCACTGTCTCGACTGACGGCACCGCTGATCAGCTAAAGCTACCGACCTCTTTCATTCACTTATTTTCTCACTTACTGGCTTTGCTCTTCACCTTGTCTTCACCTTGTACAATGTCGCTTGTGTGTCTGTCCTTGAGTGCAGGAGAAGCATCGATGGAGGCGCTGGAGCTCGAGCTGGAAGCAGTGGAGTCCCAGATTCGCTCCCTCGAGACGAAGCGAGCGCGGCTCCGGGCTATGCCCTTACCCCGTACTCGCTCGTCTGAGGTAAGTGTACAGTACAATCACAATACTCCGTCTTCCTCAACCCCGCGTGTTTCTCTGTCCAGGCCCAGTGCACCGTCGTTCATGCCGTCCCGCGGCGGAACGTTTTCTCCTCTGGTGCTTGAGATCCCCACAGAGAACCGCTTCGCCCCTCTCCGCGAGATGGGCCGCGATGTGACCATCATCGGTGACTCAATCGTGCGCCAGTTCCTTCAAATCGCTCCAGTTCCTTCAAAGGTAACAAAGTACGCACTTTCTGTTTCCCTGGTGCCCGAGTTAAGAATATTTCTGCACAGATACCTACTATCCTGAGCGCTGCCGAGAGCCTCGGTGCCGTCGCCCTCCACGTGGGGATGAACGACACTGGGCTCCGGCAGACGTAAATCCTGAAAGAGGACTTCAGGAGCACCTCGCCCACCACGCAGTTTATCGTTTCTGGACCACTTCCAACCTACTGCCGAGGAAATGAAAGGTTCAGTAGACTTTTTTCTCTGAATGAATGGCTATTAACATGGTGTGAGGAACAGAAATTGCTCTTTGCTAATAACTGGAATCTTTTCTGGGAGCGTCCTAGGCTTTTCCGTTCTGACGGGCTGCACCCCAGTCGAGCTGGAGCTGAACTCCTGTCGGACAACATCTCCAGAATACTTCGCTCTATTTGACTAGTAAGTAAAAATTCACAAAATTCACAATTTAGCCATACAGACTCCTATTCGTCCCACATAAATAACATTAATGCATATCTGGCTAACCCCATAGAGACTGTGTCTATTCCTCGTATTATTAGATCAAGAAATAAACATACTGTGTGCTCCAGAAATAATCTATTAAGAATTAAACCAGAAAAACCACTAAAAAGTGAAAATACAAATTTCATAAAGCTTGGTCTCCTAAACATCAGGTCACTAGCACCTAAAGCACTTTTCATAAATGAAATAATAACAGATAACAATCTTAATGCACTCTGTCTCACTGAAACCTGGTTGAAACAAAATGACTATATTAGCTTAAATGAAGCAACTCCTCCAGGACTCTTATATAAACATGAGGCTTTTCAAACTGGTCGTGGTGGTGGAGTTGCATCAATCTATCATTAATATTCTTAATGTTAATCAGAGAAACGGACTTTTGTTTAGCTCCTTTGAAGTATTAGCGCTGAATGTTATGCTTCCGGACACTATGCAAAAACCTATGTTATCTCTCGCTCTAATCACCATATATAGACCCCCAGGACCCTATGTCAATTTTCTAAAAGAGTTTTCTGATTTTATCTCTGACTTACTAGTTAAAACTGATAAAATACTCCTTGTAGGAGACTTTAACATCCACATAGATGATGCTAACGACACATTAGGGCTCGCGTTTATGTATTTACTACATTAACTAGAGATAAAGCAAAATGTTATTGGTCCAACCCATCGCTTAAAGCATACACTAGATCTAATTCTGTCTTATGGAATTGAGGTCATTGATGTAGACATTATACCATAAAGTGATGATATTACAGACACTACCTCTTACTATATAAGCTGTGTTTACCTGAAATTAGCAGATCCGCTCCAATATATCGCCCTAGTAGAACTATTGTTCCATCCACCCAAGATGAGTTTATAAATAACTTACCTGATCTTTCTCTATTTCGAAATGCACCCGCAAACGCAAATTACCTGGATGTACTACCAGCAGTATGGATGCCATCTTTACTAACACTCTAAATACTGTGGCACCCATCAAACTAAAAAAGGCTAGAGAATATAAAACTACACCATGGTATAATAGTCATACCCGCGCTCTCAAAACAGCAACCCGTGCCCTGGAACGTAAATGGAAAAAAACAAATTTAGAAGTTTTTAGAATTGCGTACAAAGACAGTATGTCCAGCTATAAGAGGGCTCTAAAAATCTGCCAGGGCTGAGCACCTCCACAGACTGATAGAAAATAATCATAACAATCCTAGATTCATATTTAACACCATTGCTAAATTAACAAATAATCGGTCATCTTAGGAACAAAATGTTCCACTGCAAATTAGTGGTGATGACTTCATGAATTTTTTCAGTAATAAAATAGAAGGCTTTAGACAGAAAATAGGAGATATTAAACTTTCTGCATCGCCTTATACTTCAGATCCAGTAAACATTCCACTGAATCTAAAAAACCTACAGTGCTTTAAAATCATAGAACAGGAAGAGCTAGATAAAATTATAAATAGTTCTAAACCAGCTACGTGTATGTTGGACCCAATTCCAACAAAGTTACTGAAAGAATTGCTACCTGTTATAGGAGGACCTCTTCTTAACGTTATCAACTCTTCTTTATCAGTAGGCCATGTTCCAAATCCTTACAAGCTAGCTGTTATTAAGCCTATTATTAAGAAACCACAACTGGACCCCAGCAACTTAGCTAATTATGGGCCTATTTCAAATCTTCCATTTATGTCTAAAATACTAGAAAAAGTTGTTTCTGCTCAATTATGCTCCTTTCTGCACACGAACTATGTTTTTGAAGTGTTTCAGTCAGGTTTCAGAGCTCATTACAGTACAGAAACTTCATTAGTGAAAATAACCAACGATTTACGATTTAGCTGCTGACCAAGGGTGCATCTCGCTATTAGTTTTACTTGATCTTAGTGTGGCATTTGACACCATTGACCACGGTATCCTCATAAATCGCTTAAAGTCTACAGGTATCCAGGGACAGGCTCTACAATGGTTTAAGTCATACTTAGCTAACCGTTACCAGTTTGTGAATATTAATGGACAGCCTTCACAAGTCAGCCCAGTAAAGTACGGGGTGCCTCAAGGATCAGTTTTAGGCCCTTTGCTGTTTACAATATACATGCTACCCCTGGGAGACATTATTAAAAGACATGGGATCAGCTTTCACTGCTGTGCAGATGATACTCAATTATACATTTCAACTAAACCTGACGAGATGTCTAAACTGTCCAAGCTAACTGAGTGTATTAAAGATTTTAAAGACTGGATGACCAACAATTTCTCTTAAACTCAGACAAAACAGAATTATTACTTATTGGACCTAAATCCTATACACAGCAGATCTCACAACTCGACCTACAATTAAAGGGGTAAAAAGTTAGCGTTAGCTTTACTATAAAAGATCTGGGTGTCATATTAGACAGCAACTTAACTTTTAAAAATCATATATCCTATGTCACAAAAATTGCTTTCTTTCAACTGAGAATTATTGCTAAGTTACGAAGTATGCTATCCATCTCAGAAAAGCTAGTCCATGCTTTTATGACTTCTAGGCTGGCCCACTGTAATACACTGTTTGCTGGCTGCCCAGAATCCTCTATTAACAAACTTCAATTAGTACAAAATGCAGCTGCCAGAGTTCTTACCAGGTCTAGAAAATTTGATCACATCACCCCAATTTTATCCTCCTTACACTGGCTGCCTGTTAAGTTTCGTATTGAATTTAAAATATTGGTTTTATTCATATAAAGGTTTAAATAATCTAGCTTCTGTTTATCTAACCAACCTTCTGTCTCGCTACAATCCAGTTCGCTCTTTAAGATCTCAAAACTCAGGGCTTCTGGTAGTACCTAGAATAGCAAAGTCGAGTAAAGGAGGTCAAGCCTTCTCATTTATAGCTCCTAAACTCTGGAATAGCCTTCCTGATAACGTCCGAGGCTTAGACACACTCTCCCAATTCAAAACTAGATTAAAGACCTATCTGTTTAGTAAAGCATACACTCAGTGCACCACTTAGCGGGCTTCCACAAAGGTTTCTGCACCTTGTTTATATACACTATGAACAGCAGCTACGCTAATTATTCTTTTTATTCTCCATTTCCACCTGGGGATACTCTTCCCGAGGCCCTCAGACTATGCAGAGTCACTGATTCGATCCAAGACCAACGACGAGATGATCCCAAGGTTTCCATATCCTGGACCAGGCCGTATCCTGAGCAGCTACTGTGGTGGTCATGGAGGAGTGGAGAACATGAGACTGATTCCTGTGACACTCCAGACAGACGAGTCTTCGCTGAGGCCAGCTTCCAGCCTCCGCTGCTGAGACTGCAGCTCTGCACAAGACGTTTGGCCAGCGGAGAAATTAAAATGGTCATGCCATAAGTTTTTTTCCCTCTCCGCTGTCGCCACTGGCTTACATGGTTCGGGATCTGTAGAGCTGCGCATTGTTGGATTTGCTCTTCAGTGTTTGGACTCTTAGTAGTGATTTTTAAACCACACTGTACTGAGCTAAACTGAACTGAACTTAAACACTAAAAAACTGAACTGCACTGTTCCAATTTACTATGACCTTTTATGTGAAGCTGCTTTGACACAATTTACATTGTAAAAGCGCTATACACATAAAGGTGAATTGAATTGAATTGAAAGCCATCTGACAAATTCACCATAATACATAGGTTATTAAATGTGATTTCAGTTTTTTACTTGTGAAATTAAAAAAGAAAACATCAGAAATGACAGAAAGTCATTTGGTTGAAGAGACGATTGGATTAACAATAAAATTTGTCAATAAAATTCAACATTACCACATTTAAGTATCATACACCTTTGCACCATTTCTATATCACAGCACATGTGTCGAACTGTCCAGTTTCTGTTTTTAAATCATTTGAGACTTTTAAATTGGACTAAGGGGATCTACAATGACATTCTACTTAACGTTCATTTTAAATCAACAATGTTTCATGTAAACAGGCCTAGAAAAACATTGAAAGTGATAAACAACTGTTGTATGACTCTAGCACTACATGTTCCTAAATCACTTTTGAGCACATTTAGCATGGCTAACTAATACAACGTCATTTGAATCACTAGAGTTTACTTAATATGGTGAACTGAATGAATGGATGCATGCTTATTTCACTTTAACCTGCTCTCAGATTTGTAATATATGCAGTGTATACTCACAGCAAGCGCAATGACAGACCAATTACCCATGTTTAAAGATTTCTATGTAAGTGCTTCTGCTATTCTGCTAAGTTAAGCATGATACTTGAATTAAAGGAGGGGTCCAGAGTGTATGTTTAAGGCTTGGTTTTGTTTATAAGGTTCAAAGCAATGTGTGTTCATGCTTCATTTGTAAAGAATCACGCTGTTTTTACATATTTTTTACCTTGATTTAATACAGCTACTCTGCTAACATGAAAATGACTGTCATATTTCCTAGTTCCTCCAAAAGGCCTGCCCTCAAGATGCTCTGATTGGCCAGCTAACATAATGTTATGTGATTTGCAAATCGGCTCCACATCACCAGGAGAAGCATCACGCCCCTACAAGCATGCTATTTTGCGCTGTTTAAATACTGTCAGTCAAAGTAGCTATTAGCCGTATGAGTTTATGCCTGAATCAGACAGAAAATGACACAGAACACACAGCTGAACCTCACGCCTGCTCAATAGCCTAGTGAGGTGTTTTAATCAGGTTTTTCAGTAACCAGTTTACTTGTATTTCTGCCAGTATTTCGTCTTCTCCAAAACATGTTTAAACCCATTTTGCATCTTTATTGTTAGAAAATTGCATGTAACTTATCATTGTGGACTTTATCTTTGTGGAATTTATGCTGGTTTATGCTATGTTAGATTTTAAGAGAATAAGTTGCTGCTTCAATTTAAAGGGCAAGTTTTTTGCGTCTCCAGAATGTGTCTGTAAAGTTTCAGCTCAAAACACCCATCAGATTTTTTTTATTATACCTTTTATAAGATTCTATCTTATATCGTTTTGCATCAGGAAGCGGTTTTGTTGTACTGCGCCTTTAAGGCTAGGCCTCCCCGCCCACCGTTTCTAAGTGCCTTTCTGCGTGCCTTAATCTCCTCCCTCAGCTGCGTCAGACAACAGATAGACTTTAATGAAGATCTCACGTAGCGTTTGTTAGAAATACTACAGTAAGAACTTTACCAATAAGTATTTGTTGTAGATACAGATGTACACACATACACAGGGCAGACACACCCCCACACACACAGTCAGTGCGTGCGTTTAGCTTTGCACTCTTTTTGCACGCAAATGTGACAAGATACAGGTTAATATCCACTGCTGTATGAATAGCAGTTATGTTAATGTACAAAATAAACCTGATTTAACGTCCACAAACTGGGATTGAGGAGTCTTCTTTCATAATTTTTCTGACAAGTCGCTAAAGTAAAGCTGAAGTAAATCGCTGTAATTCATTCTATACATTAACTGTTTTAAAGGGCACCTAGGTTAGCCCTTTTTTCAGATTTAATATAAGTCTTTTGTGTCTCCAGACAGTGTGTGTAAAGTTTTAGCTCAAAACACCCATCAGATTTTTTTATTATACATTTTATTAAATTCCTATTTTTTCACTGGGTGGTGGTTTTGGTGTACTGCTTCTTTAAGACTAGTCCTCCCCGCCCACCGTTTCTACGTGCCTTTCTGCGTGCCTTAATCTCCTCCCTCGGTAGCATCAGACAACAGAAAGACTTAAAGGAAGCAGATCTCACGTAGCGTTTGTGAGAAATACTACAGTAAGAACTTTACCAATTAGTATTTATTGTGCAGTTGCATGGCAGGGTCACACAAAATTCACGCGCACACACACACACCGCAGCAGACACACAGACAGACAGACAGACAGGGCGCCCGTTTAGCTTTGCACTCTTTTTGCACGCAAATGTGACAGGATACAGGTTAATCTCCACTGCTGTATGGATATCTGTTATGTTAATGTACAAAATAAACCTGATTTAATGTCCACAAACCGGGACTGAAGCGTCTTCCTTTATAATTGTTCTGACATGCGGCTGTGCTGATGAAGTAAAGCTAAGCTAAATCGCTATAATTCATTACACACGTGCACTGTTTTAAAACATTTTAAACATGTGAAACTCACTCTTGATCACATCTGATGATGATTGATGATCCTAGCAAACGGAACAGACCTTTTATTCCTGGTTGCTTTGCGCACGTCCTGTCTTGTTGATTTGATTATACACGTGACAACTGGGACATGTTAATACGCAGCTGTCAATCAATTCGGTGGGTGGGGGAAACGCACTCCTATGTCAAGTTGCGGTCGATCTGAAAATGGCTCCAATTGGTCCACCGTTTTTATGTTGTTAAATTGAAAAAAAAGGACTGGGTGTGTTTATATTACCCCAATTTGACGATCTATACACTATACCTACACACGTCTGTCCAAACAGCTTGAAAAGTTGATTTTTCACCATATGTGCCCTTAAAAAAACTGTTACTAGATCCCAGAACAGGTGACTCCCATCAGAATGTTAATGATTGCACTACATTAATTTACCCCAAATCTCCACTTTATTACTGTATCATAAGTGTCTTTATAAATTCTCTTTAAAGGTGTCAATACTTACACAATACAAATAATTTGATAACAGCATCATTATTTTTTTTTTACTTTAACTACAGAGGTACAAATGTAATTTTATGGCAATAAGTGTCAATACTTTAAGAATTCTATTACAGTTTTATGGATATTTTTCATTTCAAAAGTTTTTTGTTTCCTCCAAAAGGAAATTTCAAATTTCCTAAAAAAAAAGATCAACAGATGATAGATAAAAAATGTCAAATATCCAAAGAAAATCGGCACACTGCCACTTTAGCTCTCAAAAAGTCTTTAATGTCACAAACGTTTCGACCAACATGGTCTTCATCAGGTAAAGCATTACAAATGGGAGTACTCAAGAAATAGTGAAACAGCTCTTACTTTCTTTGGATATTTTTCTATAAATATTTGTTTTTGATCGAGCACCTGTCTTTGAGATTTTCTGATGTGCGCACACTTCTGTTTTTTGCTAGATAAAAATGTCAGCCATTCAATAATATGTCCAGTTAAAATGTGTTTCTTTTTCATTGCATTTGACATATCTGAAAGGCTGTCTTACCATTGCAACCCATTGGTGTGATCACATTTTTCAAGACAATTGGTGACAAACCAGAAGGGGAGCTAAAGCAAGAGACTGGTGGAGACAAAGGATGCTGTCAGCAGGACTGGGGGAGTCGGGGGAGGGTAGAGTCACGATGAAGAAGTGGCTGATGACTCCTGGCAGGTGAACGTTGGAGAAACAGCTGCTGGCGGTGGACCCAGGTGAGAAGATGGAGAGCCACAGAGCCAAGGTGGCACTGAGGTTCCAGAGGGCCAAGGTGGAGATGACAGCTCAGCAGGTTTAGGTGGAAACTAGGATTTAGAAGACCTCAGTGACACCAGAGCAACAGAGGACTGAAGTGGAGCTGGTGTGAAGGAAAAGCTCACCAATGCTGCTAAGATGAAGCAACAAGGCACAGCTGAGGAGTGTAATCCATAGGCATATGAGGGGCAACAAGGGACTAAAGTGGAGCCGGAGGGACAAAAGAGCCTGGTGGACCTGGTGGGATGATGAGCACTGGTGGAGATGAGGGAGGAAGATATAACTTCAGGGTCAGAGGACCAAGGTGGAGTCCGGAGCTTGGAGGATGCAGGTGATGATGACGAGCCCAACTGACCATAAGATGCTGACAATTGGAAGTCCCCACAGTGTACACTCCTCACTTCTCAGACTGGCTGTTTGTATTGGGCCCCAGCACAAGTGGTTCAGGAACTGGCACAGCTGGTAGAGAAAAAAGGGAGTCTTGGGAAACGTCTTGGGACCAGGATCACTGTCTAGAACCTGCAAGGGTGCTGGAGCATCATTCCTTTCTGGAACCAGCAAGAGCACTGGATGGTCACTGCTGTCTGGAAACAAGGGGGGTTCTGGAGAATCATTGCTGCCTGGAAACAGTGGAGGTGCTGGAGAGGCATTGTCTGTAAATAGCAGGATCACTGGAGTGTCACCACTGTCTGTAAACAGCGGTTCTGGTAGGTGCCACAAGCAGAAGGATACTGATTCAAAAAAATGGAAGACCAATGTGAAGCCAATTCGTCAGAAGACTGAGGGGGATGCAGAGGAAAGAGGAGGAGCCCTATGAGTCAATGAGTGGAGCATCATAGATAAAGACTGTAAATCCATTTGGCAACTGAGTGGAGTAGATTGGCAACTGACCAAGGCATATCTGGAAAGAAAGGAAAGCCCAGTTGATCTGGCCCATGTTGAAACCAAAGAGGTGAGAAGCCAAGGCAGAGTCAACTGCTTGACAGGCTGAGCTATGGTTTAAAGGTTATAAGGAACACAAACAGGTTGACACTGCAGATGAGAAATGGGATCAGGGATTTGATAAATGGCCTTCCTAGGCAACACTAGACAGATATTGAGTTTAAAAATAGCCTTCTTGGCAGACCTTGGATGGGCAAAAAATTCAGGAAAGCTCCTCTTGGCATTACCTGGAGCATCAGGTTCCCACACTTGGCAGCATCAGAACAACCATACATGTCAGTTGAATTAAATTGACTTGTTTGAGACTTGAACGTCACTTGAGTCCTACTTGCACATATATAACTTCCATCCCCGTTAGGCAGGGTACAATCCCTTTTAACAGAGCTCCAGACTAACTTTCTTTTTCTGGAAGCACTGTAGCCCCTGACTGAATATTCTTAGGTGCACAAGCAGAACATTTAGGGGCACACATTAAATCCGCATGCAATGCAGTTGTTCACATATTTTGCCCATTTTAACTATATTACTGACAAATACTTTTATAATAAATATCACTTAGCGGTATGATACATGAATGTGCTCCACACAGGTTTCTGCATCTTGTTTATATACACTCTGAACCGCAGCTACGCTAATTATTCTCTTTAGTTTCTATTTCCACCAGGGGATACTCATCCAGAGGCCCCCAGACTACGCAACACCGGTGATTTGATCCAAGACCAGCAACGAGATGATCCCAAGGTTTCCTTATCCTGGACCAGGCCGTAGCCTGAGCAGCTGCGGTGGTGGTCATGGAGGAGTGGAGAGCATGAGACTGATTCCTGTCACGCTCCAGGGACAGAAAGTCGCTGAGGTCCAGCTTCCTGCCTCCGGTGCCTTGACTGCAGCTCTACACAAGACGTTTGGCCAGTGGAGAAATGGTCATGCCCAACTGAGCCTGGTTTCTCCTGAGATTTTTTAATTCTTCTCTTTCGCCAATTGGTGAAGTTTTTTCCTCGCCGCTGTCGCCACTAGCGATCGGGATCTGTAGAGCTGCGCATCGATGGATTTGCTCTTCAGTGTTTGGACTCTCAGTAGTGAATATTAAACCACACTGAACTGAGCTAAACTGAACTAAACTTAAACACTGAAAACTGAACTACACTGTTTCAATTTACTATGATCTTCTATGTGAAGCTGCTTTGACACAATATACATTGTAAAAGTGCTATACAAATAAAAGTGAATTGAATAAATATACTTAACTCTAACTCTGTAGTCTTAACTGTTATAAATTACAATGTGCTGGGATAGAGAGTAACAGTTGGCACCTGAATTGATAGCCCTGTACATTTATTCATAATATTTTAATAAATTAAAACATATTTGAATAATAATTTAATAAACAAATATAGCAACTTCAAAATCATAACAAAAAAGTAGCCAAATTTGATGCTATTATTATGGAAAAAAACTATATATATATATATATATATATATATATATATATATATATATATATATATATATATATATATATATATATATATATATATATATATATATTTAACAAACGTTATTACACAACAAAATTAAAATTATAACATTACATTACTCATTTAATACATTTTTATAAAAATTTGATATGAACATCTATATTTCTGCCAATGGTTCCTGTAAGTGTAACTACAGTAAAACCATAGTGATATCTGGTGATTTGGAGAACAATAAGGCTTTAAATCTGATTTTACTGCAGAATTGAACAATTGAAAATAGAGTGAAAGTTTATTTGGATGGGTTTTTAAGGACTGTGATTGTGTGAGCATTTTAAGAGTTTAAAGCATTTTAGTAGTGCATAAAGAAGTTTAATAAAGAATCATTTCATTGAATTATTTATATAATGAAGTCTATGCATTGTTGTTTTACATTAAATTTCTGTACCTGAATACTGTTACTCTCTCCAGAACCATTCTTTTTTAGTACTTTGATATCATATGCCAATATGTCTGCACAAAGTTGATTTTCTTCAAATATACCTTATCAGTGCAAAAAAGGTAGTAGTGTCAGTGTAACCTCTAACAAAATTTGCCTGCAATTCAACAAAATAATTCAAAATCAGTTCTCAGCATGTGATTCCCGCCTGTGAAGCCTACAAGAATAAGATTCAGTATTTACCTGTGGAATTACAAAGGTAGACAAGTGGCATGCAGTAGGTACAACACACAGTTCACATTAAATGGTACAAGACCAACCAAAAAAATGGTGTGACTAGACTTTAGACCATGTGGTACTTCATTTTAAATAAAAATCCCTACAGCAGAGTAAGGCTCCATGACATCAAAAATTGAGCCATCAGTGTTCCATGCAGTGATTTGACCTGAGCTATAAATAGCATGAGCTTAAGTATCACTCAGTAAAGCCCAAAATGAATGGTCTTGCTGCTGCATAGCAAAGCATGCTAAATTCATGAGCTCTAATGCATTTCTTTTGATCACATGCATGACTCACGTTTAATGCATTTATATGAGAGCAGGAAAGAGAACATGGTATGGAAGTTCACAGATCTGTGTACTTTCAGGCTTAATGATTTTGCTGATTTCATATAAAGCATAAGGTAAGACAACATACTGTAGAAGATGTTAGTAAACTGAATCTATTGAAACTGCTTCACAAATTGTGTTCTTTTACTAAGGGGAGTATTTGTTTAACTGTCAATTTCAAATATCAACAATGCTTTTTTTTAAAATGCTTACTGTGTTGCAAACTCAGATGACAGGGCTATTTAATAATATATATTACCATTTATTTTCTTATGCTATTCTGGGAGATATGTTAACATTGCATTGTTGGTTGTTTACCATTGTTTCTCAATGATAACCCTTATTGTGACTTTCATTTCTCTAGTTTATGGAATCAACTGGAAAAACAAGGCACAAATCACAAAACTGCTAATATATAGCCACATCACAGTAAATCTTGTGTGATAATGCTCATGGTAATTGTGTGTGAAATTTGTATTACTTACGATTTTTATTGGCAAGGTGCTGTAAAAAGCTGGTATATTTTTCTGGGTCCGAGATCCTCAATACCACTGCATAGGTAGTGAGTGCAACTACAAAAAACAACAACAACAACAAAAAAATTATAAAACCATTAATTTATGACATTTAAATAGAAATGTAAGTTGGTTCATTCCGCTGTGGCGACCCCGGATTAATAAAGGGACTAAGCCAAAAAGAAAATGAATAAATGAATATATAGAAATGTTAGAAATATAAATTAACCCTTTCATGCGTATGATCACACTGGTCATCAACTGCTCAAATTCAAATCTGACATGTTGGGGCACAGAAAGATGTGCTCAGTGCTTGTCACATATCACAATTTATCTGTGCTTTCAAACAAATAACATTTGTTTTAGGTTTTAGACATTCAAATACACACATGTAACCACAAGGATAACATAACATTTAAGGTTTGTAAAATACATGCAGATGTCTATGAAGACAGCAATATTAATAAAATTTTTTCTATATAACTAGACAATGTGCTTTATTCACGCAAGATACACACTGTTTATGCTACTAGAATATTTTCTCTATTCCTCTGCCCTACCTTCATGTTCACATGTATACCTTGCTTGTTTTTGATATGCACGATGCCTTCTGCTAAGGCCATTTATTAAAGCGCTGCTATTCTGATGCTTTTGATTTGCGCCGCACCCACGGGCATAAATCCCGGGAGGATCTCTCCCATCTGAGGGTTGTCCCCCCACCAAAGCTAAAATATATGTATACCTAAAATAATTGTCTAAGTAGAAAAAAACGCATTTATCATTTAAAATGCATTTAGAAACAGTTCCCCCTCCCCTTGCTCACAGTGGTTTGGCCCACTGCTTTCCCAGCTCACGATCTCACCTATTCAAACACACACACACACACACACACACAGTCAGGTGTGCGACAGCGGCTCAATTAATGTTGAACCTTAGTAAGTATGGTATTTTATTCACCTTAAATAAAGCGATTCTCTTCAATGTAGATAATGCAGACTCATTCATAAATTAGTTGCGGCAAAAACGCTGATTACCGATGTAATAGGCCTTTTTCACACTTCCTGGTTCCGGTAAGCGAAACGTCGGACTACAACATCCGGTTCCAATGGAACAGAGTGAGATAGAATGGCAGAATCGTCTCGTCGCTGTTATTGCAGCCTTCCCGGCTGCTCCAGCTTAAAAAAAACAACATCCTTACCTCAGTTTCTACGAAAAGACACAGGACAGAGGAAACCATGGGTGAAATTAATTAGACGGAATGAATGTCCTTCATTTCAAGTGATATGCCAGAGTACGCTCATGTGCAGTATGCACTTCAAAGCGGAGATCATTATGTTTTATCAAATATTGGTGGTCTTAGTTTTATTTAGATGTGAAATTATAATATAGACAAAATTGCAGTTAAGTTATCTGCCTTCTGCAAACAAGTGCTCTTATCAAGATCATTAATATATAAGCATAATTTTCCCCTACATTGGAATAATAGACAACTAATACAAATGGTATTTTTTTTACAACAAAATTAATTTGGTTAGTCAGTTTTATAATACAGATGGTATACTACAGATGGTTAAATTTTTTCAGAGACCCATATGTTATTTAGTGGTATTAATCAAGACTATCGTCTTTTGATTTTACTAAATCTTATGTTGGCAAAACTTGTTTTACAGTAAATACCAAGAGTAATAATAGAGCTTTTCAAGCTCTTTTCCAAAAAGAAATCACTACTGTTCCTTATATATAATTTTATTGTATGTCTTTATTAAAGGGTGACTTGATTTGCAGAAAAAGTGTGGCTGTTACCACAGAAATCCTATAAACTTCTCCACAGATTTTATCCAGCAAAACATTATTTACAAAAATTTAAAAGTGGAATTGATGTAAATTGTATTTTTGTAATGAATACGAGACGGTTTTACACTTATTTTGGCATTGTACATACTCAGTCAAAAGGAAGAGCTGCAAACAATTATTAACAATTTTCAGTGTTCAAAACCTCTTTTATCATTGTGGGAAAATGTACTTTTTGGCTTTACTGTCTAATTTACTAATAAGCAACCAAATTTTAAGGTATTGATCACTGAACTATGCTTGTATATTACCAGCATCAGAGACTCTTTGAACAAGGAAGCCTACCCACTTTAAAAAACTGTGAACTCTATAATGTATTTATTTAATTATTACATATGTACATTTTGTATATTTGTATTTTATTTATGATTACCCCCTGGCATGTATATTTTTTGTGTTGTAAAATGTTATTTGCTGTTCTTTAAATAAATAATAAAAACAAAATGAACTGGAACATGAACTAACTTTAACCTGAAGATTCAGAAACACCCTATACGCTACAGACGGACTGTTTTGAAGATATTTGCTTTAAAATTTACAAATTTAGTAATTAGTGTTAAACTGAAGTACTTTAATAGAATCGTATTCAAACACTGAACACAACAACAATCATCTTTATTTTTTCCGGCGAGTTGGAGCTAAATTGTGTTTTCAGACTTGAGTAAACCTTACAAGCATTAAGCAACAATATAGGGCTCCTCGTTCTTTCGCATTGACCGATAGCAACTCGCCTGTATCTGACCCTGAATACAAAGGAAGGAGGGGGTTTGCACAGCGTACGGACAACTACTAACATAAAACTAATCCTGCTGGATGTTAAATAGTTATTTTTGCTAACGAATGGCTTGAGTTAGCAGATCTTACGCTGTTGGCTGCGCACCTTACTGTCACCTAACGTTGCAAACGCTTCGTGTAAGACACATTTTCTGCACAAATTCCTTTTAAATGCTGATTTATTTAGGCTACATCAGTTCATTAACCAAGCGAACAACCTGTTCTTGTCCAAATTAAGGCAAAGTTGACAGTAAAAATGTCATCCGATGTCCTGAGGCTGTCATGTTTCTGCGACTGTCAGCGAAACCGGATTTAGCTCGGCATTGCTTCGGAGGGCGCTTCCGGTATTCAATTCCGCTGTGAAAAAGGTCTATTGTCCATGAATCTGCTGTTTTAGCGGTTAAAATTACTCATGTAGATGCTTGTTCACATTAGCTTGTTGCAAAGTGCACTGCAACTAACACGCCAAAGCCGTTCCCTATGCCGTTTCAATTGTGACTTGGCATAATGTTAACTTAACATTAACGCCACAATTAGCATATTGTTTAGCTATTTATTTGCTAAATGAGCACTGTGCTACGTCCAAACTAACCCCACTGTATTTTTTGTATAATCAATTTCTATTCTGGTCTTGAGTGATTCAATTAATTTGAAATTAAAAATGTCCTTGTTTTTATTGTTTTTGTCAATTATTTTTATGATAGTTTTATATTCTTTATTTAAAGCACTTTGAATTACCATTGTGTATAAAATGGGCTACAGTATATATAAACTTGCCTTGCAGTGTCATGGACTAGATAAAAATTGAGGTAAAGTTTGTTTTATATTCGCACATTCGTTCAGTTACAGCTCCATACATTGTTTACTATGGTACTTTGAATATTCGGACTGAAATCACATGTAAGTATGACTTCAAAACAACATTAATAATAATACTTTTTATTTGTAAAGCACTGTTCCTACATACATGCAACTCAAAGCGCTTCACAAACAACAAACAAGCATTGTAAAATAAACCAAATTAAAAAAATTATAAACAAATAAAGCAAAATAAACAACAAATATATATTCAGATAAAAGTATATATGTACACGCATATATGCATACATCTACACAATCACACACACAATAATCCTTACATACATGCTAGGGCTGCTCGATCATAATCACGATTATTTTGGTCATAATTGTAATCAACTGAAAATCATTTTGAATAATTGTGAAGTCAAATTATTCGCCCTCCTGTGAATTTTTTCTCTTTCTTTCTCTCTCTATGTTTAACAGAGGAATTTTTCACAGTATTTCCTATAATATTTTTTCTTTCGGAGAAAGGCTTATTTTATTTCGGCTAGAATAAAAGCAGTTTTTAATATTTTGAGACCTATTTTTAGGTCAATATTATTAGCCACTTTAAGCAATATATATATATATATATATATATATATATATATATATATATATATATATATATATATATACATTTGATTGTTTGCAGAAGAAACTACTGTTATAAGCCTTTGAATTAAGCCTTTGAACGTCACTTTAAGCTGAATACTAGTATCTTGAAAAATATCTAGTAAAATATAATGTACTGTCATCATAGCAAAGATAAAAGAAATCATAGTTATTAGAAATGAGTTATTAAATCTGTTATGTTTAAAAATGGGTTGAAAATAAATCTTTGCATTAAACAGAAATTGGGGGGAAAGGGTCACTAATAATTCAGGAGGGCTAATAATTATGACTTTAACTGTATATATGCATATTATTTTCCTCCCTGTAAATAAGGAAAGGGAAATAAATACAATAGAATAAAAATATGAAACAAACTGTGCTTTAAGCCTCTTCACTGTAACAAAAAATACTTCAGCTACAAAAGTCCTTCAGTCAAGAGCAGTGAAGGATTTTCTCCATTTTTTGTTTGATTCATAATAAAAACAAGCGACAGGAGGAATATTGCACTGTCACTTTAAAGAGCCCCTATTATACATGAAATAGGGTCATATTTTGATTGTAAGACTTTCCATCAACAGTCTAATATGCATGCAAGGTCAAAAAAACACTTTCATGGTCTTATAATCTGCATTTATTTTTACCTAGTTATCCCAGCGACTCCCATATGAATCGTTCAGCGATTCATTTGTTCCCAAACCCCTTCTCAGCGCGAAGCTAATCTGCGCTGATTGGACCGATGACAGCCTGTTGCGATTGGTCAAAACTGACAGCCTTCAGCGCGAGACAGAGTGAAATGCCCAGCAGCTAATCAACAATATAAAAGTAGTCACAGTGCATACACGCTTTATAGTGTAAGGTGTGGATTTTGGCTGCCAGTGGGTGAATGTAAATACAGACGATGGACTTAAAAATACCGACAACTAACTATTTTATTGAGCAAAAACTCCAAGAACTGGCAAGGAGATCTCCTAGCCCGTTACAGTCTACCTGCTCTTTTCACACAGACACACACACACACACACACAACACCAGGGCCGGTGTAATATCCATCTGAACAGCGTGACTTCATTCGTGTGTGTGTGGCTTTTTTTTCTGTGTTAGTGGGCGGGGCCACAGGTTTCAAATGTCCCAGGTTTGCGCACGCAACTACTTGTGTTTCTAAGTCGCGTCATTACAAAACACCTAATGACTCCTTATTAAGACGACTCGTTTAAAGCACTATGAGTCGACTCCTTTATAGATGAATAAATAGTTTTAAACACTGTACACTTACAGATTTAAGCCTTAGCTGAATATTTCATTTCACTTAGAGCTGTTACACACTACATGGAAGGGCATTTTCAAAAACCCATAATATGGGCTCTTTAAGAATAGTGCGGCTCTGATATGGTTTCACTTTCATATCTCTTTTGATTCTCAACTTGTTTGTTTATTACACAAATGAGGGTTAATATGAAAATTACTTAAAATGTGCATGTATTTGACTATTAAAGCGCTCGCATTAAGATGGCGTTAGATGTGTGTGCTCGCTCGTCTCCGAGGCTAAGCGTGCACAGACACACAGAAGCATGCGGTCTCGTTCGCGCTTTTAAACATGAATGATTCGAATGTTCATCAATGAATGATGCACATCCCGTGCTGCAAACGTTACATTACAGTACTTGCTTTTAGTAATGTTCACGTAGAACTGAGCTTTGCAGAACAACAAATGTGTACAACAATATTTATATATATATATATATATATATATATATATATATATATATATATATATATATATATATATATATATATATATATATATATATATAAATGCATACACTTCACAAACTGTTATACTCATACGCAATTTTAAAAAGGTGCGTCTTTACTCGGTTTTTAAAAATATGAATGCTGGGGGATTTTTTTCACTTAATTTGGGAGACAATTCCAAATTTTTGCAGCATAGTGACTAAAAGAAGGGGCTGCTGCATTTTTTTATCAGTTGCAACTAGGGATGTCCCAATCCGATATAGATATCAGAAATAGGTCCGATATCAGTCCAAAAAACTATATCGGACTGCGTTAAAAATCTCCGATATAAGCAGTCTTATAATTTGACTGTATTATTTGTGTCCCCTTCAAAAAATTGCTTATAAAAAATTTTATATTTATTGTCCCCCCCTACTGTTAAATCAAATTTACGGCTATGCGCGCACCACGTCTAATCCTCTTTGCTGTTGAAAAGCATGAGGAAGCATCTGCAGGTATGTAAGCTAGCCTTTCTTTGTTTTATAAAAGCAAATGGTTTTTGTCGTTATCGTGAGTTTGTCGATAAAAACAGACCCTTTTATTTCTAATGATATATTATGACTCACAAAGTTATCAATTTGTGAATTTCAGGGCAACAAAAGACTCCTCTGGCCAAAGCGATTTTATCACATTAACAATGTAGATAGCTTAACTACATTTCTCAGTGTGGCAGTAGTGTCGCTACTTTATTAATCAAATAACTTTTCACAGTAGCGAAGCTATTTTATTAGTGAAGTAGCGTCCACGCAAGCTACATTTACCGATTGCGGATCAAAAGTGTTTTAAATGTGTAACACTTGGTTTTATTTGAATTTTAGTTTTTGCTGTTATGTACTATAATTTATTCATGTTTGGTACAGCATATTATTTACAGAAAATAATTGAAATGAACAGTTTTGGCTCATATGTTTCTTTGTCAGTTTTATTGATCACTAAGATGTGATTGATTTGGATTAAGTGGCTTCGGTTTAAAAAAGAAAATACCAAAAATAGCTTAGATCTATTTTTTTTTATTATTGCAAATACCACAAAAATCACCCTACACAACAACTAACATTTTGATTTTGTAACAACAGTAAACACTTTTTGTGATAAGGTCTGGTTTTGTGGTGGCTGTACTTTAAAATTAAATTAATATAATTTTAATTCAAGTGATAAAAGATTTTAAGTTTCTAACAGTAAACAGAGCTACTGTAAGGTCACACCTACATGGGATAAATGCTTAAAAATGATTTGGTTGAAAATATCCATTAGAAACTTAAAAGTAATCAAAAAGTAATCAAATGTAATTAGTTATGTTACTTTTATAAAGTAATCGAAAAGTAGTGTAACTTATTACATTTTAAATAGAGTAATTTGTAATCAGTAATCTATTACATTTCCAAAGTAACCTCCCCAACACTGATTATAAGTAATGGCAACAATAAAAAAACTCACGCAGGAGGATCAGCTGGAGTCTTATTGCGTGAAAGGGTTAAATATGATGGTATGTATATACACTCAATTAAGTCCATATCTAGCCCACATGAGGATAAATACAAACAATGGTACACAACACATGTACACAAATTATAAGGAAACGTAACCCTGGTAAATGTTGTTAGTAGGCTACTGTAATGATGGGGTGTGATAACAAGGGTCGGATACAAATGCAGCTTTTATTAAGAGTACTCAGGCGGGAAACATTCAATATGGGGGCAGATAGTTGCATGAAGATAATCCAAAAGAGTAGTCAGCGTAAGAGGCGGAAAAAAAATTGAGGTAGGAGCCAAAACAAACATAAACAATATAAATAAACCAGGATCAAAAACATGGTTAGGAACAACAGGGAAAACACTTCATTAAGATCACTACAGGATAACAATACTCAATCAGAAAGTGTATATTCCATGTAATTAGTCCTGATCTGGTGTGTGTGTGAGAGCGTGTAATTGAGAGGTGACCTGAAACTGGTGTGTGACTGCGGGGCGTGATGGGTTATGTAGTTTGGGTGAATGATAAGTAGTGTTTTTCGGCATTCTATGAGGGCTACACTTTAAAGAGGGTGCTTAAGGTATACTTTCTAATGTGTGAGATTGTGAGGTGCTGTCTCTGGTGGTGGTGCTGAATTGTTTGATATGGATGATACAAATGTGAGAAACTGCTAATTAATCCTGATCCAATCCACTTATAGGAAATTTGAAGACTTTTTTTTTAATTCTTCCCTCATCGGGGAAATGCTATTAATTTGATTATTATGTATTGAATTCACTTTGAAATGAGGGCTGTGTTTCACATTTACTTTAGATAAGCTTAGCTTCTGTTAAGCAATCTAAACCATTCTCCTATTTTACCCCTGAGTATCATCCATCAAAAGTGAAATCTGACTCCCTCCTGGTTGTTTTAGAACATTTTCCATAGAGTTTCAAGGAATTTTAATATTGTGTGAATTAAATTGGACTTACATGCTTGTATTAAAATTCTTTGCATTCAGTTTGTAATAAAACTGTTCTAGCTTTTCTAAGTCTGTTTGAAGGAGGAAAAGAAATGTTTATGTAAAACAATCACAACACTGTAAATTATTTGTTTAAGGCCCCAGTGGGTGTTTTTCAGCCAGTGAACCAGGGAGCCTAATCACAGTAAATGAAGCCATGAAAAAGGAGCAATACATTAAAATTCTCACCAACAACATTAGTCAGCAATCTGCAGAGAAACTTACTTTTGGGCACCAGTGAACATGTGAGCATGACAATGACCCACAACACACAGCTAACGTAGTGAAGTAATGGTTAGCAGACAAAAAACATTAATGATCTACAGTGGGCAAGCCAGAATCCTGACCTAAATCTAATTGAAATTATGTGGAGGGAGCTAAAGATCAGAGTGATCACTAGGAGACCCTCCAGCCTGAAAGAGTTTCATCTCTGATGAAAGATGAATGGACAAAAATTGCAGTGGAGAAATGCTGGTCAGCAAATATAGGAAGCATCTGATTTTCAATAAAAGCTTTTCTATTGATTATTGAGAAGAAGAATTCCGGACATGCCACTTTTTGTTCAGATGAAAGTAAGTTTAAATATATATATATTAAAAAACATTTATCTATGCCCACCTATTTTATATATATATATATATATATATATATATATATATATATATATATATATATATATATATATATATAATAGGTGGGCATAGATAAATGTTTTTTAATCTAGATTAATTTTTAAATTAATTTAGATTAAAGTGGCTCAATTGAATTCTGCCGAAGGCATTCAGGATATGTGTGCTACCCAAATAATAAATCTTTGAGAATGGGTTTCTCGAGCCAGGTGGCACATTAAACCAGGGGCTCATCTCCTACTTCCAAAATGCATCACAAACTGCTTGAGAAACTGTTCTACTATGATAATTGATGATGAAAATAAATTATGTTCAATAAGATGTACTTGTGTTTACTAACTGTTTATTCAGTTAAACATGAATTTTGAACTGTAGGCCTACATAAGCTCCAAACAGCGATTTCATACTTGCTTTTGATGTATGTGCATACAGAAAATGCTGCTTCTCAATGCCAAGTTCACAGAGCCCTGACGGTGTGTCAAACATTATGTTTACATGGGCAAAAATACTTTAATACGATTTTAATATGATTAAAACAATACTCTGATTAAGAGTCTACCTTGTAAACAGCGATTTTTGATTACCTTAATGCAACTAAAGTCATAACTGAACTAAACAGAAATGGAATTAAGACATGTGGAGTATGCATATATTAGTGGCATTACTGAAGTAAACACTGCAATGAAACTATTACCATCATGTAAGACTTTTCGCCATATTTTCCGACAAGATCCAAGACACAGGCGGCTGTTAGTAAAGGACCACACACAAAACACACACACACACAGCAAAGTTTTTTTTTCTTTACGTGTGGCGAGCGTTATTACATTCTATAACACTCTCGCCAGTCCTTGCTCCTTATTTGCGTCAAATACCCCAGTTTGTCACGATGGCATGAATGAAATGTTCATGAGTTAAAGTGAAACTGCAGAACTGCAGTTAAAGTCAGGCATCCTGCTGATTGGATTCAAAAGGGCACTTTTTTTGTCAGACGGCTCACCGGTCGGGTATACATCCGCGCTAAAATATCAAGCGTCTCGTTTTAACGCAGCACGTTAATGGCGATAACGGCCCAGCACTTATATATATATACACAGTTGAAGTCAGAATTATTAGCCCCCCTTTGAATTATTGTTTCTTTTTTAAAAGAAGCAAGGAAATTTTCACAGTATGTCTGATAATATTTTTTCTTCTTTAGAAAAGTCTTATTTGTTTAATTTCGGCAAGAATAAATGCAGTTTTAAGTTTTTTAAGAATCATTTTAAAGTCAAAATTATTTGCCCCTTTAAGTTATATTTATTTTCGATAGTCTACAGAACAAACCATCGTTATACAATAACTTGCCTAATTACCCAAACCTGCCTAATTAACCTAGTTAAGCCTTTAAATGTGACTTTAAGCTGTATAGAAGTGTCTTGAAAAATATCTAGTAAAATGTATTTTACTGTAATCATGGCAAAGATGAAATAAATCAGTTATTAGAGATGAGTTATTAAAACTATTATGTTTAGAAATGTGTTGACCAAAATCTTCTCTCTGTTATTGGTGAAAAAATAAACAGGGGGGCTAATAATTCAGGGGGGCTGATCAATCTGACTTTAACTGTATATACAGTTGAAGTCAGAATTATTAGCCCCCCTTTGTTTTTTATTCTTTTTTTAGATATTTCCCAAATGATTTTTAACAGAGCAAGGAAATTTTCACAGTATGTTTGATAATATTTTTTCTTCTGGAGAAAGTCTTATTTGTTTTATTTTGGCTAGAATAAAAGCATTTAATAAAAAAAAAAAAAAAAACATTTTAACGTTAAAATTATTATCCCTTTTAAGCAATATTTTTTTTCGATAATCTACAGAACAAACCATCATTATACAATTACTTGCCTAATTACCCTAACCTTCCTAGTTAACCTAATTAACCTAGTTAAGCCTTTAATGTCACTTTAAGCTGTATAGAAGTGTCTTGAAAAATATGTTGTCAAATATTATTTATTGTCATCGTGGCAAAGATAAAATAAATCAATTATTAGGAATAAGTTATTAAAACTATTATGTTTAGAAATGTGTTGAAAAAAATTATCTCCATTAAACTGAAAATGGGGAAAAAATAAACTGGGGGGCTAATATTTCTGACTTCAACTATATATATTAACTATATCAAACAGAATAAGAATCAGTTTTATTGCCAAATGTGCTTCACACACACAAGGAATTTGTTTTGGCTATAGAAGCTTCCAGTGTACATAAAGTGACAAGTGACAACACAAAATAAATATGAGAAAAAAAGACGATAAACATTAAGCAGAGATGCAGTTAGTCAAGAAATCTGGATGTTGACTAGTATGTACAGATTTGTTATAAATATACAGGTTATACGGTGCTGTGTACAAATGCGAATGGAGAAAGCATTGCCTTGTATATTGATATAAGGTGCTGTGTACAAGTGCGTATGAGAAAGTATTGTACATATTTATTGCACAGTAGGGGAATATTTAACTGTTCATAAGGTAGATAGCCTGGGGAAAGAAACTTTTCCTGTGTCTGGATGTTTTTGTGCTTGGTGCTCTGAAGTGCCGACCAGCCGGTAACAGTTCGAACAGGTAGTGTGCTGGGTGTGAGACATCCAGAGTGATTTTGCGAGCCCTTTTACTCACTCTGGAAGAGTACAGTTTTTGAAGTGTAGGAAGGGTAGTGGCAGTGATTCGTTCAGCAGTCCAGACTATTCGCTGTAGTCTACGGAGGTCGGTTTTGGCAGCTGAGCTGAACCAGACGGTGATTGAAGTGCAGAGCATGGATTGGATGACAGCTGAGTAGTACAGTCTCTGCTGGGCTTTCTTCACAATAGAGTCTATGTGAATGTCCCACTTCAGATCCTGAGAGATGGTGGTGCCCAGGACCCTGAATGACTCTACTGCAGCCGCAGTGCTGTTCATGACGGTGAGTGGGGGGAGTGCTGGGGGGTTTCTCCTAAAGTCCACTATCATCTCCACTGTTTTGAGCGTGTTCAGCTCCAGGTTGTTGTATCTGCACCATAAAGCCAGCCGCTCCACCTCCTGTCTGTATGCAAACTCGTCACAGTTCCGGATGAGGCAGATAACAGTAGTGTCATCTGCAAGCTTCAGGAGTTTGATGGAGGGGTCTTTTGTGATGCAGTCGTTGGTGTACAGGGAGAAGAGCAGTGGGGAGAGAACACATCCCTGAGGGGCACCAGTGCTGATGGTACAGCTGTCGGATGTGATTTTGCCCATTCTGACTTGCTGTCTATCTGTCAGAAAGCTGGTGATCCATTGACAGATAGAGCTAGGAACAGAGAGTGGGGTCAGTTTGTACTCGAGCAGTGATTGGACGATGGTGTTAAAGGCAGAACTGAAATCCACAAACAGAATCCTTGCGTAGTTCCCTGGTTTGTCCAGATGTTGTAGGGTATAATGCAGTCCCATGTTGACTGCATCATCCACAGACCGTTTTGCTCTATAGGCAAACTGCAGGGGGTCCAGCAGGGGTCTAGTGATGTCCTTCAGATATGCTAGCACCAGTCTTTCAAATGACTTCATGGCCACAGATGTTAAGGCAACAGGTCTGTAGTCATTGAGTCCTGTGATTTTTGGTTTCTTTGGGATTGGGATGATAGTGGAGCGCTTAAAGCAGGATGGAACTTTGCTCAGTTCCAGTGATCTGTTGAAGATCAGTGAGAAAATGGGAGCCAGTTGGTCAGCACAGGTTCTCAGACAGGCTAGTGAAACACCGTCTGGGCCTGGCGCTTTCTTTATCTTCTGTTTACTGAAAATCTGACGCACATTATCCTCACTGATCAGAAGTGCAGGGGGGGGGAGATGGCTGGAGGTGTTGATGGCTGTGTAGGGAGATGGTCCGGGCTGTGTTGACGTGGTGTTGATGGCTGTTTAGGGAAATTGTCCTGGCGGGTGTGAGGTGTCTGGTCAAAGGTGTCAAATCTACAGTAGAACATATTCAGCTTGTTTGCAAGATGTTTATTGCTGTCGATGCTGGGTACGGTGTCTTGGAGTTAGTCAAATCTTTCAAGCCTCTCCACAATGATGCAGGGTCGTTGGCAGAAAACTGGTTTTGCAGCTTTTTAGCATAGTTGTTCTTAGCCACACCAATCTCCGTTGTCAGTGTGTTCCTGGCCTGATTGTACAAGATTCTGTCCCCACTCCTGTAGGCATCCTCTTTGGCCTGACGAAGCTGTCTGAGTTTGGGTGTGAACCATGGTTTATCATTGTTAAATGATAAGTAGGTCATGGTAGGGATGCATAACTTCTCACAGAAAATGATGTACTGTATGATGTTACGATCTCTGTGAGCTCATCCAGGTCTGTGGCTGCAGCTTCAAAAACACTCCAGTCCATGCATTCAAAACAGGCTTGTAAGACCTGCTCTGTGTCGTTGGTTCATCTCTTAACAGTCCTTAATACTGGCTAAGTAGTTTTGAGTTTTTGCCTGCAAGTTGGTATAAGATGAACCAGGCAGTGGTCGGAGAGTCCTAGAGCTGCTCTGGCGACGAAGCAATATGCATCCTTTATTGTGGTGTAGCAATGGTCCAAAATGTTATTGTCCCTGGTTGGGCATGTAATGTGCTGTTTGAATTTAGGCAGCTCATGTGTGAGTTTAGCCTGATTAAAGTCACCAAGAATGATAAAAGCAGAGTCTGGGTCTTGTTGTTCTGTTTCTGTGATCAGATCAGCCAGCTGTTGCAGCACAGTACTCACGTGTGCTTGCGGTGGAATGAAAACACAGACGAGGAAAACTCTTTTGGTGAATAAAATGGCTTACAGTTAATGAAAAGCACTTCCACATCAGGACAGCACATCTTCTTCAACAAAGTTACATCCGTATACCACTTTCTGTTGATGTAAAAGCATGTCCCACCACCGCACGTTTTGCCCGTTGTCTCCGTATCGCGATCTGCTCTGTACAGCTGAAAGTCCGGTAGGTATAATGCGCTGTCCGGAATGGCTTCGCTTAGCCAGGTTTCCATGAAGCACAGCGCAGCAGAGTTGTTAAAGTGCTTGTTTTTGCGTGTGAGCAGAAGGAAGAGAGCGGAGATTCGCCAGATGGATGCTGGGCAGCGTCGTTCTAAAGCCAGTAGCCTGTCTCAGCCTGACGAGCACGGCGACTCGCTTCCCACGCTTGCACGTCTTGTAGCCATTCCACTGTGCAGCTGCTCCGCCAACGATAATGTTCCGCAAAACGCCGGAGAAATCAAAATCTGGTTCTTGATTAGTTGGTGTGCACTGCCAAATGTTCAGCAGCTCGTCCCTGGTGTAACTGATCGATAAACATAACTGATTCGATAAACATAAAACAGGACAAATTAACAAAAACAGTGCAAACACTGGAGAGCTCCACACCGAGGCGGCCATCCGCGGCACCATCTTGAAGAGATATATACATATATAATATATATATAATATATAAACATATATAATGAAACTGTTTGTTAGAGGTTTTGTGGCTGAATTGGACCAGCCGGTTAGCTTTTCTACATTCCACCAGTAAGAGTAGTGTGAAGGTATAATTAGCAGGGAAATAGCACAGTTTTGCTTTAAAACTTGCAATGCACACAGCATTATGGGTGACGTATCAGAGTTCAAAAGAGGACAAATTGCTGGTGCGCATCTGTGACCACGACAGAAAGTCTTTATCATGTATCAAGAGCCATGGTATCCAGGGTAGTGTCAGCATACCACCAAGGACTAACCACATCTGACAGGAGTAAACGTGGACACAAGAAGAAGCTGTCTGAAAGGGATGTCAGAGTGCTATCTATGATTGTATCCAAAAAAACATTAAACCACAGCTGCCCTACTTACTGCAGAATTAAATGTTCCTCAACTCTCATTTTTTTCACCAAAACTGTTCATCAGCACATGAATGGTTACCATTAGGTCAATGGACTAAGCAAAACAATGCTCAATGTCTGGACCTGGGATGGGTGATAATAGAAGAGGTGTGTCTGGATAATGCACACAAGTCAACAGTCAACACATTAAAGACCAGTGTGCTGGAAAGCATTTCGCCATTCAATTTTTCAACCTTGCACAAGCTTTATGCAGATGTGGCAATGTGTCTAACAAAGCAACTGAGAAGACTTGGACAGACAGTTTTAATCAGAACTCAGCATGACAATAAACCTCCATCCATGGAAGACACAACATTCCTAACATTAATGTCTTCAGAAATTATGCTAACTACTGGTTAGCTTCTCTGCCATTCACAGATCCAGACCAGCTCTTGCCAAATAATGAGCAAGCTGTAAATTGATTATCATCCCTGCAATAAACCTTGAAGTGAAAACCTGAGATCTTTACCAACTGACATGCACCTCCACTGAAAGAAAGGGATGAGTGCTGTGGTTCTCCTACAGTTTTGTTTTCCCATCTACAAAAACCTGATTAGATCAGAGTAGGGTTGTCAAAAGTAGCGAATTTGGTACTGAAATAAAAAAGAAGCTAATTTCCCATTAACATTTGAGTACTTTCCTAAATACTGCATTGTTTTCAAGTGCTCAACAAATATGACTGTGATTGGTGAATTAACTCATGGGCATATTGCAGTGGTCAACACGAGTTGAATCTGAAATCTTGGGCAAGCGCTAAATTGTCTCAGTCATTGAACTGGCCTGAGGGCTTATACCATCACGATAACAGAGAGCCAATTCACTTGAATAGCTGCATCAATACTTTGGCTGCAGATGTTCTGGTACCCTTCAGCTAACTAGTAAATGACTAATAAACTTAAACAATGAGGCTTTACAGGATTTTCAGCGGGAACCGCCTCACGAGACTTTTGAATGACTTCTGGTCATGCTTTAGTCATATGGGACATCCTGCCAGATGTACAATTTCGTAGAGACAAAGAGAAAATAATGCATACGAATGAAAGACAATCTCTTAAAACGTTAGAACTAAGGCAGATGTATCTTTGAATAATATGCCCTAGTTTTCCTCATATGCTGTTTATTCCAACCAACCAGGTTAATTAATGTGTGTTTTAACTCTTACAGCAGATTAAAATGATCTGTATGGGTCTGAAATGTATGATGTCTGGTATTGAACGAAATACAATACATTGGTGTAAATTTTTTTGGGACAAGATGGCGGCGCGTTCAGATCGCGAGGCTCACCGTCTCTCCAGTTTTTGCAATTTTGCTGTATTATTCCTGCTCATTTCGGGTCTGTTTGTGCAGAACAGCGGCACCTTTACATCGTACACCCGACAGGAGATCTTGGATATTGGTTTGTGCATTTCGGACAGTTTTATTAGCAATCTTCGACTCATCCCTGAGATCGCCAGAACACCCGGGCCTGAGAGCCCTACCCGGCCGGGCAGAAGTGCTCGAAGGCGACGCAGAGAATGTAAACAAAGACAGGGGAAGCGCGGCGGGCTAAGAGCTAAGCTAAAGCTAACACCACACCGGCTCTCTTTACCCAGCAGTGAACAACTGGTGAACAAAATGGATGAGGTTCGACTGCGCATCAACCACAGCAAAAGATGGAACTGTTATGTCATGATTTTCACAGAAACATGGCTAAACAGCGGGATACCAGACAACGCTGTATCGCTAACTGAGCATCAAACACTGCATTTCATTGCCTTGTACTACTGCATTTCCTTGCCTTGTACTTTTACATGTGTAATGACAATAAAGTAGAATCTAATCTAATCTAATCTAAATGAAAAACTAGTAGCACAAACAGTATTCGTTTTGTAACATTTGATGTGATATAGTCACAAACTTGTCATGTGAAATCTACATGCAGTCAGTTATTGATTGACCCTTACTACTATGGTATGGGGCGTGGCCCTGCCCTTCATGGCAACTGCTCATTGGAAGACAGTGCCATGGGGATGGACCAAACCAGGTCACTTAAAAACCCCCTGCAACAAAGAAACGTTGCTTTTTGCATTAGCTGGCTTGCGCATGCTATTGCTTTCTGCCCCCGTTCGCCTGCTCGGACACCGCTCCGCCACGCGATTGGGTCACCACAAACTCTCCATGTAAACCTCTTAAGTTTCGGGACCGCCGAAACTGCACAAACTTTCACAAACCGACTCTCAGCAGTTTGTCACCTCGGTAACCGAGTCGCCCATGAGCGAATCCCAAGGACGTCACTGAAGCCTCCTGCCAATCAGGAGTACCGCGTTTCCCCAAGGCCAGCCGGCAAGGGAAAATCGACTCCAGCAAACTCGCAAGTAACAAACAAACGTTGTCTCTTGCTGATCTGGTGCAGATTGATCTTAAGCAGTTAAAGATAAGCCCTATCTCTGCTTTTGTGGTTTCTCAGGTGTAATTCTAAGATCTTATAAGAAGTATTAGAATTAATTTGGGACGGTTGTTCAACTCATCTTAAGTCCTCTGAACTGCCTCTGTGTGAATGTGTGTGTGCGTTTGTTTGTTGTTTGCTTATTACGTAGTTAGTTTAATGTATCGTAGGGTAGCTCAATAAATCTTTGTTCTCATTTTGTAAGAACTGTGTTCTTGTTTATGTGCTTCTAAGTCATTGCCTTGAGCTGTAGATCTTGTTACCTTGCTAAAAGTTAACCCAATACTGTGTTATGTTATTATTGTTGGCCACATAAATAATATTAACAAGATTGGTAAGATACGATTTCTTCTATTTGCGGGACAAATGGTAGATAAAGTGTGAATCTTTTAATCTGATTCAGTCTGACTCAATTGAATCAAATCAATGATTTGAATCTTCAAGATCTGGTTCATTGAAATGAGCTAATAAATCCCTGATCGATCTTAAAACTGTAGGTTGATCCCCTACATTGGTCATGAAGGTTATCGATCTACCACTCGTCACCACTGTTCATAAACACTGGAGCGTTTCAAAGCCACTTCGATCAGCTGATTTGTCTACAAGCTGACATATGATTGACTGATGAACCCTGCAGTGTCTGTGTTTCTGTGTTTTTGTGTTTGTACTTGATAAAGGGTGCTAAACTGATGACCTCCATGGCAAATCACTATCATATCTCTTAAGCATGTGAACACATCATCAGTCTTTATAAATTTGCTCAACAGCGCACAAATGTATAAATTTACATTTATAACATTTCAGTACCGATAGATTGGTACTAAAGTCGATATCTTTGACAACCCTAGATCAGAGTGGTTGATTCCAGTGCTTGTTACAGTGTCGTTTCTCACAATAAAGTTATATTGTTTATTTTTTAATACACTTGTAGTATAACACAAGAAAATTTCTAGTGCATAGTGAAAGTAAAATTTGTGGCCTAGTGGTTAAGTAGTCTGTTTTATAATCCAAAAGCTGGAGGTTTTAGTCCTGACACTGCCAGAGATTGTGGGTGCGGGTGTGTGTCTGTGTTTGTTTACTACTCCGTGAGCCCTGAGTATGGACACCATGTCATGACTTTCCTTTTTTTCATTACATACTAATTATTTACTACAAGTATTACAAAAATAAATGACTAGTATACTCAAATTCACTTGCAGTACAAATTAAAATATATGTGTGCACAACTTGTGCAAAATGTGTACACTTAAAGTTCACAAATGTTACACTTACAGTACACTTAATAGGAGAGATGTAACGGTACACCAATGCCACAGTTTAGTTTGGTTAACAATATTGGAGCCACGCTATGGTTTGGTTCAGTTTTCTGAGAACGCATGTCTTACGATGCAGTGTTAAAGAAAACCCACTTTTGTCTTAATAATAGAAATAAATAAACAAACAAAAAAAACTTTAGTAACTTTTTATCAACTTATTTACTGTTTACACTGTATTCACATATTTCTGTTTAGTCAAAGCTGATCATAACAAACTGATCTGGGTAAACTAAAATAATAGCAGAACAGTCAGAAATAAACATTATATGCTGCCATCCATCTATCCATCCATCCATCTAGTGATCTATCTATCTATTGCTTGTGTATTTATGTGCTGTTTGATTAATAGCAGCATAAATACATACTGTCACTTTCATATCTTGTGCATGGATAAAGGCTGCCAAACTTTCACTTTAATCATCCTGTAATTGTCTGTTTACCTGACCAAGATGGTATTTCTACATAAAACTGTATTTGACAGCTACAAAGATGAACATACAGTGCTTTTTACAATAATTATCATTCCAAAGCAGCTTTAAAAATATGAACATTACCTGTCAGAACCATGTTGGTTTTCTTTCGTATTTTTAGTTTCTCATTAAACATGTCCTGCTGTTTCTTGCTATGCCCTTATGTGTGATCAGAATAAATTACAAAGGAGAATATTTTACTCTATAAGTACACAGAATTCTTACTACATGAAGTATACTTAATATATACTTTAACAGTTGTTAAGTATACTTCATAGAATTAACATGAAGTATACTTCTTTCTCATAAGGGTGATCCACTGCTCAGCTTATCAATCTGAGGTAGAAAGAAAATGCCATGGCTCACTGAAGGAAATAAAGCAACGAAGGTCCTTTTGGAACCTGATAGTTAATTAGTTTTTGGTTATCAGCTATGACACTGGTCTTCCTGAATGCCAGAGGTGTAAATCAGAAATAGATTGTGTTAAATTTACCACAGACGATTCACAGGAGAAGCACCCTGGGGACATCTCATCTGATGGAGTAATTACCTCAGACATTGCCATCCTGTACACGGTGTGGTAATGTACAGGTGTGTGAAGGACTCAGATTTGACCTTCCTTCATTTCCCCATTTCTATATGTCTCGTTTTTTATTCCCTTTTTTTTATTTTTATTATATATATAATAAAAATAAAAAAGGGAATAAAAAACGAGATAATAATAAATATAATAAATAATTGTATAATGCTCATTTATTGTTAAAGCATATATATATATATATGCTTTAACAATAAATGAGCATTATACAATTATTTATTATAATGCTTTTGTTACACTGATAACTAGATTGTTACAAATGAAGCTTTACCATCAAAAAATAAATTACATTTTAAAATGTATTACTATATAATCAACTGTAATATTAGTAATATAACAAAATATTATATGCAGTTTTAGATAAAGTACAGAAACCGCATTAATAAAAAAAACAATGATTAACTCTTAGCTGCTGACCATCTGCTGGTGCATCTTGTTATTAGTACTACTGGATCTTAGCGCTGCATTTGACACCATTGATCATAATATCCTCATAGACCGCTTAAATTCTACAGATGTCCGGGGACAGGCTCTACAATGGTTTAAGTCATACTTAGCCGACCGTTACCAGTTTGTGAATATTAATGGACAGCCTTCATAAGTCAGGCCAGTAAAGTGTGGGGTGCCTCAAGGATCAGTTTTAGGCCCTTTGCTGTTTACAATATACATGCTACCTCTGGGAGACATTAATAGAAGACACTGCTATGCAGATGATACTCAATTGTGTATTTCAACTAAACCTAATGAGATGTCGGAACTGTCTAAGCTAACTGAGTGTATTAAAGATGTTAAAGACTGGATGACCAACAATTTTCTTCTCTCAAACTCAGACAAAACAGAATTATTACTTATTGGGCCTAAATCCTGTACACAGAAGATCTCGCAACTCAATCTACAATTAGAGGGATGCAAAGTTAGCGTTAGCTCTACTATAAAAGTGTTATAAAAGTTATGTAGTATGCTATCCATCTCAGATGCAGAAAAGCTAGTTCATGATTTCATGATTTTAGGCTGGATTACTGTAATGCTTTGTTTGCTGGCTGTCCAGCATCCCCTATTAACAAACTTCAGCTAGTACAAAAGGCATCTGCCAGAGTTCTCACCAGGTCTAAAAAAATATGATCATATCACCCCAATTTTTTCCTCCTTACACTGGCTGCCCGTTAAGTTTTGTATTGATTTTAAAATATTACTTCTTACCTATAAATAATCTAGCTCCTGCTTATTTAACCAACCTCTGTCTCGCTTCAATCCAACCCGCTCTTTAAGATCTCAAAACTCAGGGCTTCTGGTAGTACCTAGAATAGCTAAAGGAGTTAGGTCGAGTAAAGGAGGTCGAGCCTTCTCATTTATGGCTCCTAAACTCTGGAATAGCCTTCTTGATAATGTCTGAGGCTCAGACACACTCTCGCAGTTCAAAACTAGATTAAAAACCTATCTTTTTAGCAAAGCATACACTCAATGCATCACATAGCGGTATGATGCATGAATTTGCTCCATGCATCTCATTTATATACACTATAAAAAGAAGCTACGCTAATTATTCTCTTTATTCTCTATTTCCACCTATAGGGATACTCATCCCGAGGCCCCCAGAGATTATGCAGTGCCACTGAAGCGATCCAAGACCTGTGAAGAGATGATCCTAAGGTTTCCACAATTCTGGACCAGGCCGTAGCAGCTGTTGTAGTGGTCATGGAGGAGTAGAGAGCATGCGTCTGATTCCTGTGAAACTCCAAAGTGAATATTAAAACACAGTGAACTGAACTTAAACTCTGAAAACTGAACTGACACTGTTTCAATTCACTATAATCTTTTATGTGAAGCTGCTTTGACACAATCTACATTGTAAAAGCTCTATAGAAATAAAGATGAATTGAATTGAATAAAATGTCAGCAAAACGAAGTTAAGCATTCATGAGAAAACTCATACAGCAGCCTTCAGTCTTATTATAATAGTCCAGTATTGTAGCAGTATTGTTGCTAATGTGCTTGATGGATTTTGGAATGAAAGAACGGGTGGTATAAACATTACACAAAAGCGGTTACTTTGCATATAATGCAAAAGAGACAGTGCGACAACATGTGCAACTATTCATTCATTCATTTTCCTTCGGATTAGTCTCTTATTTTTCAGTGGTTGCCACAGTGAAATGAACCACCAACTATTCTGGCATATGTTTTGCACAGAGGATGCCCTTCAAACCACAACCCACTAATGGGAAACACACATACACTCTCACATTCACACATACACTAAGGCAATTTTTGTTAACCCAATTCACCTATAGTGCATGTCTTTGTACTATGGGGGAACTGGAACACTCAAAGAAAACCCACGCAAACACTGGGAGAACATGCAAACTCCAGACAGAAATGCCAAATGACCCATCTGGGACTTGAACCAGCGACCGTCTTGCTGTGATATGACAGTGCTAACCACTGAGCCATCATGCCGCCCCCTGGAAAATATATATATATATATATTTATAAAACATGGCCACTATAATATTGTGTGTAATTTCTTCATTGTTTTTTTTAATTTCAAAATCTTTCAGATCGATAGTACGTAGGGTCAGTTACATTAGTATAATTATTACGAATAATCAATTTACACTGTAGTTTTACAGTGTTTTAATCAGTACAAGTTATTATTAATTATTTATAAAAAAGGTCTAGCTGTGTAGTCAATTCTCATTAGATTGACTGTTTGGTTGCTTGATTGATTGATTAGTTGGCCTTATTTTTAAGTAGCACTTAGCCATGTTGATTACAGCTTAAAGCCTTGCAGGGTTTTTAAACTAAGGAGAGGCAAAAAATATTAAAGGGAAATGGTGCATAAGAAAATGGAGGGGGAATCATTCCTCCTCACTATAGCCAAGCTACAGCAGTCAAAGACAATGCCATTTTGCATAATGGTGCTGAGATTTAATCAAAGTGATAGATGAAGATGCGTTTTACAAATGGAGAAGCACATTCATGAGTAGAGGGAGAATGGGAAATGTATAATGTAGTGTACAGCCCTTGTTTCTCAATCAAATGAATAATCAGTTTGAGATGTGCTGTAATGTGACAGTGTGCTGCATGGAAACACATGATAATGTTCAAAATCAGTTTGCTATTAAATGATTCAAACATTTATGTTTTATTTAGTCTTAAAACTCATATAAGTAAACTTGAAAAAAATCACATCTATGTTTAGTAAAATTTCTTACTTGGCTTAAGTGTCTATCTACAGATTTTTGGCTACAATAGTTTCCAAATATAAAAGTTTACAAATGATGGCATGCCTTTAATGATATTTAAATTAACATTACATAAATAGTACACCAACACCAAATCTCAGAATTAGAGACAAGCATCTAACATTTAATTGAGGATATAAGAGTGATTGGATTTGAATAGTTTATATTTGACAGCTGGGCAACTAGGTTACTGACCTGGGCAAAAAAGAGTGGGACAAAACATTGCATGTATATTTGCTGACAACTTCAATGAGAATTCAAGAGTGCCCTAGTTATTGGAAAGAAATTAAGAGGGAGGCCCTTCTCTCTATCAATCTGACTTATAGGGTTAGTGTTGGTACTTGACCTGGGCAACAGTCAGGATGCAGGCAGTCTGCTAGCCTTCACAAATGCTGCTAGCATTTACCTTACCAAATTCTGATCATTTGCAGCACATAGAGTCATCCCGATATTACAAGATACAGTAGACTCAGTTAGTCTTTGTGCCTGAGACTGTGGCTCAGGGAACAAGACTGTGTCTGTGTCCAAAGCAATCACTTGACATTCTGCGCCAAAAACATGGTCAGGGGAAGACATCAGAGCCACTCTCTTCGACTCTCTCACTCTCTCAGATTCTTTGTCAGTACTTTTCAGCACTTATTCAGTCATAAATCAAAATCAGCTCATAGACTGAAGGGGTGACACTATAAAACACCAAGAGTGTGAAATAGACATACTCACACACTTGTGGTCTTCAGAGCCAGAAATGACCACCATAGGAAATTAATGGTAAATAAGCAAAAATATAAACATTAAGATAATATTTTGTTTGCACAATCAACAAATCTTCCATTATGCTGAAAAAAGAAGAGATGGGGTGACATACTAAAGCTGGGTTAGGGTTACTTTCTCCTGGCGCCGCATCATGCACCTCCGCTGACTGAACGCGCACCTCACAAAATGGACAAGGCTTTTATACTTGCTGCGTTCGCCGTTGTGATATTCTTAAAAACGACAAGGGGAGGTCAAAAGAAACTGACCGTAAAGTCAGACGGATAAACAGAGAAGTAGAAAGTTTCCAGAACTACATCATATCATTAATATCATTCAAGATTTTTAAACAAATTATTTTTTATTAATTTTATAAATTATTTGAATGATTATAAGGATTTTTATAACCATTTAAGATTTTTTTAATCAAACTTTGATGCATCACTTGCTTTAATTCATATCTCCGACAGTTTTACCTATTAAAGTTTATTCAAATATTAATGACAACAGAACATGAGTTGCCCTACAAATATATTTTTTATGACAAGAATAAAAACAAAAAAGTACACTTACTAAAAAAATATGTATATATATTTTTTTATTATTTAGCCCGCTCCACAATTCACACATTACTGCCTGGCTAGTTTCTTTCCTCTACTTATGCTAAATAGGCAATAATGTAGGCAATAAAGCATTCCTGACCATTATCACCAATAAAGCCTAGAAAAACAGGGCATCAGTATATTGTAAACCGATAGGTTAAAATATTCTTTCCCAGTTACCAAATAAATAATTTGTTCCTTAATTATAGTTTTATAACTATTAAATTCTTTTAAATTCAAAATTGTAATATATTATATACTATAATATAATATAATATATTATATACTATATATAATATATACATGGATCTTCGCTTTTGCCATGGCCTCTTTTGGCTTTAACAAACTTATCTCTCAGGTTTTTCCAAACTTTTTAACAAAAACTTCCCTCCTTTCCCACAGCTGTTGCAATTTCTAGCCAATAATTATTGATCATCTGGTTATCTCTATGATCACGGATCATGAAGATGTCTGTATAGGTGTACCTGTTTAAGACAAAATCTCTTAAAAGTGGTTCATATTCAACTCAAATCAAACACGGCACCCGCAAACTGTTCCCTCAAGTCGGAGCACCCGGAGGAAACCCATGCGATCACGGGAAAAACATGCAAATTCCACACAGAAATGCCAACTGACCCAGCCGAGGCTTGAACCAGCGACCTTCGTGCTGTGAGGCAATCGTGCTACCCACTGTGCCACCGTGATGCCCTATATCATCATTTAATCATACAAAATGTTAAGGCTTTTATGTAGTATCATTATAGAAATATATACAAATCACGTTTTCAAAGAACAAATATCTAAACCTTGTCAAAATAAGTCTTTTAGATTGTCTAAATGTAAAGGGATTAGACAATGAAACTGAAACCCATGGTTTTAGACTACAAAAATTCATTAGTATGGTGTAGGTCCTCTTTTTTATTTCCAATACAGCATCAGTTTGTCTTGGGAATGACAGATACAGGTTCAGCACAGTGGCCAGAGGGATTTTGAGCCATTCTTCTTGCAGATTAGCTTTCTATACAACAGTCATGGTGGACAGTAAAGGTGGACTCATCCAAGAACAATTGATGTTTCACATTTTCAACAGCCCAATATTTTCACTACTGGCACCATTAAAACTAATGTTTGTCATTGGCGCGAGTGACCAAAGGTTTGGCTATAGCAACCTGGCCATGTATATTGACCCTGTGGAGCTCTTGGCAACAGTTTTGGTGGAAACAGGAGAGTTAGGATGGACATTCAATTTTGCAAAGAGTTGGACAGCTGGGGTTTTTTTTTTTTTTTTTTTGTTGTTTTTTTCGATACAGTCTGGGTAATCAGGGACATCCCTTTTTCATCCCTTTTCTCTTTTTGAGGGGGGGGGGGGGGGGGGGGGGGGGGGGGTTCACACCAGATGCGGCTTGTGCGAATAGATTGGGCTATTGTGCATAATCATACGTGTGAACATTTTGAGTTTACTCACTTCATTCATGTGTGAAATTCACATCATGTCTGTCTGCCTTGCAACTGCCTTGCTTTGTTGCTAATGACTGACATTGATTTTATTGAGAGAGTTGCTTTATGTGCTTTTGCGTAGATTCGCTCGGCACCATGTCTGAGGTGCATCAGCTCTGTAAGTTCATCGACTCCTTCATAAGCCGTGCCTGCATAACAGCCGCTATTAGTGATACTTCCAACTGAGCCAATCCCAGTTTGATGACCTGCTGTGCTCTGTTGGCAGAAGGATTCCTCCTCAGGAAACCCACCACAGGCGCTACATCATAATCACGCCCCTATTAGAGCAAGCTGCTGATTGGTTAATGTGGTGCAAATGTCGGCCAGAGTTCAGATTTTTCAATTCAAGCAATTTACATGAATCATGCATTAAGCAAATACCCAAAATACTCAATTAGCACCACGTCATTTGCTCAATCCACGTTGTCTCATTCAATCAAATAGCACTGCGTGATTGCATCTTTGCATTGAATTAACATGTAAATCACTGGTTTGATGCTTCATTCGCATCTGGTGTGAAAGTACTATCAGACAGCTTCCTCTTGCATCCACAGTAACTCCTGTTGGATGTGGTTTATCCTTCTTGGTGGTATGCTGACATAACCCTGGATAACGTGACTCTTCCCAGCAGACACACAACGTCATAAGACGTTAATATTAGGTTAGAATTAGGTCCCCAGTATCTACAGGACACTGTTTGACATTAAATAACAACATGAAATTACATTGATATTTTGTTAGGTTGTGATAGAAAGTGACCAAAATGCAACATTAAGCCAACATCTAAAAACAACGTTATAATAATGTCAAATATTGTTATTTATTTGTCAGGTATTGCAACCAAAATGCAACGTCTGATAGACATAAAGTTGATAACATCCACACAACGTCAACCTGTAACATCATTAGACATTGATGTTTTTATTGTTTTTAGGTTACGATGGAAAGTAACCAAAATGCAAAGTGACCAAAATGTCTGTCTGTTGTTGGACATTGATGTCAGCCTCACGTTGGGTTCTGACATCAACCTGATTTTCATTTCCAAACAAAATACAACGTCAACCCGACGACGTCCTGTGCCTGCTGGGTTGATACACCACAACAACTTTCTGTCTTGGTTAATTAATTAGTTTGTACAATTTTTTTAATAGTATTTATATAATATATAATAATATAATGTCACAACAACTGACACGAAACACTGACCATTAGTGAGCCTTTCAGATACAGAACTGTTCAAAAACTTTTTAAAAGAGATGACACAGCATATTTCTGGCTGAGTGTGAACCTCTTCATCATAATACTGTCAATGTGTAGACAGTCATATTTGTCCATTCAAAATATAGATTATACTGTTACCCCACATGAAGTCTATTTTATGGACAACATGTATTTGGCTGTTTTTTAAATCATGCAGCAGCATTAACATCTAATGTGTCCACTAGAAATTCCTAAATCTATCTATTATTTATGCTTTGCTGAGATATATTGTCATATTAGTAAGGTCACACATAGCTCAGACAGTCCAACACAATCTCACGGCTCAACTTTTTGATTTAGTGGCTATTTCGTATCAATTCGTACAATCTTATTTGTACAATATAGTACGAATTGCGCATCACCCAATGACAGTTGGGTTTAGGAGTGGAGTTAGGTGCAAAATCGTACATTTTCATTTTCTGAACTCACTACACTGACAAAATGTAAAATACTTAGGTTTTCTCGTGAGATTAGGCTGGACAGTCACATCACATGACAATTTTGATGTTTTGATAAAAAAATTAAGTAGAGGTCTGTGTACATTGTTTAAAGCTATAGTATGCTGTGTTGATATTTTAACAGAGGAACTACAGTGCCCATTTTTGTTAGTATGTGACATCATGGACAGGTAAAATGCATGTCACATTATCATGTATAATATTCTGAGTAACCATATAGGATAGAACTTGATTGAAGACACTATATAACAAAGTGTGAGGAGTATGGAGGTTGTTTAATTTATAAATAAAAGCTGTATGTTGAAAGTGCTGTGGTGTTTCAGTGATACTGGATTGCATGGAGTTGCCTTTTTGCAGTCTGGCATACTAAAACTACTCTCTAGCTCTGCATTTATCAGTGTGTTTGCACTCAATCTCAGCCTCACATACTTTTTTTTCAGCTGGCATATGCAGTGAATGGAAAGGACTTTTGCAGTTGACTGGGCTGCTGCCAAGAATAGCTGTTGGTTCTGTTAAAGCACTTTAAGAAATTGTGCCTCACCTCAGTAATTACAGATAACATGTCAGTTTAAATAAAATGGACAGCCTGCAGCTTAATGCAAACAATACTTGTGTGAGTACCCTAACCATGAAAATCTGAAATTTATAATAGCTAAATATTGACTTGCAAAGCTAAATTAAAACATGTCACAATTTTGCAAATATCTGAATAATAATATTGTACCATTATACATCTGGATAAATGTATGAAATTGCAACCTGAATCTTACAAAAATGCACACAGAGAATTATCAACATCATTTATTTAAGGGGTGGTCCAGATTGTATTTTTAATAATTAATTGTGTTTATAAGATGCAAAGCAATGTGTGCTCATGCTTCATTTGTAGAAAATCCAATTATTGTTATATATGTTTTACTTTAATTATATACTGCTACTCTGCTAACATGAATACAACTGTCGTCTTTCCTAGTTCCTCCAAAACCCGCCCTCAAGAGGATCTGATTGGTCAGCTAATATAATGTCCTTTGATTTGCAGATTGGCTCCAGATTACCAGGAAGCGTCACATCCAGTCACTAGCATACACTGTGCTTCTGTTGTGTAAATACTGTCAGTCAGTGTTGCTGTGTCAGTTAGAGCCTGATTAGACAGAAAATTAAGAGAACTCTCTAAAATAAAATCTGACAAGTGTCTTTCATATATATTTGGGTTATAAGCATGTGTATGTAATTGTATAAGGCATGGAGAGCATCGGCATAGAGAGACACTGCAGCACTGGTGAAGATTGTGGGTGCTGCAATTTGATGTATAAATATGAATTTGTAGCTAAATTGTTAACAGTGCCAAACAACATTTTCCGTAGTTTACATCCTTGTTTATGTCCTTGCCACAACATACCGTTAACGCTAAAAACTATGCATGTAATAGACTGTTCTACTAGCCTCAAGTTCATTCAGAATGGGCTAATAATTTTGACCTTAAAATGTTTTTTAAAAAGCTAAAAACTGCTTTTATTCTAGCCGAAATAAAACAAATAAGACTTTCTTACAGTGAAAATTTTTATTACTCTGTTAAACATAATTTGGGAAATATTTAAAAAAGAAAGAAAAATTCAAAGCGGGGATAATAATTCTGACTTCAGAATTTCTTCTGAGTTTCTATAGTCAGAAAATCCCAACACATTGTCAGCAAAGATGGTGGATGATATTGTATAGCGCCACCTCACTGAAGCATATTGCCATGACATTTCTAAGAGCAGAAAGTAAATAAACACCTGGCAGAAATGACAAAAGTTGAAGTGTATCAGTCTCACATTTTACTCATGCACAGTAAATGGATGTACATTAGGAATTATGAAATTATGAAACTGGCATTGTATCATGTATTTTTTTTACCTGATAGTCTTAATTGACATAAAATTTTATATTTAATTTATTTTGACTCCCCTAAATATATTATCTCTTGAAGACTATGCGTCTAGGATAGGCAATACTGACACACTGTATCCGCTTGTTAAGTGTGACATCACGTAAAGCGACTTCTGGGTCCATGCGCTATATCAAACTGTATGGGAAGACTCATGGAAGTAATAAACTTTTCCTAAGGGATGTATTATTTTCGAAAATCACGACAGTGCTATATATGTCCATGCCTAATATCAGATGGCCAGAAATTAATACATTTATATAAATTGTGAAAAATGTGGTATTTGTGATGCTACACGCCCAGAGAATGACGTGTACACTATGATTTTATATATATAAAAAATCACTTTAATGTGTGATATGAATAAAAGTGGTCATAAAAAAATATTTTCGTAGCGGTTGGGACCCGGAAACGGTATTCCATACGTCACGACTTAACAAGCGGATATTGAAATGAGTGGATCTGATCTCACTGATTCACTGGATATGCCAGCTGAAAATTTTCATGATCAAAAGAAGTTAAATCTCTAAAAGGTAAACTAAGATTGCTTCAGTTTGATTTGTTACTGATTCAGCATTCTTTTTCAGCAAAATCTGAAGTAAATTTACTGTATAAACAAATATGGAATAGTGCTAATGTTGGAGGTTGTAATAGTCTAGCACTTAAGGATGTGCGAAAGTGATAATTTATGCCCCTCAGCTAATCAAAACATTCATAGCAGGCAGCTTGCTCTAGGAGATGAGGATAATGAGCTTAGCATGAAAATAATATTTGATTCCGCTTAAGTGATAGAGCGCAACTGATTGCAGAGTAATTTCAAAAAGTTACCTCTCTAATTGTAATTCAGTAATAAATTATTGTGTGACCATCTAAATCTCATTAAAAATGGCATGGTTGGCATGCAAAAAATGTCTGTCAGTTTCAGACCATGAATTCCCGTTTTTAATCTTCAACACATGTATAATGTCCACCTGAAACTTATAATGTCCACCCCTTTTGGTGTGGCATTTGCATGTGACTCATTGTAGCAGAAAACTTTGCATCGTTTGCTTGAATGAACTCCTCAACAAATATAACAAATAAACTTACTTGCTAGTTACTTGCTATACTTGACTCATACACTTAATATATAATCAATAAACCCAAACATGAAACTGCTTCCTCCATGTCTGTCTTTGTCACTGTGCTGTTTGTCTGATGTGATAAAGTATCGAACAAGCACATAAGAACTGTGGACGGGGAGAACCAGCTCATTTGTATTAAAGGCACAGGCTACAAAAACAGCTACAATGTCCTATAATTCTAAAATGGGCATTTCTGGAAGGTATAATAAATTATCTTATGGGTATTTTGAGCTGAAACTTTAAAGATACATTCCAGAGACACCAAAGACTTATCTTGTAAAAGGGGTAAAATAGAAGCCCTTCAACACCCCAGTAAAGTAGTTATGATGCTTAAGCCTGGTTTATACTTCTGTGTCGAGTGATCGGCGTGACCCACGGCACATACAATGCGCATAACTGTGCATTAAAACTTCTGCACACTGTTTGTGTTGCTCTGCAATAACACTTCAGAAACGCTAGCTGGCAGTAGGTGTTTATGTTCCTCTGTGTTAAGTTTCTTCGCTGGTGTTTTTAACGCTACCTTGTACAAGTGGCTCAAACTCAGGCTTACTTAAATGCAGAAATTGGCGGACATGCAATAACATTAATCATAAGGTGAACACAAAACAACAATTTCCATCTAGAGACTCCACACTTGTAAACACTCGCGGACCAATCACAGAGCTTGCGCTGCACGTCATTGTGACGTGTAGTTACATTTTGTGAGAGGTCAGCGACGGCCACGGCGAGGACTATGCAACCACACGTAGGCTGCGCTGCAGCATACTCGTGTGCTTGACGCAGAAGTATAAATCGTGCATTCACCACAGAAAAGACAACTAAAGCCTAAACATGCCAGAACAAAAGTCAACTGAAACATTGCAAGGACCGCTACTTATATGCACATGTAATAACCCACTCCTCCCAAATTTATGTTAGGAACTTCATATTGTCTCCTGTCTGTGAAGCCTATCACACATAGTAATCACACATAAGGGATACAGCTGGGGCATGCACACATCAAATAAATGTTTGCCACCAGTGTCACCATTGTCTTAAAGCAACTTACAGAAAACAATGTAGGGGATCAGAAGAGCAGCTTTAGGGCCAGGCAACAGTTTCAGTTGGAAGCGTCTTGACACAGTGCATAGTGACCATTCAGTATTCTTGTCTGACTTGTATGACTGAAAACGGAGGAGTGATTGCACCAGTATCTGCATGTTAGCTTACAACTATGCAGTATAAGTGTGCTGCTATTTACATGCCCCCACATGCAATTTTTGTCCACACAAACACTTGAAAATGCACACATTTTGTTTAACCATAGCTATGTTTCCACACACCTATTTTTATGCACATTTTGGATATGCACATAAAATAACAGATTGATGGAAACGCCAAGATGTGCAAAATTTTTTGAAAATGTGCATAAAAAACATGCACATAACTAAGTAGCATTAAACTTTTTATTCAATAAAAAAATATGTGCATAAGCTATGATGGAAACACTTCCACCGAACTAATTCCAATATTCCAGTATTCAAAAAATTGTTATAAGAGATCATGTGATGATAAAAAATATGTGCGAACGGATAAACCAGCAGACTGAGCACATTGTAAAACATCTGAAATGTTGTTTTGGTCATTCTAAAACGCCTTAACCATTTTAGTATTAGTGTTATTATAATATTAATGACCTCCAGAATCAATGGCATCTTTGCTCGGCGTCTCACGCCTTTAAACGCCTCTGCGCGTTCACTGCGTGTCAGATTGCCTTCTGAGGTGCAAGTCATTTATTAAATGAAGTAAAGATTCATGCAGCTTCTTCTACTGCTGCAAATTCCATTTTTACTGTTGGTATTTGATGCCAGTTAATCAGGAAGTAATGATTTTGTTCGCTTTGACTCGTTGGATGGAAAAGCTGCTTTATTCGCACATCTTTTATGAGATAAACCAGTTTTGCGCAAATAGTTAATTCGCATTTTTTACCTATTCTAACTGTTATATTATAGTCAAATTCCCCAATACATCTATGAGGCATCATGATCAATAATTACATTTCCAATAAGAAAAAAAATATTTAACCAAGGCCAAATTATGACATTTACATGAATAATCTTCATAAGTTACATATTGGTGGCATTGACAATAAAATAATTACTTTGCACATTTCCTATATTTTGGATATCCTATATACTTAGATATTCTTGTGCTGCATGCTCTACATCTGGCATATCTTTTAACATCCATTTGAAAGTCTTTATAGCCAAAATATACAATTTGTGGAGCTTTACTACTGTCTGCATTGTTTGGCAGTTTGAGGTGTGCAGCATTAAAGGCAGAGATGCTGATTTGCCATTAGTAGCGCAGACATAACAATAAATAAATGTTTAATTTCTGTCGATTATTATAAGTTCAAGTCATTGTCAAGTCTTCCATTTAAAGTCAAGTCTCAAGTCACTGGCTCTCAAGTCAAAGTCAAGTCATTTTCTTTCTTTAATCAAGCAAGTCACAAGTTATGAAATTTGTGACTCAAGTCATGTAACTTAAGTTCCCCACCTCAAAAACCCCAACTTTATTCCTGGGATTTGTCTAATTAGAAGCTTATTTCAAATAGTCCATTTATGTTTAAATATTTAAAAATTATATTTTTTCTCAAGTATGCTACTTTCTAAACAATGATCTACTCTTGGCTGCTGACCAAGGGTGCATCTTGCTTTTAGTTTTACTCAATCTTAGTGCGGCATTTGACACCATTGACCACAATATCCTCATAAATCGTTTAAAGTCTACAGGTGTCCAGGGAAAGACTCTACAATGGTGTAGTAATGGTTTAGTAACAAAGTCAGCATTAGCTCTACTATAAAAGATCTGGGTGTCATAATAGACAGCAACTTAATTTTTGAAAATCATATATCCCATGTCACCAAAATTGCCTTCTTTCATCTGAGAATTATCGCTAAGTTATGAAGCATGCTATCCATCTCAGATGCAGAAAAACTAGTCCATGCGTTTATGACCTCTAGGCTGGACTACTGTAACACTCTGTTTGCTGGATGCCCAGCATCCTCTATTAACAAACTTCAATTAGTACAAAATGCAGCTGCCAGAGTTCTTACCAGGTCTAGAAAATAACGTCCGAGGCTCAGACACACTCTCCCAATTCAAAACTAGATTAAAGACCTGTTTAGTAAAGCATGCACTCAGTGCATCACTTAGTGTGTTTCCACACAGGTTTCTGCATCTTGTTTATATACACTATGAACAGCAGCTACGCTAATTATTCTCTTTATTCTCCATTTCCATCTGGGGATACTCTTCCCGAGGCCCGCAGACTACGCAGAGTCACTGATTTGATCCAAGACCAACGACGAGATGATCCCAAGGTTTCCATATCCCGGACCAGGCCGTATCCTGAGCAGCTACTGTGGTGGTCATGGAGGAGTGGAGAACATGAGACTGATTCCTGTGACGCTCCAGGGACAGACGTTTCTTCGCTGAGGCCAGCTTCCAGCCTCCACCGCTGAGACTGCAGCTCTGCACAAGACGTTTGGCCAGCGGAGAAATTAAAATGGTCATGCCCAACTGAGTCTGGTTTCTCTCAAGGTTTTTTTTTTCACTTTCGCCAATTAGTAAAGTTTTTTTTCCCTCTCTGCTGTCGCCACTGGCTTGCATGGTTCGGGATCTGTAGAGCTGCGCATCGTTGGATTTGCTCTTCAGTGTTTGAACTCTCAGTAGTGATTTTTAAACCACACTGAACTGAGCTAAACTGAACTGAACTTAAGCACTACAAACTGAACTACACTGTTCCAATTTACTATGACATTTTATGGGAAGATGCTTTGACACAATCTACATTGTAAAAGCACTATACAAATAAAAGTGAATTGAATTGAATTGAATTAAAGACGAACCATTTTAGTCAGGTTCCAGGCCTTTCACCATAGCACAGAAACTTGAACTGGTGAAAATAATCAATACTCTTATCTGCTGACTGAGGTAGTATCTTGCTATTACCATTATTTGATCTTTGTGCTGCATTTTGTTGCATTATTTGTTTATGGTCACACTTTGTTTGCATACTTTAATTAATCTCACTAATAACAAACTAAGACTAAGGCTCATTCTCAAAAGGTACTGCTATACATTTCTGGAGAGCACGAAATATGTCCCAGGATGTACTTTTTTTTTGCTTTTTTTGCTTTCTGCCAAAATCTACCAGAGGCTGCTGTGTATGCTTTTTGAGATCTCAAATTTCCCTCTGGAGTGCCATTCATGCCCGCTCTTCTTGTGTAAATCCAGCAGAGGCCACTGTGACTGACTGACTGAATGACTGATGATCGACTGGTAACTGGTAACATCGGGAAAGCCATCCATATGGAAATAAATGATAAGCTGGTAAGCACGTAAAGGAACGGCGTCATACAGCCCCAAAGCATTCACTTTAAAGATGAAATGCAGCCATATGTACTTCTGGCTACATAATTCTCCAGAAATGTATATACGGCTCATTTTCAGAATTAACTTATGTTGCCTAATTTGCTACATATTAATCCTTTCCCTACCATTGAGGACACATCTCTTCAATTAAGAGACAATGCTTCTTTATGGCAAACCCTGTTTTTGGTAAACCCTGACCTGAGTGAGTTACAGGGCTTCTGGGTCTCTATTTAAGTGTGTTTGCGGGTTTCTGTGTCATCAGCCAGTCATCACCAAGAGCTTTCAGTGGCCTGTCTCTGTCTACATCTACCTCTACCAACTCTACTGTTTGGACTGTTGCGTTATGCTACAGTACTGTACTGTTTTGTTGTCAGCAATTATTGCAATTAAATTATTGTATTATTGAGGTGTTCTTGTATTGTTGACTAAAAACAGTATTAATCCACAGTTTTTAAAATGTCATTCATAAAACAATAAATTTAACTAAGAACAATATAAAAATGTTAAGTAAATCCGTCAAAAGAACAAAGACATTTTCATTCAGCATAATAAATCTGACCCTGGACCACACAAACACACAACCATATGCATACACAAGTCACATGTGTCATTAATTTGAAATTGAGATTATTTTAAGAAAAAACATGACAATATTGGAGCAACACAACAATTTCTAAATCTGGAATCTGAGTTTTAAAAAATCCAAATACTGATAAAATCAAATTTAAATTCTTAGAAATGCATATTACTAATCTAACATTGAGTTACAGTATGACATTTAGAAAAATAACTTCTTGGAATATGATCAACTATTGTGTAGATTTGGCTACTTACAAAAATCTATCCATGCAACATCAGAATCAGAATCAGAATCAGAATCAGTTTTATTGCCAAGTGTGCTTCACACACACAAGGAATTTGTTTTGGCTACAGAAGCTTCCAGTGTACATAAAGTGACAAGTGACAACACAAAATAAATCTGAAAAAATAAGATAATAATAATAAAAAATGATGAACATTAAACAGATGCGGTTAGTGAAGAAACCTGGATGTTGAGTTGTATGTACAGATTGTTATAAATATACAGGTTATAAGGTGCTGTGTACAAGTGCGAATGTAGAAAGTATTGCATTGTATATTGATATAAGGTGCTGTGTACAAGTGCGTATGAGAAAGTATTGCACATATTTATTGCACAGTAGGGGAATATTTAACTGTTCATAAGGTAGACAGCCTGAGGAAAGAAACTTTTCCTTTGTCTGGCTGTTTTTGTGCTCGGTGCTCTGAAGCGCCGACCAGACGGTAACAGTTCGAACAGGTAGTGTGCTGGGTGTGAGGCGTCCAGAGTGATTTTGCGAGCCCTTTTACTCACTCTGGAAGAGTACAGTTCTTGAAGTGTAGGAAGGGTAGTGCCAGTGATTCGTTCAGCAGTCCGGACTATTCGCTGTAGTCTACGGAGGTCAGTTTTGGCAGCTGAGCCGAACCAGACGGTGATTGAAGTGCAGAGGATGGATTGGATGACAGCTGAGTAGAACTGTACGAGTAGCTCCTGTGGCAGGTTGAACTTCCTCAGCTGACGAAGGAAGTACAGTCTCTGCTGGGCTTTCTTCACAATAGAGTCTATATGAGTGTCCCACTTCAGATCCTGAGAGATGGTGGTGCCCAGGAACCTGAATGACTCTACTGCAGCCACAGTGCTGTTCATGATGGTGAGTGGGGGGAGTGCAGGGGGGTTTCTCCTGAAGTCCACTATCATCTCCACTGTTTTGAGCGTGTTCAGCTCCAGGTTGTTGTATCTGCACCATAACGCCAGCCGCTCCACCTCCTGTCTGTATGCAGACTCGTCACCGTTCTGGATGAGGCCGATAACAGTAGTGTCGTCTGCAAACTTAATGAGTTTGATGGAGGGGTCTTTTGCGGTGCAGTCGTTGGTGTACAGGGAGAAGAGCAGTGGAGAAAGAACACATCCCTGGGGGGCACCAGTGCTGATGGTGCGGCTGTCGGATGTGATTTTGCCCATTCTGACTAGCTGCTGTCTATCTGTCAGAAAGCTGGTGATCCATTGACAGACAGAGCTAGGAACAGAGAGCTGGGCCAGTTTGTACTCAAGCAGTGATGGGACGATGGTGTTAAAGGCAGAACTGAAGTCCACAAACAGAATCCTTGCGTAGTTCCCTGGTTTGTCCAGATGTTGTAGGGTATAATGCAGTCCCATGTTGACTGCATCATCCACAGACCGGTTTGCTCTACAGGCGAACTGCAGGGGGTCCAGCAGGGGTCCAGTGATGTCCTTCAGATATGCTAGCACCAGTCTTTCGAATGACTTCATGGCCACAGATGTTAAGGCCACAGGTCTGTAGTCATTGAGTCCTGTGATCTTTGGCTTCTTTGGGATTGGGATGATGGTGGAGCGCTTAAAGCAGGATGGAACTTTGCGCTGTTCCAGTGATCTATTGAAGATATGGGAGAAAATGGGAGCCAGCTGGTCAGCGCAGGTTCTCAGACAGGCTGGTGAGACTCCATCTGGCCCTGGTGCTTTCCTTCTCTTCTGTTTACTGAAGATCTGACGCACATTTTCCTCACTGATCTGAAGAGCAGGGGGGAGAGGAAGATGGCTGGAGGTGTTGATGGCTGTGTAGGGCGATGGTCCGGGCTGTGTTGATGTGGTGTTGATGGCTGTGTAGGGAGATGGTCCGGGCTGTGTTGATGTGGTATTGATGGCCGTGTAGGGCGATGGTCCGGGCTGTGTTGATGTGGTGTTGATGGCTGTGTAGGGAGATGGTCCGGGTGGGTGTGAGGTGTCTGGTCATAGGTGTCAAACCTACAGTAGAACATATTCAGCTCGTTTGCAATATGTTTATTGCTGTCGATACTGGGGGACGGTGTCTTGTAATTAGTGAAATCTTTTAAGCCTCTCCACACTGATGCAGGGTCGTTAGCTGAAAACTGGTTTTGCAGCTTTTTGGCATAGCTTTTCTTAGCCACACCAATCTCCTTTGTCACCACACCAATCTCCTTTGTCACCACACCAATCTCCTTTGTCATAATAAAACGGGTTTTGCGGTCCAAGGTCACATACAGTTTTGGGTCGTGGGAGTTTGCAGGCCAATAGAATACAGGGATCCGATGGTCCTTGAACCAGGTATTAGCTTTTTTGACAGTGTGGGTGGAGTCCTGCCAGACAATAACATCAGCATCTTTATAAACCATTGTATCCCTGTACTCGATTGACTAGCAAAATTGCTCAACCCAAAACTTATAGATATTTTAAAGAGAACCTGGGCTTCAAAACAACAGTGCCACAGAATGATCACCTCATGGCATTTCACTTTGCTAAAGTAATTTGTGCAAAAAACATAGCCAAGACCAAGTATTGAGTGCTTGTTCATACAGTAGTTCATACAGTAGTCCAACATTTCTGTGTTAAAAATGTTTTTTTATTGCCCATTATTTTCTGAGATTCTGAATTTATGGTTTCATTGGGTGCAAGCCGTTATCATCAGAATGAAAAGAAATGTAATATATTGATATATATTGATCTCTGTGTAATAAATCTATATAATATATGTTTCACTTTTTGAAATGAATTTGTGAAAATAATCAACTTTTCGATGACATACAGATTTATTGAGATGCACCTGACACAAAAAATTTAAATCAAATGTTTTTGCTCTGGAAAAAACAACAGATGATACCCTAAATAAATTCCATTTCACAATAAACCACTATACATACTTCCAGAAGAAGTGTATGGGCTTGGCAAGTCCATATACAAAATTAGGTTATGTCAGCCTATAAAAACGTGTAATGGTTCTCCAGTTCTCCTTTGTGGCTGGTTAAGGTGCTATATAGCGCCATTAAGTGCTGTGTATCACTATTGTTTCTTTGGCTTGTAATAGAGGAAACAATTTAAGTGCTATTTAGCACCATTGTTTGTAAGGATTGTAAATAATGCTACATACAGTAGCACCTTAACAACACCAAAGAACTGATGGAGAACGATTACAAGTTCTTTATAGTTTCTATATAGCACTTAGATTGGTTCTATGATTACGAGCAAAATAACTGCTAAAGCACCATTCTTTTTTGTTGGAGTATCAAGCTTGTTACTATTTTGCATTGTATTTAATGTAACCCACCCAGACAATAAATCGATTCAAACTACTACAAATAAAATAAAAAAATAAAAGGAATACATATATTCCTTTATACATTCCTTTTCTTTCCGGCTTAGTCCCTTTATTAATTAGGGGTCGCCACAGCGGAATGAACAGCCAGCTTATCCAGCATATGTTTACACAGCAGATGCCCTTCCAGCTGCAACCCATTACTGGAAAACACCATACACTCCCATCCACACATATACACTACGAACAATTTAGCTTACTCAATTCACCTATAGTGCATGTGCACTGTGGGGGAAACAGAAGCACCCAGAGGAAACCCATGCGAACATGGGGAGAATATGCAAACTCCACACAGAAATGCCAACTGACCCAGGCTTGAACCAGCGACCTTCTTGCTTTGAGGCGACAGTGCTACCCACTGCGCAACCGCACCGCCCAATAATACATATATTTATTTTAATGTATAAAATAATAAAATGTAATGATATTGATTAAAAAAATGCACTATATCTATGAAGCCTGTATCATGTCAGGGTCTGAGTATAGAAGATATGTGATTCTGTGTCCCTTTTTCATTATGGCAGACGATCCAGTGTGTATTATAAGTATTGGTGAAGAGCACAATAGATTAGCACTTGAGGCTGTGCATGCTGCACAGATCCACGTCGAGCCACTGCACCGCATAGATAGTGACCATGAGGCTCATAGGTGGAGTGGTGAGACTGATAAAAGCAGATATTATGCACTTACTGTTGACTATACCCCTTATACCCTTTTGGATCCCGTGTTCACTCAGTAAATACTTGAGAAAAGAAAGAGCTGAGGGCCATTGGCTGTTCAGTGGCTGCTATCTGTGATGGAACCCTCAGACAACAAGAAAAGAAATAGAGCTATACTGGATTTACCCTTGAGTTTGTTTGGTTCTATATGATTCCAAAACATATTTATGTTGAATTATATAGATAGTCTCATTTTAGCTTATTCAGGGGAGTTATTGGTGCTGCAGTGCTTACTCCTGGGTCTTATATATACTGCAGGCAAAATAATGTGTTGTGTCTTCTCAACAATTCAGTTTATTAAAACATCTTACTTCATGCTCATATTAAACTTGTTATTAAACACATTAATTAAAGTGAAAAGTCTCATTTTAGGGAAACTGATTGTTAGCTTTTATGAAAATGTAGTTGAGGACATAATGAATGAATGATTTTATTTAATTGGCACATGCACAAAATTACATTAACTTCTAAAAGGAAAGATGCATTGTGCCAGGTTGTAGCAGGATTGCTATTTTTCACCTGCAGTCCCTGGACAGTAAGACTGTAAAACTCAACAGTCAACATCAGCAAATGAAATGAGTGTGGTTAACTCAAAATTTACTTAAAGTTAATTCTACTCATGTGAAAAGAGTTTTGAACTCAGTGTTGAAGGTAATGGCTTTTTTTTTTAACTCAAATGGTTTGTTGCAATTGGGTTCCTCAAACGGTTTGAGTTGCCTTAACTTACTGGGTTTTACAATACTCAGTTGGTTTTAGTTCTGTTCATTAATTGGATTTTACTGTGCTCAAATTGCTTCTTTTACTCAAATGGATTAAGTTCACAGTACTTATTAGGATTCGTTTTTAACTTAAATTTAACTTAAATGGCTTGTTGCACTCGGTTTCCTCAGACTTTATGAGTTTTACAGTGTACAAATTAAAACAATAATAATCAATTAATTAAAAAGTCAGTTTAAAACATACAGGCATAATCACATATAAACTAAAACACTGACAAATCAAAAACATCTCAATCAGTGTAGAAATTTGATTTGACAAAAAACACCTCCTTGTCAGGTGCGAAAACATCTTATAGTTTGTACATGTGATTATTTCTGTTTTGAGAGAATTGTATAGATGTGTGGCTTTATCAATAAAAGAAGATTGACCAAAAGAGGATTTACGTGTAAGGACAATACATTCCCCTTTTACTATAGAATCTGTCGTTCGCAATGTTTTCTCTAATGTGAAATTTTTTTAACGATAGAGCAGAAAGATTGTGAATAATTTTCTAAACAAAACAAATATTGCAATATTTAATAATATTATCAAAACTTAAGAGACTATGTTTTAAACTACAATGATGGTACAACCAAGGCTTTTTATCATGAATTTTAAGTGCTCTCTTGTATAATGATTCCAACGGCGTTAGAGATGATTTACATCTATGATTTACATCAACAAATGTGGAACAATCATAGTTTTTAAATACATACCAGTGGCCACATAAATCAAAGAATCTCTAATATGTATAACATTTCTTAGGTTGAATCTCAGTGTGATAGCAAGTTTTTTTAATATGAGTTTTAAAACTAAGGTTTGAGTCCAATGTGATACCTAAATATTTTTTTCTTTTTCAAATATTTCTCAAATAATGTTTAACAGAGCAAGGAAATTTTCACAGTATGTCTGATAATATTTTTTCTTTCGAAGAAAGTTTTGTTTGTTTCATTTCGGCAAGAATAAAAGCAGCTTTAATTAAAAAAAGGTCAAAATTATTAGCCCCTTTAAGCTATATTTTTTCGATAGTCTGCAGAACAAACCATCGTTATACAATAACTTGCCTAATTACCCTAACCTGCCTAGTTAACCTAATTGACCTAGTTAAGCCTTTAAATGTTACCTAAATATCACAAAAATATCTAGTCAAATATGATTTTCTGTCATCATGGCAAAAATAAAATAAATCAGTTATTAGAAATGAGTTATTAAAACTATTATGCTTAGAAATGTATTAAAACAATCTTCTCTCCGTTAAACAGAAATTGGGGAAAAAAATAAACAGGGGGACAATCAATTCAGGGGAGCTAATAATTCTGACTTCAACTGTATAATTCTGAAAAATAAATATAAACCATCGACTTGCTTTTGACCTGTGTCTCTTATTTAGGTTTTAATTGCATGGCAGTAAATGTTCTTCTGTGCTATTGTCTTTTGTCCTTAATTCAAAATGAACCATTTTTGGAGTAGGTAAAGATGATTTTTTTTATTAGGATGATGTTTAATGCTATATAATGTTGCACATTTCAATGGTGCAAAGACCTCTAACTTGTAAAAAGATCACTACAATTTTGACTTATTATTACCATGCCCTTTTTAATACATTAGAAGTCATACCCTGAATATTCAAGTGCAAGATAAAATACCAAGTAAATGTAACGCCCGAATCACATGGGGCTTCAGCATCATCATAGCAGTGTCAGCCAATGAAATTAGTCTGCAATCGATTACTGACTGAGCTGGTGTATTTGCTTAAAACGATCTGATTGGCTGACGCGTCCGTTGGCAGTTGAAAAGTTGAAAAATTACCAACTTCTGCAGTGAGCAATGCCACTGAAGTGGCGCTGACAGATCCACAATGCAGTTCGGCAAAGCCTGGCATCACCCATTCAAAGTGAGTGGGATGCTGACGCCCGTGTGAATGGAGCGTAAGAGTTAAAATTTTATAGTTAGAGGTTTTTGCTTAAATAACCAAACTTGTTGTACTGTAACAATAACATGATGCTTGCCTTAACAATTATCTTTAAAAAAAAGTGAATGTTGTCAAAAAATTTGGAACTTTTTAACAATCTGCCTCAAATTGCCTCTTACCACTTGATTATTGCCATGCTAATTAGTGGTTAATTATTCAGTAAATAATTAAGATAGTTTGTGAGAGTTAGTTCTACACTATGATTTTAACTAAATGAGCTAATTTCCCCACCTCATTATTCACTGCTTTAGCTATTATTGCTTGGGCGTTGCAATATCCTGTAATTTTACAGGCTTCACAGACCTGATAACAGTTTCACAATTACTGGACACATAATTAAGACACACATTACGCATTTAAAAATGTCAACTTTTGAATGTGCTGCTTGTTTTGCTTACAAATCAGTTCCATCATATTTATTCCTATTTCATTATTATGGAATAAAGAAATATTATATTATATTATATTATATTATATTATATTATATTATATTATATTATATTTATAAAAAAAATAATTTACTTTCCTTTTTTCAAAAAACATTATTATCTTTTTTTATCTATCTATGATTGTCTTTTTATTTAGTCTAAGATTATTTCTTTTTCTATCTAAGATTAAGTTTTCTTCATCGTCATCTTCTTATTATTATTATTATAGTATAAACCTTTCAAGGCCAGTTGAAAACTGTAGAGCCACAGACCAATCAGAAAAGTCACTGTTGCCATGGCAATAAGAGATGCAGCTAAAGAGCTCAGCAGAGACCAGCAACTTCCATTAAGTACTGTGAATTATGAGTTGCTCAGGCTGCTATTATTATTGCACATATATTTGCTTTTCGATCTTTCTTTTTCTTTTCTTTCTTTTTTTTTTGCATATACACGGATGTTTACTAATCACATATATACATGAACATCTACACATGGAACTTATAAAAAAAATTACAAATGTTGACATTTATTTGTAGGCCTTATGAGATATATATGTGATGAATGAACCACATTTATAGCATGTGCATGTACATTTAAATATGTCAAAAGCATATTTGGACAAGCAACCATTTAATAAGCTGGATAATGTACATCTACCCATTTTTTTTCAGAATTAAGCCCTTCAGTCTTATACATTTTTAAGTGTACAGTATTTAATATACTTAAAACCTGGGTTGTTAGGAGGAAAATCTAAGGGTTGTCATGTGTATTGTAAATAACAATGCAATCAAGTAGTAAAGCAACACAAGTGCAAACAAATCACAAATGTGTTTTGAGTTTAGAAAATTTTACCGATCTAAGTGCAAAATCTAAAGCGCATGGCACAAAAGCATTAAGTGCGTGTCTAAATCCACTTTTGCTATTTTAAGGATGGAAAATATGCTCTGCGCCCTGGCGCATGGTCTAACAGAGTTGTGTTTATTCTCATAACGTTAAATTGGGTTCATAACAGGGTTGTGTTTTGAGCATAACGTTCATTAAACCAATCAGAGTCTCATCTCTTATTCCTTTTAAGAGTCAGTTGCATCATGCCATGGCGCATTTGCTAATTATATGGCAGACTTTGTAAGTAGAAAAACTGAATGCTCACTAGCGAGAAAACAGTTAAACAGACCATCTGCAGCGCAAGGATAAAGTCCTCCATTACCTCTTTACTTTCTCTTTACTTTTACTCTTTACTTCTTTACTTTTGTGGATAAGGAAACGTGTTGTAGGCACTCCACTGAAGACATACATTAGCCTACATATTTAATTTTGTTTGTCAAGTGCAAAGATTTGTTTCAAACCTATTTCTAAATTCAGTTCTAATTTCCAGCAAACCAATAAATGAACAATAATAATCAAGTGTGGTCAAAAGTTATATCCAAAGTTATATCCAAACACACGTCCTATTCTTATGTTCCATATAGTGACGTATATGTCTCAAAAACCCAACAGGTGGACAAATCTAAACTTGTTTTTATTAAAACAAATATAAATATGCATATAATAAATAATACTGCTAATAATAATATTAACAATATACAAATACAAACTGACAGATGAGGCATGTAGGAAGTGGTTTTTATATTTATGTATTCATTCATTCATTTTCTTTTCGGCTTAGTCCCTTTATTAATTAATCTAGGGTCCCTTTAACTTATTAATCTAGGGTCGCCACAGCGGAATGAACAGCCAACTTATTCCGCATATGTTTTACGCAGTGGATGCCCTTCTAGCTGCAACCCATCACTAGGAAACACCCAAACACTCTCATTCACACAAATACACTATGAACAATTTAGCTTACCCAATTCACCTATACCACGTCTTTGGACTTGTGGGGAAACCGGAGCCCCCGGAGGAAACCCACGCGAACATTGGGAGAACATGCAGACTGCACACACAAATGCCAACTGACCCAGCCGAGGCTCGAACCAGCGACCTTCTTGCTGTGAGGCGAGAGCGTGCTGCCCTTATATTTATGTAGAAAATAATAATTTTTGTAACATTTGAATCCTTTATTTTTTTATATGTAAGGATATTTGTGTATTGCTATACATCCTGTGTATATTAAGCGAACAATGCACCTTATCACACCTCTATTTTAGACCAGCACACCCATGAGTCCACAAAGTGGTGCAAATGGATTTGCTATTTAAACAACATGGCGCAAAACATGAAAATTAAGGTTGTGCTGGTCTGAAAATAGCAGCAAATCGCGCCAAACACGTCTTGCGCTTTATTTCACCTGGTATATGATAGGGCCCTATCATTACTATCATTTTTCAGGAGTGAAGAAATAACACTATATTAAACGTCATCTGTTCATGCAGAGGTTGATATTAATTCCTGGCTGTGTTTTCTATGACATTATAGCTTAAAAATACAACACAATACATCTCTATCAGTCTCTTTTATCAAGTTTAATTATAGTTTAGCCTTTCTTCACAATAGATCTTGTAAGCAAAAGGTTGTTACTCTGATGGGTTTATATTAGAGAGCTCCCTCACTTCATGTAAGTAATATAAACCTCCATCTACTCTGCTTCTTACATTTTTTTGACAAATTAAGTAGGATTATATTGCCCATGTTCAGCATACATCATGCTGTGTGTGTCTGTCTGTGAGAGCTGCAAGTCAGAGCGGAGCTCATTAATTTTCATGCCTGATCCAAAAATTGTCAATATGATTCTGATTCTTGGGTTATTTCATGAAGTTATAAATGTGCATACTGTATAAAACTGTTTCTGGAGAATTTTTTAACCAAAGTCATATACCTACTGTGCAGATATCAGAGAACAGTTTACTTTATTAAACCAATGCATTATATTGCACCTTTAAGTCTGTACAATAGTCTGTTTTCCAGGTCACTTGCAATGTCAGACACAATGCACTCAGTAGAGATAGTAACGTCACTGTGAGGGGTAGGGTTAGGGGTGGGGTTAGGAGTGGGCATGCAGTTCAGACTGCAACTGCACCAGGTCTGCATCCAAACCCCTCTGAAAATGTGTGATAAATATTTGGTACCATTTGATCAATATTTAGCTACTTGCCATAACTGCCACAATTAATGTATCATACTACATCTAGCAACATGCAGCAACATAATCTCTATCTAGAAATGACAAATTTCCAACATAAACCATTCACATCTTTGGCCCCTGTAATGTAGCCAGTGTCCATCTCTTCTATGGGAGCCTTGAGCGCACATACATTAAATTTGAAAGGAACAGCTAACCCATTTTGTTTCTAGTGTTATCTTTAAGCCGTGAAAGCTGCTGCTTTGTCTCTTGAACTATGACGTCTAGAGAATGGCTTACACATTTGATTAAATGTAAATTAAGCTGTTCTGTCTGAGCAGCCTATATGCTAAATCACCATGATGCTTGCGCCATCTGTTACTATGCCAACCATATTTGTTATATCCAGCACATTAGTTTGCAGAAAGCCTATTATGGCATCCACAATCCTATTAGCATAAGCATCCAAAAGTTTGACCAGTCCCAAGCAAATGCTTGCAAAACTATTGTTTCTTTGAATTATATTTTAAGCATTAGCAAAGTAACAGAAATGTTGGTTGTTTTATCCAGGTAAAGGGAGTTAGATGAGTAAAAACCAGTGTTCTATCAAAGTTAATTACTAAAATATACAAAATTGACTTGATGGCAGTCATACACAAAACAAAATTACATTAACACATAACAACAAAGACCAATATAAAACATAAAAACCCAAAATTCATACAACATCCAGATCAACTATCCACTTAATATTGTGCCATTATATATTTCTTCTACGATTTTTTAAACCTCATTTTACTTGTTACAAAGCATGAAATGTCTGATGGTAATTCATTTCATGTTTTCATTCCTCTATAAATTTCAGTTTGTTGCTTTGTATTTGAAACAGGAAGCAAAAAATTTCCTTTTGATGCATGCCAGGTGTTAAAATTATGACTAGCATTACTATACAAAAGTTGACAGTACAATACACTTGGAACTCTTGACACAGAAATATTTCTAATGAAACACAGCAGAGAACTGTAATTATAACTGTGTTAAGTCTTTACTTCATGCACTCGGCCATACCACTGGACGGTAATCTAGATAAGAAAGAACAATTGCCTGAACAATTTAAGAGATACAGTACTGTAACTATTACCACTTTATCGATCTGTTTTGACCACTTTAACCTACTATCAAGAAGAACAAGAAGCCTAATTTCCTCTACCTGTTTAAAAGGCACACTCATTACAGACAAATTTTAACTGTGGTTTACATTTAAATTGAAAGTTTGATCTGAACACAAAACTTTTGGGTTTTGTCAAATTTAAAACCATCTTATTATTCTGTACCCACTTTACCACTAATTGTAACTCCTTATCTAAATTATGCCCAGTAAAGGAGGGTGGTTCTGTGGCAGTGTTTAAAGGACATCTAATTGATGTCCATATTTAGATATCTTGGATTAAACAAGCCTTAGGGGCCTATCATACACCCACACACACAATAAGGCGCAAGACGTGTTTGGGGTGATTTGTTGCTATTTTCAGTCTTTATGTTTGTCTATAAAGGTGTGTTAAGGTGCATTGTTGGTAAATAAATACTGTTTTTGAACTGCCAATGCAGGTTCAAACACTTAATACACACAGGATGTATAGCAATACAGAAATATCTTCATTCATTAATTAGTTTTCTTTTCGGCTTCGTCCCATTATTAATCAGGGGTCGCCACAGCGGAATGAACCTCTAACCTTTCCAGCATATGTTTTATGCCCTTACAGCTGCAACCCATCACTGATAAACACCCATACACTCTTGCATTCACACATATACACTATGGACAATTTAGCTTAAACCATTCACCTAAACTGCATGTCTTTGGACTGTGGGGTAAACCGGAGCACCCAGAGGAAACCCACGCAAACATGGGGAGAACATGCGAACTCCACATAGAAATGCCAGCTTACCCAGCTGGGGCTCGAACCAGAGAGCTTCTTGCTGTGAGGCGATCGTGCGACCCACTGCGCCACTGTGATGCCACAGAAATCATTTGCATTTGTATAATGTTATTATTATTAGCAGTATTATTTATTATATGCATATTTGTTTTAATAAAAAACAAGTTTAGATTTGTCACCCTGTCTAGTTTTGAAGACGTATGCATCACTATATGGGGCATAAGAATAGGACGTGTGTTTGGATATAGTGAAGTGTGTTTTTTCTCCACATTTCATTATTATTGTTCATTGATTCATTTGCCGGAAATTAGAAATGAATTTAGAAATAGTTTTGAAACAAATCTTTGCACTAAACAAACAAAATAAAAAATACAGGCTAATGGATGTCTTCAGCAGAGTGCGTACAACACCGTTTCCTTATCCACGAAAGTAAAGGGGTAAAGAGTAAAAGTAAAGTAAAGAGAAAGTAAAGAGGCCAAATGGAGGACGCTCAATCTTTATCCTTGTGCAGATGGTTTGTTAAACTGTTTTTTTTCGCTAGTGTAGCATTCAGTTTTTCCATTCAGTTCATCCAGTTACAAAGTCCATCTTGTAAATAGCAAATGCGCCATGGTGCAACGCAACCGACTCTTAAAGGGAATGGGAGATGAGACTCTGATTGGCTTGATGTATGTTATGCTCGAAACACACCCATAACTCATTAGGAGAATAAGCACAACCCTGTTAGACCATGAGCTGCGGCACAAGCTGTTTATTTCTGTCCTTAAAATAGCAAAAGTGGATTTGGATACACCCTTAATGTTTTTGCGCCATGTGCTTTAGACTTTGTACCTAGATTGTTAAAATAGACCCCTAATGTGAGTCAGTGAAATTTGAATAGACAACTGACAATAGTCCAAAATAACCTAGTCATCATATACACTGGAGTGAATGACTATGCATGTGAAGTCTTTCTAATTTGTCTATTTGATAGATGCTATTAGACGTTTTTTAGAAAAAAAAATGGCTTGATGGTTTCAGGTCTCATTCACTCTCACACCACTCCTTTCTGTAACATGTTTTTCATTATACACTAAAGTTTTTAATATACACTAAATTGCTAAATGTTTTGGACACCCTTCCAAATAAAACGTCTGTGCCGACTGCTTCTACAAACATTTATGCGAATAGGTCATTCTCATTAGCTCAATTAATTCAAGCTTGGTATCATGATAGTTTGCCACCTTTGCAGTAAATTACAGTATTATAACAAAGTGGAAGCAATCAGGTACAATAGCAGTTCAACCAGAAAATGGTATGTCTACAATCACAGATGGGGGTCAGGGCATGCTGAGGTGCAAATTGCTCAGAAGTCACCAAATTTCAGCAGAGTCTACAGGCATCATTAGTTTGTACTTGCATATATAATTTAGACATGTATTGTTAACATACACAGGCCCAATCCCAATTCTACACTTCAAGCCCTTCCCCTCACCCCTCATTTTAGCACGTTCATGTGAAGGGGTAGGGGTGTCCCAATTCTCTTTAGCTTCAAGGCATAGGGCTAAGGAGAAGGTCTAGATACCCCTTCAAATTGAGATTTTTCAGGACCACACTAGAAACCATGGGGTAAGAAAATTTCCCAGAATACACCAGCCACTACAGTTGCATAGCTGCACCCGAAAGTAAGGAGATCCACAATTTAGTATTTTTTTGTCATTATTATGAATTTTTACAGCAAACTAGTATGTTTTAATACATTCATAACCGCTTTCGTGTTTTACCATCATGCTTTAAAAAAAAACGCTAAATTTCGCTATCTTTAATCCATAATAATAACTCCTGTATAGCAGTCCCACAACATTCTGTCACTGATGGCAATCGAATACCCTGTCAGAAAAGTCTAGTGGCTGGGAATGAGCTTTTTACTGTGTCTGCTATAATGTTAATGTTGTTTTTGGTGTGTTTATATAGATGAATATGGCCACTGTGTAAATGCACAGTATAGTTACGATCTTATTGCCACATTAGATCATTATGATAATATGATATATGCCTTTAGTGATTTCCTGAATGTATTACATTTCTCTGTAGTTCATTCATTCATTAATTTTCTTTTCGGCTTAGTCCCTTTATTAATCAGGAGTCGCCACAGCATAATGGACCGGCAACTCATGCAGCATATGTTTTACGCAGTGGATGCCCTTCCAGCCGCAACCCAACACTGGGAAACACCCACACACTCTTGCACACACACTCACATATAGTACACTACAGCCAATTCAGCTTATTCAATTTACCTTAAGCGCATGTCTTTGGATTGTGAAGGGAACCGGAGCACCCGGAGGAAACCCACGTGATTACGGGGAGAACATGCAAACTCCACACAGAAATGCCAACTGACCCAGCCAGGGCTCGAACCAACGACCCTCTTGCTGTGAGGCGATTATGCTACCCACTGTGCCACATTTTGCACTACAGATCTTACAGATTAGTTACTTTGAACAAATATATAAGTGAAAGGGTTCTTTAAACATAATATATACATCTTCAGTGTATGTTATCAACATTAGATAGCTTTATTACAAGTGATATTTCACATACCTCAATCATGAAAGTTTTGAGGATTATGTTACACTGAAAAACTGGTATATATTAGCTGCTTAAGTTTAAGTTTTCAGCGATCATAGAATGAAAATGACATGTTAATGTATTAAGCTAATTTAATTGCAAGAATATTTATCAATTTGACAGTTTTTACTGTAGTTTCATAAAATAAATAAAGACTTGGTACATACATTAAAATTATTTTAAATAAAAATATTTTGAACAAAAACTGCAGAAACAATTGAAGACTGAAACTTGACAACACTGACTGCTTTATCTTACATGTATGTATGTTTGTAACAGTTAAATGTAAAAAGTTTTAACTCATTGAGATTGTCATCATCTATCATTAGAGTTCAATTATGTAATTCACTGACATTTCAAAACACTTTACACAGACCTTTGGTGATCCCTTCCTGATATGTCTTATTCTTTCCAGCTTAAAAGCTTTTCTGTGGGCTGTAAAGACACAAATAAGCACTTTATTTTTCCCAGCTAATGTCAGCTCTCACATATAATGTGAGTCATGCTTCAAACTTGTAATTTAAGGCTGTAATGCAGCTAATAGTTATGAAGGTTTCAAGTCATGAAAGATGGATTTTTTTCTGTGGGTGTTGGATGGCATGGATTACAAAAAAACATGGTAAAATAATTTTTAATATACAATTTAAAAGGTTTGGAGGTGAAAATCACCACATGCAATTGTTTTTTATTGAAAAGCACATGTTTTTACCAAAAGGCTCCATATAACTTCCAAAAGCTACAGAAGTGTGTGTATTTGGGGAGTCTGCAGTGTGGTCACCCCTTGGGGTAGTCCTAATCTGCTCATTATTCAGTCTGAATATCTGAGATTTGGATTTTAGGGTGCTTTTTACATCTTTAGTTTGGTTCAATCCGGACCAAGGGCAAAAAATGATACAATGTTGCATTTTCTGCCATCTTTGGGTCGTTTTTGTACCACACTGATTGCTTTGGTCCGAACCAGTTGAAAATAACCAAAATGCAGTCATGTGACAAAACTCACATCACTCATTGGCCAGATGTTATTGAACATATTTCCAAAACGGCTTATCGATTGGTCAGAATTAACGAGTGGGAAATGCCAATGGAACCCCCACAAGTAAACAAACAGACACAAAATGTCGCTATGGAGCTACTGTGCTGGCTGATTATATTCCTGCTCATAGGATATAGTTTGTATACATCACTTTAGTCAAACTATACGTTTCAAAAATGAAGCGGGCTGCGGCTGGAAAACAATGTTTTAATGCATTGCAAACGATGATAGCGTATTGCAGGTCACTTCAGGAGGAGTAAATTAATTTAGCTAAACTGCGCCATGGTCATCTTCCGGAAATATTACCAACGATCCGTCAGGTAATGTTTTCCCTCTCTCTCTCTCTGTTGGTAAAGCGCTGTCAACAAATATTTTTCCTCCACATTCCATAATGCACAGCGCATTGGCCTACGGCAGCTGGATTAGTCCAAAAGGCGCAGTATATTTTGCTGATTGGTCTGTTTTAGTTTGGATCATGTTCTCACCACAACCGAACCGCTCCAGAGTTTGTTTAAAAGCGTGCTGAGACCACCTCTTCAAGGAGGTCTCGGTACACTTTTTTGGTAAGATTTTAGTGCCCACTCTAGTACGATTGCTACATTCTCACCAGACCAAACGAACCGCAACAAGAGGGAAAACGAACTCTAGTGCGATTCAACTGAACTAAATAAGGCAGGTGTGAAAGCACCCTCAGTTACATGGTCAAGGGACAGATTATGGGGCTTGAAACTTTGACTCGCTCCCTTACTTTTCAGGCTCTCCTGCGTCTGTTCACAGTTGGTTCCCTTGTTTATTTTTGGATCATATTTATGTTTGTAATTTATATTTGTTTTACTCCCTCATGATGAGAAAATGAGGCTTCCTGAACCAGTGATGCTTCATAGTCAAATACTTCACCAAAGACTTCACCCAAAGCTTCATTCATAATTGCTCTCCAGTGACTCCTAGCTACTGTACAGAAGTGCAGACAAATCGATTCATCCACAGCCAATTACCTGATCGCACATTTGTCCGTTCATTGCCTGTGTATAAAGTTATCTGTCTTAATTTGGGATACAACAATGACATACAATTTTTATTCAGTTTTATTCTTTTAATTGTTGAGATAGTGACAATATGAACAGCAAATAAATACACAGCACCGCCTTCAGGATACAATGTTTGAATCATTGGGTGCACATGGTCCTCAAGATGGTTCGATAGTCCTTGGGAATGACGCTCATTTAGCACAAGTATTGGGCCTAGGGAATGCAATGATATTGCAACAGTCTGGGCGATACAGTTCTTTAGGGCTTTCTGGATGTGGTAAAGACAGTGAAGGTGGACTCTTTACAGAGAAATAAATGTTTCACATCATCCATAGCTCCATAGCACCATTAAAACTGACGTTTGGCATTGGCACGAGTTACCAAAGATTTGGCTATAGCAGCCTGGCCATGTATATTAACCCTGTGGAGCTCCTGACAAACAGTTATGGTGGAAATAAATCTGCAGTGAGTGGGGCAGCTGTGGTTTTTTGCAATGCGGGTAAGCACCTGGACATCCCTTTCAGACAGCTTCCTCTTGCATCCACAGTTACTTCTTATATATGTCACCCAAAATGTTGTGCGCCTTGGTATCAATTCTTTAATCCTCCAGGAACTACTTGCAGGCTCTTGCCATGATTAGCCAGTAATTGTAACATACACCCGGAGGAACCCAAGACCCACTGAACCTAATCACCCCATACCTAATGCCAGTCAGGGTGCAATATGTCAGTAAGAGTCAGTTGTGATTAGGGAGTTGAACTTGTAATTGAGAGTTGCAGGTTCAATTCCCAGTCCCAGCAGGAATTGAAGATGGGGCTTAAGTCAGTAAGGGTCAGCTGTGATTAAGGAGTTGAACTTGTAATTGAAAGGTTGCTGGTTAAATTCCCAGTCCCAGCAAGAATTTAAGGTGGGGGCAATTAATGAGCAGCACTTTCTCCATCTTAGATTCTATGCTAAGGTGCCCCTGAGCAAGGTACCTAACACCTACTTGCTCTGGAAGCAATTGCTGCCCATTGCTGTAGGCTCACTATGTGTTTGTGTGTGTGTGCTTTCTCTCCTCAATTAAAATGTGTGTGTGTGTGTACACTTGAATAGGTTAAAAGTCGAGGACCAGTTTCTTGTATGGTAAAATTGTCTAAATGGTAAATCATTGTCTTTAGAAGTTGGTGTGTTCCATGGATACGCTGAGCCACTACCAAACAAGTCGGGCTGAACAATGTTACAGTCAGCATAACATGCTTCATGGCTTATACAGACCCTTTCACGTCAGCCTATATGTGCTCAGGGTGAACCTGCTCTCATCTGTAAAAAGCATAGAGTGAAAATGGTGGACCTGGCAATCCTAGTATCCAACGGCAAATGCTATTAAAGCTGCACGAAACAAGGCAGGAAACACAGGGTCTGCTAGGAGATGTCTGGCCCTCAAGCCACCCTCATAAATTTGTTTGCTGATTGTTTTGTAACAGGGCCTTCTACAGCCCTGTCCAGCTCTCCTAGAGTAACTGCCTGTCTCTTGGAATCTTCTCCATGCTATTGAACTGTTCTGGGAGACAGTGAATCTTTTAGTAATGACACATATTGATTTGGTATCCTAGAGAAGTTGGACTGCCTGTGCAACATTAGTAGGGTCCAGGCATTGTCTCATGCTACCAGATACCTTTAGCCAAAGTCTTTAGTGAAAAATATAAAACTAGTGAAAAACACACAAAAAAGATGAGTATCACAAAAAAATTTCAGTGAATTCTGCTTCCTGTTATGGATATAAATACATTTAATCAGTATTTATATAAATGCAGACATACAGTGCATACATACAATACAATCAAATGTGTTTTATATTGTTATAAGATTTCATTCATTCATTCATTCATTTTTCCTTCGGCTTAGTCCGTTTATTCATCAGGGTTTGCCACAGTGGAATGAACCGACAACTTATCCAGCATGCTTTACACAGCAGATGCCCTTCAACCCGAAACCCAGTACTGGGAAACATCCATACACACTCATTCACACATACAGTAAGGCCAATTTAGTTTGTTCAATTCACCTATACCACATGTCTTTCGATTGTGGGGGAAACCAGAGCACCCGGAGGAAACCCACGCGAACACAGGGAGAACATGCAAACTCCACACAGAAACGCCAACTGACCCAGCCGAGGCTCTGACCCAGCGACCTTCTTGCAGTGAGGCGACAGCACTACCTACTGCGCCACTGCGTCGCCCAATAATAATAATAATAATAATAATAATAATAATAATAATAATAATAATAATAATAATAATAATAATAATAATAATAATAATAATAATAATAATAAAGATTGATGTCTGGAACATTCAAGTGTACACGAACACCATTCAGGGATTAAATACTGTTTTGTTTTGTTTTTTGCCCATGTGTTTTACCAAAAAGTGTTCCTTTTTATGGTTAACACAGAAGATCATTGTGTTTCTCTCTGGTGATTAATTTGTGTGACTGTTTTCCCCCCATCAAGTTAAAAAAGTGTTGAGATATAAACTATTTTGAAAGATAATCCTTTTGCATTCATTGAATTCTACTACCCTCAAGATTTAAGATTTAAAGCATTGCAAAATTGCTAGTGATGTATTTCAAATAATAATTTTTTAAACCATGGCTGCCAAAATGAACAATATGAAATTTTTTAACAAACCTGATTAAAACAAATCAAACATAATCTTCTTATTTGTTACAACTCTGACTACATATGAAGAGTTCAGATGCAACAACCTCTAAATGCAGACTATACTTTTCTCCTAAAATGAGCATTTTTCTGAGCCTCTCATGTGTATGTTCAGTTATTTAACTTTCAAGGCTATGAAAATTACTTTTTTTGTCACTTTAAATGTAAAATTACTGAGCCAACACACAGGAGTCGGAGAAAAATGCAAATTTTAGAAGAAAATATCAAACGGCATTTAGAGGTTTTTGCATCTTAAATCTTCATATACTAAAAAAACACTTATGAAATAAATGTTCAAAATATATTTTTAAATCATTAAGCTGTCATTTAAATGTTTTAATGTAGTCTAACTTTAAATGTAAAAAAAAAAATAGATTTCAGCGTCACAGTGGTGCAGTAGGTAGCACAATAGCCTCACAGCAAGAAGGTCGCTGGTTCGAGCCCTGGCTGGGTCAGTTGGCATTTCGGTGTGGAGTTTGCATGTTCTTTCCATGTTTGTGTGGGTTTCCTCCTGGTTTCCCCACAGTCCAAAGACATGTGGTTTATGTGAATGGAATAAGCTGAATTGGCTGTAGCGTATGTGCGTAAATGCAAGAGTGTATGGGTGTTTTCCAGTGTTGGGTTGCTGGAAGGGCATCCGTTGCGTAAAACATGTGCTGGATAAGTTTGCGGTTCATTCCGCTGTGGCGACCCCTGACTAACAAAGGGACTAAGCCGGAAAGAAAAAGAATGAATGAATTCCATTAATTTTGCCTTGTAAAAATGAATGTTTCTGTAGAATAACCGAAACACAAACACATGTTTTTTTTATAAAGCAGTTTTGTAACAATTCTACAGAACAGTTATAAAACTGACTTGACAGAATGGTAAAAAGACTACACCATAGTTCTCAATCCAGGTCAAATCATGAGGATGTTTCCTCATTTAGCAGATACTAATAAAAAACGACCTTTCATCTGAAAACATCCAGCACTGGGCCAATATGGACTGTAAATCATGACAGATGTCTCTGACAGATGGCAGACCAGACGTACACATGTGCACTCTTAAAGGGAAAGTGTATGATGCAATGCAAATGATCATGATTTATTCATTCTCATGTTGTACTAAACCATAATGACTTCCATCTGCAAAAGACAAAATTAGAATGTTCTTTTTCATGTCAAAATCTTTGTGTAAACAAACAGTTTGTACTACTTTACAAACCATGTAGTACATTTGAGGTGACAATGCAGCATTGTGCAAGAAACAATAGAGAAATGAGTTTTCAATAGCATGAAAAGAAGCACAAGAACATTTTTTTTTGTGCTTACATTATTTCTGCTGAAAACGGCTTTGTGCAGATTTGGAAGATTGTTGGTAAAGACTACTTGCTATTGCATTATTATATTTTTAAGTGACTGTTAATTGTATTGAAATGATCTTATGAGATTAGCATTTTGTTCTTCACATAACCAAAAAACAATGTTGCACTGGTATGACCAAAATTGGAGTCAAACTAATCATAACATACACTACTTTCTAGAAATGATGCAACTGGACATCCTTAGCAAATGGCACATAAGCAACAAATAAATGGAAATGCATGCAGACAGCTAGCATGCAAATTCCATCATCGTTATGTATGCTTTATGCAATGCCATGCAATTGTTTCCCCGATTGGTCTGTAAGTTCTGTGTCCCCTCAACACAAACACAAAATGGCAGCAGTGGAAAAGGTTGGTGCAATCAATCATGCCAGTCCTTGAGTCAGCCTCACCACATGCTGCATATACAGCATCTGATCTTTCATCTCCATGATGGAGATGCTGCTGAAATCTAAGTATTTATGAGCAGATGTCTGCTTTCAAAGACAAGCATCGGGTGACTATAAATGACAACAAATATTCTTTTCCCTTATGAATAGACATGCAATTATTTGTACTATTTAACTAATGTAATAGATTTTCTCACAGGTCAAAAGGACAATGTTGTTTATATTTTAATTTAATACATGTCTAAGGGTCCATCTATTAGTCCAATCTCGGAACTAACATCATGGGTGAAGGTTAAATATGTGTAAGCCTTTTTAGCACGTGTGAAAATAAATATTTTTATTTCTTAAAATTTATTTTAATTTGTTTCCAACTCCGAATTTAATCTGAATCCAGGTTATAATAATTTAAATTTAGATCTATCCAATTAAAGCTGATCACCTAGGTCTAATTTAGATTCATTAACCTAATAAATCCTTATTTTCAGTTAATGGTTCATCGTTTACCCAAAGTCATTTATAGACAGTATGCTGGCCAGTTACATCTGCTCACAGACACAACCTCACCAGTTCTGGTTCTTAGATAGAGGATATGAAGAGTTCAGATGCAAAAACCGCTAAACGCCACTTCCTCCAAAAATCCCGACCAGCTGACCGCTTACCTCCATATGGATGGCTTTTCGGGTTTTACCAGTCTTGGTACACAGAGGTGAGTGACTGTAACAATGGGTTTTGAGTCTGGTGAAAAATAGTTCCAGAAACCAGGTCAAGCAAAAAAATAAATAAATAAACAACAGGCTAAAAATGCATGAAATCATGCAGCCACGACTGCTTTTCTTTTTCTAGATTGCCTTTGAAAAGCACTATTGGTTGAGTTTAGGGGTGGTGGTATCCGAGAACCAATCAGGAGGCACAAATCGAATCATATGTTTCAATGTAACAGCACACTGATTTAGCTCAGATTTAGATTTTAGATCGATTTAGATTTTAAAAGATGGAGTTCAATGAATTGGACCAGCCTGTCTGACTGTTAGTGAATGAAAACTCTGTGCATTATAAGAAAAAGAAAACATACTGTACAGTTGGAAGTGTAACATGCATTCAAATTGGGTTTTTTTTTTGTGCAGTGATGCTACTTTGAATGAGTCCAACTCCATTTCATGAAAGACACTTTGATAAGATGCTGTTCTTTTATGCCACATGGATACTATGAGGATAAACAAGAGATGAAAAAGAGACCAAGACCTTAAGTATGGTAAGAATGAATGAATGACAACTTACTAAAGATGTCTGAGAGACATCCCCTTTTTGCCCAGTAGGCCTACCTTGTGTTTAATTTGCTGATGTAAGCTATTGTTAAAAGATAGATATAATGTATAAAACTATACATTATTTACGTTACTTCATATTAACTTTACGTCTGATAAGCTTGTTATATTAAATGGACAATGCACAGATATTAATGTTTCAAACATTTTTACACTACATTATTTGAATCTAACAAGGTTAGTTTACAATGTTTGCAATGTTTACATTGTTCTACTTACGTTAAATGTAAATGCCAAATATAAGAAATGACAACAGATTGTTAAGATTTAATTCATGTAAATTTATTTTATGGGTTTGATTAATGCACTTACATGACATATTTAATTTATTTTCTCTCTGCTTAGTCTTTGGTTTATCAGGGGGTCTCACTTACTTGACGGATTTATGTATTTTTAATTTTAGGTGGTTTGTGTAATGTGTTTTAGGTTTGGTAAAATAATTTCTAATTGCATCTTTAGTGATTTTTCAACTAATTACAGTCTTGTCGTGGATTCAGCTGGTTTTGATGCAAAGAAAATCTACCTTGTTAAAAACCAACAAATTGTCTAAAGTGACAGCCTAAACAATCTACTAGCTACAAAGAATTCAGGAGATATTAGAGTTAAACAAGAATTTTACATTTATTTGTCAGGCAAAGAGTTTCCATTCCAATACACATAATTAAACAAAATAAGCCAATTCAGAAATGTACAACATCAATTACCCAAAGATAAATTTAAGAGTTAGAGATTAATACCTGACAGTGTAGAAGTACATTGCAGTAAATAAGCCTTGATGCAGAGCTCAGAGACCCATACACTGCAACAGGGCATCCTGGCTACAGGATCCCACAGATACGTTTGCACCTTTCCCTTAAATGTTCAAATCACAACAAACCATCATAAATTCAAGACAATTAAAGCTTTACATAGACCCTTGCCTGCTCATGAGTTATGGAGAGACTTAGCCATCCTTAAAGATTCTTAAATAACAATGTTATCTCAAGCCTGTTTTGATCTATTAAAAGTATCCTCTCTGGGTCATTTGTAGATTGTTGTATTTCAACTTTGCATATATTGTATAACAATGCTGATAAGCTCATCAATTTACACAGTCAAGACAAAGTCAAACAAATAATCTTTTCCTGCTTAAGCACAATACAGTGATGCCAGAACAACTTCATCCAGTAAGTGTGACCTCGGTAGAAGTTAAAGACTACTACTCAGATTTGAACAGATTTTGATAGACTTGGACAACAACCATAACAATGCAGATGCTATGTGCTCCTGTCAGGTCTCACTCTTCTTCAATCGAGCCAAAATTCCACAGCTGAAATCTTTCTTCTTCCAACCAAGAAGAACTTCACCACCATCTACATCCAGCACTTGCCATTGCCTATTGGTTCATTCACACGCAGTAATACTAGACAATCAGGGGTACTTCCTAATCCATGTAAACACATATACAGCATACCCTAGCTTGGGTGCAGTATACTGCCCAATTAAAAAATCTTATTATTAATCCCTCCTCCCCAATGTCACCGGAAGAGATCTGCTAGGGGGATTTTACTGTATTTAACCCCCTGGAGTCAATAAATAGATACATGTGTGCTAGTAATGGAGCTTAAAATACTCTGTAATTTTTTATTGTATAGATAGGACGTGCACAGATTTGAAAACTGTAAAAGGTCTATTTTTATTTGTATGTAGTCATACAACAAAAACAATGTGTTTTTAGAAAATTTGTAAAACAGACAGGAAGCGCTTTCTCTTTCTTCTGTCAGCACGACTGGCAACTGCATTAGAAAAAACAGCAACACATTTCAACACATTTGACAGAAGAAGGCTATGCAGAATTCTCTGTCTGAGCTCATTAGCCCACTAATTAGTTCCCGCCTTCACCATTCAAACACAAATCATGACGACAGCCACCTGAACTCATTAATGCCCACAAACAGCAGCTCTGTGTAGAAAGAAGTTTCATTTTCACACTTGACTTTTCTCTTATTAGACTTCCATTCATATGGACGCAAATGCGTCAGACCGGAAACGCAAGGTCGTGCGTTAAGTTTCGCAGTTCGCTGAGTTACAAAGTTCAAGCTTGTTGAATTATGACCTGCGAAATTGCTTCACTTGAGTGCATGACACCTACTGAGGATCAAAACATGACCCCTCTGGACAGAAATTTAAAACATGGACCAATCGCTCGCTGTTTTTAATGTCTAATCACCTTGTTTAATCCCGCCCCTTTTCGCAGCGCTGTACGACAGAATTTTGCATGCACAAACTCTAGTGTGACCGCAGCTTTAGTCAGAATTATGACCCATATGACCACAGGAGACCACCATGATTGGATGCTGTTTTATTCAGAAAGAGATGTGGCAAGATAGTTATTTATTTATTTATTTAAAAAATTGTTGAACCAGTCGAATTTTTATAAAAAAAAATCTCACTAAGGTTAAAAAAATATTAATAAATGTTTTATTATTTTGATTTAAGTCATTGTTTTTCATGTTTAAAATATTGTTTATTCTTGCGATCAAATCTTTTATCATTACTTCAGTATCTCAGAATCATTCAGAAAATATTCTAATATCCTGTATTATTACCCAAAGAGCACTTTTTTTACTACAACAATGTTGGAAACATTGTTTTAATCAATGAAAAACACATTCAATTGATGTGTGATAGATAATGATCTAAATAACAATACATTTTATTTAAGTAAATCTTTTATACTTACCTTCCTGATTTAAAGTGTTGTTCAACTATATAGACCATTTTAATGTGGTCATGTCATTAGCCCATGAACATTTCCTGCTTGTTATAAAACTATTTCATAACTGTAATAAGAGGCAATTCAATCATAACTTAATGTTAAAACGGCTATCATGACATTATCAATATGTGGCTCTTTTTGGGTTCTCGGAAGCTATAGAAATTAAAAATATAAAACAGGAAGTTCATTGGGACCATTGTTTTTGTTTACATCCTTTAAAATGGTCTATAGGCTATATACACTCACCGGCTACTTATTAGGCACACCTGTCCCGTGGCTCTTTAACACACATTTCTGGTCAGCCAATCACATGCCAGCAACTCAATGCATTTAGGCATGTAGACATGGTCAAGATGATCTGTTGCAGTTCAAACTGAGCATCGGAATGGGGAAGAAAGAATGGTCTGAGCTGATAGAAAGGCAACAGTAACTCAAATAACCACTCATTACAACTGAGGTATGCAGAGCATTACTGAATGCACAACATGTCGAACCTTGAGGCGGATGGGCTACAGCAGCAGAAGACCACCTCGGGTGCCACTTGTTATTGTAGCTGACCATGTCCATCCCTTTATGACCACAGTGTACCCATCTTCTGATGGCAATTTCCAGCAGGATAACGTGCCATGTCAAAAACCGCGAATTATCTCAGACTGGTTACCTGAACATGACAATGAGTTCACTGTACTCAAATGGCATCCACAGTCACCAGATCTCAGTCCAATAGAGCAACTTTGGGATGTGGTGGAATGGAAGATTTGCATCATGGATGTGCAGCCAACAAATCTGCAGCAACTGCATGATGCTGTCATGTCAATATGGACCAAAATCTCTGAGAAATATTTCCAGTACCTTGTTGAATCTATGCCATGAAGGAGTTAGGCAGTTCTGAAGGCAAAAGGGGTCCAACCTGGTACTAGTAAGGTGTACCTAATAAAGTTGCCGTTGAGTGTATTTTATTATCACATATTTAATAAACTTTTTAACTGCACTCGCAAGTGAATCCTAACTTATTTTGTGTGATATCTAAAAATGTTCCCAATAAATTAAAAACTGAATTTTTATAAACTAAAATATTTACATATGTATTTTGTCCTCCTCCTTGCCCCTCAGTCACATACCTATCTGGGTGGCCCATTATGCAGCTCATTTTGCAGCTAATTATGCAGGCCTTTGTCTTCTCATGTGTGAATCACTGCATTAGTAATGATAGTTCAAGACTCCTCGTATAGAGCCAAAGAGCTTTTTTAGTAGTATATTACTACATTTGATATAATATCCAATTCTCAAAAACCTTGTAAGCAAATATTCTGTTTCATGCAGTTATTTCTGTAACACAAAATTTTTGTTTTTTTACTGACCACACATAAACATTTGTTTCTCCTAAAAAAAATAATAAACAAATATGTGTTTTTAATAAATATATGTGTTTATTTGTATGTTTACATTAGTCATGGAACATCATCTTAGCTTAACAAATCTTTTGAGGTCATTTCAGGAGTGTTGAGTCTGTGATAATACCTGCATGCATCAAAGTCATGTTATCATTTTGTCTAAGCTACATGTTTTAAGCTTAAGCATCTGATTAAGAATAGTTATTTTTTGGGGGACACTAAAAAAATACTCTGAGAGACAAACAACAAACTGAACACATGTTAAACAAATGTTCCAAATAACACTGAATATTCACTGGCCAAAATAGTTATAATTGTAAATTTAAACTCTGCTACATTAAGTTATTACATGTAACTTAAACAAATCTGAACATATTATAACATAAACATAAACAAAATTAAACATATGCATATTATAATTAATTTTAACTTGTGATTAATAATTAGGCTCTTCATATTTCCTTATGAGCTAAATTTACTACTCTCACTTCCAATATGAGCTCAACGTATAGCGCAGATGTTTAAAATTCACGTGCACACTGTCACTTTTAGTGTTGTAATTTGCTTAATGTAATTAGTCTAATTGCTGCACTCAGCAAAATGAAGGGCAGAAAACGGTGCTTGCATGCTCTGTGCTGAACATGAGGTCTTTGAGTTTGTGCACACGGGACTTCATCAGCAACTCTGTTTTTAGCCTTGGAGCTTATAGTAAAACCGTTTTCATAAAATATTTATTTTAATAAGCAATTATCAATTGATGAAGTAGATAACATTGGTTATTGTTGGTTAACTTGAATTGAATATAAACAATGTTGTACAACATCTATTAATCATAGTTCATCATTTACCAATACATTATGAAAATCCAAAGTTATCAATAGTTAATGCCCTGTGAGTTAACATGATCTAACAGTAAACAACTTTATTATCATTAACATTAACAAAGATGAATAAATACTGCAATAAATGTATTGTTCTGGTTACAGAAAATACCCATTTCACAGCATGCTATTTTTTCACAGGTCAATTTTCTTATATTTTCATATATTTGTAAAGACAATACTGACCTAAATTATGGCAAAGACTATATAGAATACACAAGACATGTCACTTGTATAGTTTTGAATGGGGAAAAGTATAATGGTCAATATGGCGAATAATACCCCGCTTTCTAGTACAGGAGCCAATCAGTGATCGATGTAGACTGGGGATTCTTCGGGGGACTGGCTCAGACCAGACTTGAGGTTCTGCAGATTTTGTGTGATTCAATCATTTGGAAATGAAAATAAAGACTCAGTTGTTGTTTAATTTTATTGGTGATTCCTAATATGACATTTAATCATAAGCTTGGCAGGCAATTTAGGAGAATTAGACATTCCCCCATTCAAACAGAATGCCTAAGCATACTGCCCGAGAAGTGTTTCAAAGAAACACAGAGTGAAATGACTTCCCTTCAGGGGACTTTGATTATGGGCAATATCTAAAACTTAAATAGTTTACATATTGACAAATCTATAGAGATACACTTTTTTTTAATTATTAAAATTAGTCATGCATTAAATCTGACATTGTTGTCATCATTATCTTTGGGATTATATTTTCAATGATTTATTTTTGTATTTAGATATTTTTACAGTTGGGTTTTCCCACTTATTTACACAAGACTACATAAAATCTTAACCACTGTTATTTAATGCTTATTCCATTTGTGGGGTGAAATAATGTTTTAGATTAGATTGTTTATGCAATATATATACTCTGTATTTCTTATTAATATAAATAGGATATATGACTTTAGAAATGGCGACGCGGTGGGGCAGTAGGTAGTGCTGTCGCCTCACAGCAAGAAGTTTGCATGTTCTCCCCGCGTTCACGTGGGTTTCCTCCGGGTGCTCCGGTTTCTCCCACAGTCCAAAGACATGTGGTACAGGTGAATTGGGTAGGCTAAAATTGTCCGTAGTGTATGAGTGTGTATGGATGTTTCCCAGAGATGGGTTGCAGCTGAAAGGGCATCAGCTGTGTAAAAAATATGCTGGATAAGTTGGCAGTTCATTCCGCTGTGGCGACCCCGGATTAATAAAGGGACTAAGCCAAAAAGAAAATAAATAAATGACATGAGAAATTAAAATTGTAATAATTTCAGCAGTATTGCAATATATACTGTTTTGAAGTTTCTAAAGCACCCAAGCCATTGATACAGTGGACAAGAGGAAAAACATGACCTTGCTGTAAACAAGAAATGAAAGAAAAAAAGGAAAACCATTAAATTCTGTTGAATTATTAAGTGATTTTCTATTTCCTAGTACATCTTTTTTTTTCTCTCTTTTTTTGGGTTTATAAAAAAATCTTATTAAAGATTTAACTAGTATAGGATTGTGTTGCAGAAAATGGCATGGTGGGACTGAATCGTCCTGTTATATATTGAAGACAACCTTTCTGAATTTTTCCAGATTAAATTTAATATGTGTTTAACATTCATATACACTATATAAAAGGGTAATATGTTACATAATTACCTATATTGTTTTTTGTCATCATTGCTTATTTCTGTGTACTGTTTCATGAGATTTCCACTGTCATTATGACATTTTATATTTACATCATGAAATAGGAAGAACTCTGTTTTATTTATTTATTTTTTAAAGAGGCATATACAATATGTTTGCATTGTAAAGTGCATGTTCATGTCAAAAAAGGGCATGGTGAATATTTTTATTACACAACGTTTTTTTTTTTTCTGCATGGACTCTTTGAGGAGATTTTTTTTCCATGTTTTTTTAATGCTTTAATAGGATACTCACCGGTGAGAACCTCAAAAATAACGTAATACTCCCTTTATACACTTACCGTGCATACAATCTCTCTCTCTGAATAATATTTAAAGCTACATTCAGTGCAGAAGACCCTACACACATACATCAATGGCTTTATGGGTTTGAGTATACTTTGTATTTTTCTTTACAGTTCCTTTATAAGATTGTTCTTTTTTTGGTATATACTGTTAAATATGTTGTAACTGATTTATTTTATCTTTGCCATGATGACAGTAAATAATATTTTACTATATATATTTTTAAGACACTTCTATACAGCTTAAAGTGACAATTAAAGGCTTAACTAGGTTAATTAGGTTAACTAGGCAGGACAGGGTAATTAGGCAGTTTATTGTATAATGAGGTTTTGTTCAGTAGACTATAGAAAAATACATAGCTTAAAGGGGCAAATATTTTTTACCTTAAAATGGATTTAAAAAAATTTAAAACTGCTTTCATTCTAGCCAAAATAAAACAAATAAGACTTTCTCCAGAAGAAAAAATATTAGCAGACATACAGTGAAAATGTCCTTGCTCTGTTGAACATAATTTGGGAAATATTTAAAACAGAAAAAAGAATTCAAAGGTGGGCTAATAATTCTGACTTCAACTGTATATATACAATTGTGTAATTACTAGAACTTTATGTATTCTTTGTACAGAATCTTACATATTGGTGGCCCATACATGGAATATTCTGTATTTTGGCAGTTACTGTTGTACACTGCTCAACAAATATCTTGTAAGAAATAGAAACATAGGAGAATGTACCTGTTGTTGATACACATTGTGATGCTGATAATGTAAATAATGATGCAACAACTGTAAAAAAGAACTAGTGAAAATGCCTGACACAGATTTCATTGCTTGCCCATTTGTCACTAGATGCAATCCAACTGCTGAAATAATATCTGTTGTGTTTGCTGTACATTTAAGATGATGATGATAGAAGTAATTATGACGATACATGTATTGAATGCTAATATTGTACAAACAATGCAAAAGCAAGATTTAAGGTGGGTTTATTGAACTTTGTTCCAAATGACAAGCTTCTGAATGTGATTTCAAACAGGCTACTGAAAGTACAACAATTCAGGAAACAAGTTTCCGTAGGGCAGTGGATGCCGGCCTAGCAAACTGCTTCCCAAGGACAGATGCAAAATGAGAAAGATTAAAAAGCTGTAACCATGTTTCCATTTTTTTACAGTAATTCACTTCACCTTTCTCCATTTCCTCTGTAAACAATACAAGATACTTGACTCCAGCAAGCCATATTAAATCACCAACACTCTAGATGACCAAGGAAACTTAAGATTTCACTCCTTTACCTACAACAATAATTAATGTGCTTAACCCTCCACATGTAGTTGTTCTGTGTATAGCCTCCCATCTGCCTGGAGTTTTCAAACTTCTGACATCCCTGTGAAATCTCAGATGTGATTACTTTCATTGAACAATGTGAAAACTACCTCAACATCAGGGCACTTCCCAGCATGAAGTTGATCAGTACCCTGAGTACAGCATTGAGTGGACTCACTCATAGCTGGTTAAAGGTAGAGAATAGCAAGGTAAATTACTGACATTCATTCAAAAAGGCTGCAATTTATTACTGCAATTTTACCAGACGACAATCTTACAGAAGTGGGAGACAAGCTGAGGTTTCTGGTACAGCAGCCTTGGCAACCCCTGAGAAGTTTTTTCAACAACTACTGGGTGCTCTGCTGCAATTGAAAGTCTGAGATGACAGATAACTGGGAGTAATACCTAATGCCTGGCTGGCATTTCCAAAGCCCAATGCCTTTCTGTAATATCCTTCCCCTCCAATCCTGTGATAGTAAAAAGTAAAGGCAGTAGTGGATACTAAAAGCATGTATACGTCAATACAAGAAAATCTATGAAGACAGATAGGGGGTGAGCCCAGAATCTATTTTCTATATCCTCTCATACAGCATGTATTCTCTACATCCTCCTCAAATGTTTATAATGGTGAATCTACACTATCTATACTGCCTGCCGGAGAAGCTTCTCTTCCCACTGCTACAGTGGATCTACAGTTTACTTGACTCCATCTTGGGAACCACTTACTCCTCCACTGACCCCCAAGATTGAACCAATCTGTAACATGGACAACAAAGATGTGATACAAAAGCTGATAACTACCTGACAATTTACTACCTCCAACATTCTGGGTAAAATATTTGTAGAGAAATACAAAATACAGATGAAATAAAAATCCAATTAAAAAACAATACATTTCAGTCGATACAAATGATTAATAATCAAAGCCCAGATAGACCAAATGCATTGAGACCACATCATACAGCATTCCTTCTCTCCATGGCCATTGCCAATTGTCCTCATCATTAAACCCCATGCATCATCCACCTACTGTAAATATGTTAAAGCCCCAATCCTTCTTGGGACTGGCTGTTTGGTATCATAAGTTCATTCTAAAATTTGGTGTTCTGGATCACATTGTTATGTCCAAAGATGTGGCTGGCAAATGTTTCTATATTTACTACAGTGCATTCTGGTGGCTGGGTCTTTCCCCATGGGACATGACTTAGCATACCCACCACCAGCATAAAGAGCTGACAACTCAATTTATGGACATGAAAACTCTGCCTGTTATGTTGCGTATTGATTATAAAATATTGTTTCTTACCTATAAAGCTTTAAATAATCTAGCTCCTATTTATCTTACCAACCTTCTGTATCGCTACAATCAAAGACGCTCTTTAAGATCTCAAAACCTAGGGCTTCTGGTAGTACCTAGAATAGCAAAGTCGAGTAAAGGAGGTCGAGCCTTCTCATGTATGGCTCCTACATTCTGGAATAGCCTTCCTGATAATGTCAGAGGCTCAGACACTCTCTCAGTTCAAAACTAGATTAAAGATCTTTTTAGTAAAGCATACACACAATTCATCACATAACAGTATGATGCGCGAGTATGCTCCACGCAGGTGAGCTGGCTTGACAACCACCTGTAGGACACTCCTCCTGTCTTAATACACCAGACGTGTTAAACTCTCATGTTTGTTTATATAACTGCTATTTTCATTTATAACACATTTTTGCATCCCGTTTTAATACACTATGAACAGCAGCTACGCTAATTATTTTCTTTATTCTCAATTTCCATCTGGGGATACTCATCCTGAGGCCTTTCACTTCGTCAATTGGTAAAGTTTTTTTCCTTGCCACTGGCTTGCTCGGATCGGGACTTGTGGAACTTTCAGCAGTGAAATTTAAACTACACTGAACTGAACTAAACTGAACTTCAACTCTGAAATCTGGACTTTACTAGAACTTTGTTAAGCTGCTTTGACACAATCTACATAGTTAAAAGTGCTTTTTAAATAAACATGAAATGAACCTCACTGAAATGCCTTTTGTTGAGGAAACAGAGGCAGGGGACTCTGGCAGTGACTGGTCCATCACCCAATCTGAAGACACTGAATTGGTATACAATCTCTGGAGTGGCAGGGCATTGGTGGTTGATTAGAGTTACTCAGAGTACCTCAAGTCTCTGGATGTGGTAGTGGTGTCTTTTTACATGTGCAGCAGTTGATTAAATAATCCAAAAATAGGCAAAAAGATGAGTAAACATGGGGTTTCATAATTTAGAAATAATTGAGAAATAATGTAATGCTGTGTAGCATAAGGCTGATATATAAAATGCAAAAAGGTGTGTCATCACCACAACGGATTGAACTGTCAATTACTCTGGTATATGTTTTACACAGGCATCACGGTAGCACAGTGGGTAGCATGATCGCCTCACAGCAAGATGGTCGCTGGTTCGAGCCCCAGCTGGGTCAGTCGGTATATCTGTGTGGAGTTTGCATGTTCTCCCCATGTTGACGTGGGTTGCCTCCGGGCGCTCTGGTTTCCCCCACAAGTCCAAAGACATGTGGTACAGGTCAATTAAGTAAACTAAACTGTCCGTAGTGTATGTGTGTGAAGGGCTGTGTATGTATGTTTCCCAGTGTTGGGTTGGAGCTGGTAGGACATCCGCTGCGTAAAAAAACATATGCTAGATAAATTGGTGGTTCATTCCGCTGTGGCGACCCCTGATTAATAGAAGGACTAAGCCAAAAGAAAATGAATGAAAAGGAAATGAAAATGAATATTTTACACAGTGGATGGCCTGTACAACCCTCAGTGCTGGGAAAAACCCAATCATTCTCTCATTTACACACTGCAGCCAATTTAGTTTACTCAATCCTATATTGCATGTTTATGGACTGGGAAGCCAATCAGCGGAAACCCATGCAGATACAGGGACAGCATGTAAATGAGCATCTGATTCAGCCAGGACTCAAACCAGCAAACTTCTTGCTTTAAGGCAACCATGCTAACCACTTGGGCACTGTGTCACCCCCCAAAATGTGTGTATGTATGAAAATGTAGTTTCCCATGGTTATTCTCCTAGGAATTCTCTATTCAGTGTTCATTGTCCAAACTGGATTACTACACAACATTCTGTGACATAAATGGAAAATTAATAATAAACAAAATGTAATTGTTTTATTTGTTGTTTCTGGATAGTACTCGTAATGTTTGTTTCCTTAACCTAAAATATGTATCAACATTAAGTGTAACTGGAACAAATTTACATTTGAAAAATGGATGGCACTGAATCAGTGATGAATCACAAATGTCTCAAGCAGAGACTGACTGATTGAAAAGGGCCCATGCAGTGTTAATTAACTGTCTAATCAGCATCATGGCTCTTGTGGGTATTTTTACACATCTTCACGCACTGAAATCTGAAATGAATTTCTTTCTAAAATGCTGCATTTTTGCATGGGTATCTGCCATAATATATTTGAGCTTGAATAGCTCTGATAAGAAGTAGCACTTAAAATCTAATTAAAACAAAATTCACCAACAGACAAAATAGTCTAAAACTAGTTCAACATGAAGGGGCACAACTTGAAGGGGTGCAAAATTATATCCAGCTTGCATTGTGAAATATAAATTTTCTTGCTCTTTCAGTTTTTTTCTCTCTTTTTATGACAAGGAAAGGCCATTAGAGACGGCACGTGGATCATGATGTCTGTTGATGAGTGAGCAGATAGATTTTTAAGTCCTCTTTCTCACCACCACATGCAAACAGAGCAGTTTGATAATTTATGATCTAGTTGCAGATCTGGACACAGAGGCTTTTCTCTGCAAGAGACGTTAGAAGAAAAGCAGATTATGCTGAAAACCAGATTATGCTGAATATGACATACTTCTCCCATAGTAACACATACTCAGCATGCCATTCAGACCATGTCACATCTAATCTGGTTGTTTTTTACTTAACTGGCTCTTTGGTTATAAATGTTAAATACAGCAGTAAATCTGTGAAAAGCCTTTTAGTGAGGTGATGTTCAGGGTGAGGGTGATTTATTTCTTTTTCTCTCTCTGCTGCCCCCTTCAGCATGTTGCTTGAACCTGTTGGTTTGGACAAAATACTGTACATCAGTGTGTTTTATTCTGATGGTCTGCAATGGTGATTTTGGTGAGTTTTCATGTATAAACAGGACAAGTATACAATAATATAAGTATTATATTAAGTATTATGTTATATTAAGTATAAGTATCTCTAATGTAAATATCCTTTATTGCTATGAAATCTCAATTCCCAAAACTGCATAATATCAACATACAAATTATATATAATAAAAGTTGTGCATTTATTGACTTCATTTTTCATAAGCAGAATTTCTTCGTATTTATTTAAAATCAGAGATATCAGATATCAGAGACTAAATTTGAATATTAGTGTTGTTTTTCTGTACAACATATCATGTTATTGATTTTTGCACACTTTACTATTAAAAAGCTGTCTTGGAGCAGAGCTGGTGAGCTTATCGATAGCTGGTGTTCCAAGTCTTTCTAATGATTCATAGGTTGTCCATGTCAGGTACTGTGAATGTGCGTTACATCACCTTGCATTGAATATTACTGTTATTTGCAGAAAAGACTGCTCCATTTTTAAATTCATTCATTCATTCATTCTTTCATTTTCTTTTCGGCTTAGTCCCTTTATTAATCTAGGATAGCCACAGCAGAATGAACCGCCAACTTATCCAGCATGTTTAACACAGCGGATGCCCTTCCAGCTGCAACCCATCACTGGGAAACATCCATACACACTCATTCACACACATACGCTAAAGTCAATTTTAGCATACCCAATTCACCTAAACGTCTTTGGACTTGTGGGGGAAACCAGAGCAAATGGAGAAAACCCACGCGAACACGAGGAGAACCAGCAAACTCCACACAGAAATGCAAACTGATCCAGCCGAGGCTCGAACCAGCAACCTTCTTGCTGTGAGGCGATCGTGCTACCCACTGCGCCACTGCATCGCCCAATTGTTAAATGAACTGGGATAAATTATATTTATATATTGATATTAGATACTATTAGAAGCGTATGTCATTTTACATGGCAGTTTTTACATTTTTATTTAAATTATTTTAATGTTAGCTTGACATATGTTAACATTATTTGGTTTTAAATTGGTTGTTGTCTGTCTATTTGTGTTGTATTCTTTTTTTTATTTTTTTTTTAAATCATGTTAGATACCATGGCATGAGCTAGTAATCTGTGCTGTATATTAATCGTAATGTTAGCCTACCTTGTCAATGCTGGTTTTAATGGGTATTTTACTTTCAATCTGTTGATTCTGCTATTGAAAGAGCTTGCATGTAACTAACACCCCTTAGTTTCAGGCTAAAATGCATTATTATAAACTGCATTACTGAGATTCTAACCTGTATAGTATTACTAAAATGTTATTCTGGCCATTGACAAAATGTTGGAAAGCACTGGCATTTTACAATTTGGATTAACAAACCACAGCTAATTTGTCAACAGCATTTAAAAAAATGCTGAGTTCCACACAGTCCCATCGTGTTGTCTCACACAAATCAAATCAATTAATTAATTTAATAGTTTTTACAAATTTAAGTTAATTGAACATAAAACAATTAAATTATCCCACAAACCCCTCAAGAATTGTGTTGATTCAGCTCATTATAAATAAGTAGTTTGAACAAGCAGCAAAAATATTTTATTGAGTGAGTACACTTAAGAAGTGGAAACACAAGACCACCTGAAACTATTGTGACAAAGCTTTTTCAGAATCTTGTAGAACAATGTAAAATTACTTAAGACACCTGCAAAGGCACCACAAAGAGAGGTAATTTTAGCCAAGAGCTACTTTAGCTAATGACAGGAATGTTCCTTTCAACAATCACACACAAAAAAAAAGACAAAACTCTACCTTTAAAGTTGCAAATGGCCATCACTGGATTGTACTCCAAGAAATACCTCTGAAAAAGGTGTAAATACACTGTAATTTTCTCACAGAGCAAACATAGGAGTTAGTCTTTTGCATTTGAGTTAAGTTTTTATATTTTCATTTACATTGCATATATTTGCACAGTTATTTAACAATGGGTGGTGCAATTAAGAAACAAGATGACAACAGTCAGTATTGCATTGGTTGATTATTAAAAAAAAACACACAGTCATACACAGCTATATCACTTTATAGAATTTACTTCAATGGCCCAGCTTAAATAGTCTGTGAAGCTAATTGTTTTTCTTTTGTTTAATTCCAGTATTAACAAAGGATAACGCAATTCTTCTCTCCAGGATGCAGAACATTTTTTACATACCATGAATAGAGATACTCCCCAGTTGTCAGATTAGACATATCCTTCAAACCGATACAGTACGTAAACTAGTGATCATAGTCAAATAGAGTGTTATGAATAGCCTGACAGATCAGAAATGTATACCTAATGGTTTAGATATGGTCAGATTGCACAATGGAACCTTACCTGGGAAGCAGTAGCTGCAGCACTGTTTATGAGCACACAATGAAGTCTTGACAACTTCCTTCATGAAAGCAGAATGCTCACAGAGAGTCACAGTGCTGAAAATATTGAAGCTGCATTTGTTGAAATATTGAACAAGTACATTGCGAATGATAAGGTAGAACCTCAGATAACACATCTAACATACAAAAGCAGAACACCATTCAGAGAACTATAACTACATGTTGGGCTAACTGCCAGAAATAAAACTTTCCTCTAGGTTCCTGGCAATAACTGTCCTTTTGCGGTATTTACTCACAGTCTTTATCTAGTAGTGGGCAAGGAATTAAAGGAAATAAAGTGTGTATCTCAAACAATCTCCAAAGCGTTAAAGCTTGCAACTTTCCAGAGACAAGTTTGAGTTGAGTCAAGTTTTAGCAATAAGAAAGGCATTGCAGAATACATTGTAAGTTAATGTAATTCTATAATCAAGCAAATATAAGCTGTCAAAGAATACATGTTAACTTTCACGCGTACAATCACACCAGTGTGATCAGCCTAGGCTGGTCCCTTGAGCATACAATCAAATCAGTGTAATTAGAATGTTCAGAACACATACTCAAATTCAAATCTTCTTTTCCATGTTGGCTTGTGCTACATAGAAAGACATGCTTGTCACAAATATTAATCAGTGTGTGTGTGTTTGTAACCCAAGAATACAATATTTGTAGCTGCAATTATTGTGGAATGTCTATTAATGTAGAAAAGTAATGCTTAGCAATTGATTAATTAACTATTTTCTGATGTTTAAAAGACTGAACAATTCATAGTGTGCAGTTATTATAAAGTTTTATGACTGATTATATATCAAACAGAAGTGCTTCACAGATATTAAAACTATTTAAATGTGATGTGCCATGTCTGAGACCAATCAAACACACAATTATTTGTATTATTTACCAAGTATAATACACACCAACCCTCATCAAATAAGCCGCCAATGTATTATTTACGTAACATCTAATACTAGACCAAGATATATGGCCCTATAATGTGAATTGGCCTCAATACAGGCACAAAAAAGGCAGAGGAACAAGCTTTCTATAGACTGTATATTTTCTATTTGTTCATAGACAGATAAGTTTATGAATTAGCCAGCCCATTTCAAGTACAGTATTTGTTTTCCTATCTTGTTTGTACATTGCCTTTGGTATTTTATAGTTAATGCATGTATTTTTATAGAATTCATACATAACTTCATGTTAGCTACACAATGTCTACAATCAAAATGATCTTCTCTGGATCCTGGTGTGTATTATCTATGTGTAGTTTGCATTGCAATGCTGGTATGCTCATCAGAGATCATTCTCAAGACTGCAAATCCCTTTTTATTATGCAAATGTACCAGGAATCAAACAAAAAAGTTTTTCCTGCTTTGACATGATACAGTATAGCATTGGCCAGAAACACATCCAGTAGGTGTAGTCTCTAAAGAAGTTAAAGGATACTACTACATTTATGCAGATTTATTTTATCTTTGCCATGATGACAGTAAATAATACTTTACTAGACATTTTTCAAAGCACTTCTATACAGCTTAAAGTGACATTTAAAGGCTTAACTAGATTAATTAGGTTAACTAAGCAGGTTAGGGTAATTAGGCAAGTTATTGTTAAACTGAACTGAACTTAAACACTACAAACTGAACTACACTGTTCCTATTTACTGTGACCTTTTATGTGAAGCTGCTTTGACACAATCTACATTGTATAAGCGCTATACAAATAAAGGTGAATTGAATTGAATTGTATAACGATGGTTTGTTGTAGACTATTGAAAAAATATACCTTAAAGGGCTAATAATATTGACCTTAAAATTGCTTTCAAAAAATTTGAACTTTTACTCTAGCCAAAATAAAACCAATAAGACTTTCTCCAGAAAGAAAAAAAATATTATCAGACACTGAAAATTTCCTTGCTCCGTTAAACATCAATTGGGAAATATTTAAAAAAGGAAAAAAAAAATTTTTAAAGGGGGGCTAATAATTCTGACTTCAACTGTATATGGATGATAGCTGAGACAGAAAAGGCAGACGCGAAAAATCCACAGCAAAACACTGACTTCTGGCAAAGTATAAAGCTCATAAAAAGAAACTGCACTCCCACTGAGGCAAGCACTGCCAGTCCAATAATTAAATACTTTGAAGACATCCAAAGCTCTCCGATAGAGAGGACCCCCTTCTTAAGGACAAATATTCACATTTGAGTAAGCACCCTTACTCAAAGTGCTGTCTGACCATGCATCTTCAGCATCATTTGAGGGTTTTTAGAGCTGGAGGACTTCTTATGAGGCCCCATTGGGCAAGCCTAGGATCATAGTAAATAATCTCTTATATATTAATTACGTATATACTAACTAGGCATGGGACAATAACCGTGTTCAAGGTATATTGCGGTTTATAAAAGTCAAGGTTTTCAAACCGTTAAAATTCTGCTATACCGTACCGAAGGTATGAGTAAGATTTTTTATTTACATTTTATTTTTGTTTTTAGGACAGCAGTATCTCCAGCAGAAAAGAAATTCATTTGAACAATTTAACCTGACATGTTTACTGCTCCAAAATAATTTAAATGTTTCCCAAATTAAAATATATTGTGTACAAAGGGGAAAACTGTTTTGTTTTTTACCCAGACATTTAAAAAGAATATATGTGATCTCAATACCGTGAAACCGTGATATTTATATCTAAGGTTATTATACCGTCAGAATCTTATACCGGCCCATGCCAAATACTAACAACTAAGAATTAACAATACTTACAGTATACAGGATTTAATAATTATACTTTTTCATTAAAGATACAGTTCTTCCAAAAATGAAAATGTAATCACTTTCTTTTATTAAAACACAACCTTGCTTGAAAGGTCTGTTGAAAATTATCTTTTAACATTTTTGTTTACTTTGCACTCTATGACATTTTTAGAATAAGTAATATGTTGGGAACATATCCATTTTTGGAGACATATGTTGATGTAATTCATTACATATTCAATTGGCAGTTTAGAATGGTATAGTTACACTTAAATAAAAAGACTTAATAACCAATATATATATATATATATATATATATATATATATATATATATATATATATATATATATATATATATATATATATATATATATATATATATATATATATATGTATAGTTGCACTTCAGCTAACTTGGTCCTACAAAGGTTTTTGCTCTGCACAATTTTTTTTTTTCATTATCAATAGTTAATTACATAGCCTTGGAGGAGATTTATTTTTCACTTGACTCAATCTAGACTTGAACTCAAACCTCTTTGGACTAAGTCAGGACTTGGTCTCATTCAGAGCCCATTTCAGAAAGCAGGTTAAGTAAACAAACGAGGGAAACTCTGGGATTTTTCTTTCAAAAAGTGAGATATGTTAAACCTGAGATGCAGAGTAAGTCAAGCCTATTTCTAAAAGGGTACCTCATGTTCTCTGAGTCAGTAACTGTGGTAACTTACTCTATGAACCTAACCTTGTGAGACGAATGGACAGACAATACTCCAGGGGGGCGTGCAAAATAAGGCCAGTTTATTAGGCACAAAGGCAGCCTGCTGCATGCTGAGGAGGAGCGCTGGTGAGCGCTACAACCCCCTGGCTGGGGATGTGATTGTTGGGCAAAGCAGAGTACAGGTAAGCCCTGAGAACATATAACACGAGCGAGAGGTGCCACAGCAATGATTGCAAATGATTGCTTTTGACACTGTAAACCACCAGATCCTGCTATCTACGCTTGAGTCACTGGGCGTCGCAGGCACTGTTATTCAATGGTTCAGTTCTTACCTCTCGGACAGGTCACTCAGGGTGTCTTGGAGGGGAGAGGTGTCCGACCTACAGCATCTAAACACTGGGTTACCTCAGGGCTCTGTTCTTGGGCCACTTCTCTTCTCCATCTACACGACATCTTTAGGAACAGTCATCCAGAAACGTGGATTTTCCTACCACTGCTATGCTGATGATACTCAGCTATACCTCTCTTTTCACCCTGATGATCCCTCAGTTCCAGCTCGCATTTCAGCCTGCCTGTCAGACATTTCACACTGGATGAAAGATCATCATCTTCAGCTTAACCTCGCGAAAACGGAAATGCTTGAAGTTTCTGCCAACCCAACTCTACACCATAACTTTTCAATCCAGATGGATGGGGCAACCATTACTGCATCCAAAATGGTAAAAAGCCTTGGAGTAACGATTGATGACCAACTAAACTTCTCTGACCACATTTCTAGAACTGCTCGATCTTGCAGATTCGCACTCTACAACATCAGAAAGGTCCGACCCTTCCTATCTGAACATACAGCTCAGCTCATTGTTCAAGCTCTTGTTCTCTCTAAACTGGACTATTGCAACTCTCTACTAGCCGGGCTTCCAGCTAATTCTATCAAACCTCTTCAGCTGCTTCAGAACGCAGCAGCACGAGTGGTCTTTGATGAACCCAAAAGAGCACATGTCACTCCGCTGCTCACCCGTTTGCACTGGCTGCCAGTTGCTGCTCGCATCAAATTCAAAGCTCTGATGTTTGCTTACAAAGCGACCTCTGGCTTTGCTCCTTCGTATCTGCTCTCACTTCTGCAGATATATGTGCCCTCCAGAAACTTGCGTTCTGTGAATGAACGTCGCCTCGTTGTTCTATCCCTAAGAGGGAAGAAATCACTTTCCCGAACTCTCACATTCAATCTGCCCAGTTGGTGGAATGAACTCCCTAACTACATCAGAACAGCAGAGTCACTTGCCGTCTTCAAGAAACGACTAAAAACTCAACTGTTTAGTCTCCACTTTCCTTCCTAATCTTAACTGCCCCTCTGGCTATACCACTAACTGTACTCTCTCTAAAATAAATAAATAAATAAATAAAATTACTAATGCTTAGCTTCTTAGACTTTACACACCTGAAACTTGTCTGTAGCACTTGTTCACTGCTGCTCTTATAGTTGTGTAAATTGCTTCCTTGTTCTCATTTGTAAGTCACTTTGGATAAAAGCGTCTGCTAAATGACTAAATGTAAATGTAAATAGAAATGATCTACAGCTGAGAAGGAAGAAAAGCTCCAAAATGAAATCAGGCCTCATAAGTGTAAACTTCATAAGTGTAAGTAAATGGCTGTCTCCTTGTTTTCTCTAGCTTGCAAATTATGTATTTAATTGTGTTTTGTTACTTGTAACTGCTTGTACTGTATTAGGTTAACTCTTTATATTCTCATATCGCGTCTAATGCCACGTTGAAAACACTACGCGTGCTGCTTTGTTTACGTATTTAAATGCGTTTGTGAACTCGTGTTCCACTGCCATTTGTCGTTGCTATGGCCACTGCCAGCTGTTCCTACACAGGTGTGGAGGTCAAGGTTCAGAATAGTTTAGCTTTTGCTGCTGTGTGGATTAATATTGAATCAACACAATCTCACGGCAATTCGTAACTTTTTGATTTAGTGGCTAATTCGTACGATCTAATTCGTACAATTTAGCACGATTTGCTCATCCGCCAATGACGGTTGGGTTTAGGGGTGGGGTTAGGTGCCACGCCTCCTTTTTTAAATCGTACAATTTTGTACGACTGAACTCGTACGAATTTGTACGAATTAGCCACTAAACTGTCAAAACAGAAAATACTTACGTTTTCTCGTGAGATCAGGCTGATATCATAGTTCAGAATGGAGCAATATGCTGGTGTTTAACTACACTGCTTTTGGTGGTAAGGTGTCTGAATAACACTGTTGAATAAGTTTTACTATGAAGCGTGTTTTGGGCGTCCCTGAAAATTACAACAGGCTGTCAGCGCAGATTAGCTTCGCGCTAAGGAGGGATTTGGCAACAAATGAATCACTGAACGATTTATATGGGAGTCGTTGGGATAATTAGGTAAAAATAAATTCATATTATAATATGTAATATTCATATTACCATGAAAGTGTTTTTTGACCTTGCATGCATATCAGTATGTTGTTGGAGACCCATATAACCGAAATATGACCCTTTTAAGTGTATAATAGGGGCTCTTTAATTTATTCATGGACACTGAAAAAACTAATTTTTATTAAGTATTTTATCGTATTTCAAGTACAGATATAAAAAAAAAATCTTAAATAAAAATGTAATTTAATATTTCATAAAATGATATAGGACTTTTTTTTCCCCCTGGGGGAATCTAAGTGCATTTTAATACAATAAAATGATCTGCCAGTGTGGTTAAATATTCTTAATGAAAATCAAAAACATTGGAAATTCAATTACTCTTAAATTTCATAGAAAGGAAGATGCAATACTCAAGATTAACTGTTTCAGTGGTGTAAACAGTAAAGTGATCAGCAATGAGCACATTTGCAGAGCTCACTCTTCTCAGTTTTCCCGTGTCATATTACAGAGAATTTATTTTCAATAAAAATTAAATTAATATTCTAAAAGTGGAATTCCTTAATGAGCGTTAAAGATAAAAGTAATTGTTTAATAAATATTAAATAAATATAAATATAAAATGCAAATAGTGTATCTGCCAGTATAGAATCTTGTATAGAATATACCTGGAACCTGATATACCTGGATTTTTTTTTAAGTATGCTAATTGCATGCTGTGTAAATAGCTGCTGCCATATTTGTCTTACCCTGCTGGCAAATAATTTGAAATATAACCTACATTTCAGTCAGTTTTCTTCAATTATAAGAACAGTGATTAAAATTTACTTGTCTCATATGCCATTATAATGCTGAATTGTAATTTCATTACCAAGTTTAAACTTAGAGTTACTCGAACCTCCTTATTGAAATGCACGATTAAGGTTGACTACAACTCTCCTCTCTCCCAATAGGACAATAGGAGTTTTTAACATAAGCTTCCCATTCCCATACAATGTAAAAAAGTAATAAATAAATAAATACAACTGTAATATCCTATTAATATTAATATGTTGAAAAAGCATCTAATTGCAAAAAACAATTTAGATTGATGTTCAGTCAACACAGAGTCAAGGTTTTGTGTCTGATATCACACATCATTTACTATTTCTACACTAGTTTATTAATATACAGGTAGTTTAGATTTATTTATTTAACATAAACAATTACTTCAGATAACCAGAAATAACATAAATAAAGTAAATAAATATAGACAGAATATATAATGCATATAGAGAGAAAATAATGTTTTTCCATGTGGTTTGTCCAGTCTACTCACGTGTGTGAAAGACACACTTAAGACTGCAACAAAAAAAAAAAACCCTTTGGTAAAGCAGCCAAAAAAAAAAGTTAAAAAAAAATCAGGGCCAAGTAAACAAAAACGACCAGTATTCATCACAGTGGTGTATTTATCACTCCTATTGACTTATAGGTCAAAAAATTACCTTTACTCCATTTTAACAGCAGAATAAAATATGTAATAAAATAAATGTTTTTTTTTTTCATCTTGAAATTTGCTTGAAAATTATTTTTTATTTTTTTATTTTCATGAAGGCATTATACATTTAGGTAACAACAGTTGTCCTTCGGGTCATTTTTGACCTGCCAGCTATAAAGCCTTTTTTTTTTACCAGAAAACAGACACCTCCCAAACATACACATGCAATAAAAATCTGCTACTTTAACTTTTATGTACAATATCTCACTAAATATGTTTTTAGCTTATGCAGGTACCTTTAGCATTAGAGAATATACCCTTTACTTTACGAGTGGGTCTCGCTGATATTAATCATGATGTATGAGATACTGCACGATGAAGAGTGAATACATCGATATTCAGGGTTTGATGAAGATGAGATTGTTTCTTTTAATCAAATAAATTGGAGGATTAAAAATAAATTTGGATTTTTTTTTTTTTTACAGGTTTAGTTGAGGCTGGTATTTTTGACCTAAAGGAGGAACAGTGTGTAGAGAATTCTGCCAAGATGTTTAGTGATTTAATAATTTGTTTTATTTCAGTTGATTTCATCATAAAGCTGTAATTAGAGGAACACAGGCTCATTCTGAAAACATAGCTCTATATACATTTCTGGAGATCGTGAATTATGTAGCCAGAGGTACGTATGGCTGCATTTCATCTTTGAAATGAATGCTACGGGGTGGTGTGATGGCATTACTTTTCATGTTTACCTGCATGTGGACAGCTTTTCAACTGTTATCAGTTTTTCCGGTTGCTTGACAAGTAAGTCGGTGGACTTGAGATGCAGAGCAGAGTTTACCATGATGACAGTGTTCAAGTCTGGTGATGAACGGTTAAAAAAAGCAGGTAAAACAAAAACAGAAGCCAAAATATTAAATAAACAAGTAAATAACGGAAATGTGGAATGTGGAAAATCTGAAAACGGGGTAAAAATCAGGTTGCCGCGAGGGCTTTTCTTTTTCTGGATTGCTTTTCAAAATACTGAGATTGGGTTTAGGAAGTGTGTGGGTGGTTCAATTGGTGCTTTTTAAAATACAAGTGGTTGGATTTAGGCAGGGGGGGGGGGGATTTCAGTAGGTTGGTCAGTCAGTCGGTCAACAGTTGTGGATTTAAGCGAAAAGAGCAGGCACAAATGGCACTCACGAGAGAAAATTGAAACCTGAAAAAATGTACACAGCGGCCTCTGGGGATTTGCGAAAACAAAAACTGCAAAAAATTTAAAAATACATGAATAAAAAATGTAGGTCCTGGGATGTATTTTGTCCTGGGTTAAACTTGAGTCAGTTGAAATTTTGTTTCTTCTTTTTCTGTTCTTAATTTTCTTGTTTCAGTGTTTATTGACAGCAGTCACTAATCCTCAATTATTTCATTAGTCATATAAATCTCTCATTAAGCACAGCTGTGTTTGCACTGTAAAAATGCTTTTCTTTCTGTCTTGTTTACAGTTTTTTTTTAATGTTTGTCAAACTTTAATGTTTTAGAATTAAAAAAATTTAATATTAGTCAACGATAACACAATAATCCCCCAGTCAAAATATAAATTAACTATAGCTATTTCCAAAGCATTGGGACTGCAGCAAACCCCAGTGATAGCCATTATACACACACAAAAAAAACACTGCTGAGAAAAAAAGAACACAAATGCTTGTCTCAGTTTTGCCAGAAAACATATTGATGACCCTCAAGACTTTTGTGAAAATACTCTGTGGACTGACTGGACAAAAGTTTAACTTTTTGTAAAGTGTTTGTCCTATTATGTGTGGTGTAAATGTAACACCGCATTTCAGAAAAAGAACATCATACATCATACCAACCATAAATATATATGAAATGCGCATGTTTCATCTCAGCGCCAACCGAAACCAAAACCAACCAGACTGAGATGCTGAGAATGAAACAGCATGATGCCGACAGAACAAAACACAAACACGAGAACAAGAGCGCACGCACAGGCCTCGTGCACCCACATCCAGCGCATGGTCTGAGAGCGCTCATGACGACGCCCATACAGAGACATACACTGACAGAAAAGGAGTGCTCGACCCATAGAAACTCGAGCCGAGCACAATATACAGGACAAGGCAGAACTAGTGTCTGGACTCTGCCACCAAAACAAGAATTTACAAGACCATAGTGACAGAACCCTGACACATGACCTCAAAAGGCAGTTCATGCTCGAAATTTCTCCAATGTGGCTAAATTGCAACAATTCTGCAAAGATGAGTGAGCCAAAATTCTTCCATAGCACAAGTTATCGAAAATGCTTGATTGCAGTCGTTGCTGTTAATGGTGGCCCAACCAGTTATTATATTTAGGAGGTTAACACTTTTTCACACAGGGCTATGTAGTTTTGTATTTTGTTTTCCCTTTAATAATAAAAACCTTAATTTGATGTGCTTACTTGATTTATCTGTCTAATACTTAAATTTGTTTTATGATCTGAAACATTAAAGTGTGACAAACATGCAAAAAAGAAAAGAAAAAAAAAAAGTATGAGGCACTTCACATTTTCACACCACCATATATATGCACTCCGCATGTCCAGTTTGGATAGGCTATCTGTAGAATCTTTAAAGGATTTAAAGGTCACTAATCAACACAGGGCTGAAGACTTCCATCCTTCTTACCCACAAAAACGTCTTCCTTTAGGTAGTTTCGCCTGAGGTAACAAATACAGTAATAATACAGTCCCATGATCAATGAGGTCGGAGTTGAGTGGCTGCTTGCATGAAGATATCCTGGAATGCCTGGTATTTGATGAGGATGGCTCTATGTGATTCTCTGGACGCTCGATTAGTGCGGATGTAACTGGAACATGCATTGAAACAGATTGGAGTAAATATGTTAAAACAGGGGTCACCAAACTTGTCCCTGGAGGGCCGGTGTCCTGCAGAATTTAGCTCCAACTCTAATCAAACACACCTAAACAAGCTATTCAAGATCTTACTGCAAATACTTGATACTTCCAGGAAGATGTTTAGAGGCAAGTTGAAGCTAAATTCTGCAGGGACATAAGCCCTCGAGGACCAAGATTGGTGACCCCTGAGCTAAATAGTTGTTCTTACAATCATCACTTCAGTGAATACTGTCACTTGTATTCCATTGAGAAATAGGAGAGTGCTTTGAAAGCCAGGGGCATCCCAGCATGACACTGATGGTGGAATCCGCCAATTCCAGAAACCACATTTTCTTTTGATGGAACACTTTCGCAACGTTGAGTACTGAAGCACAGAAACAGATCCACCTGTATTTCATTGGTTTTGCTTGGATTTAAATGAGAAAAGGCTACTTTAGAGCACTCAAAAGGAAAGATGAGGGATGCTTCAAATGCGGTGACGAGTTCAGTGAAGGGATCTGGGGGTGACGATGGTCGAGACTCCATGTTGGATGTTTATTGTCAATCTTCTGTCATGCTACACACAGTAGAACACACAATGGATAGGTGCAAAACCAGTTCGTTTATTGAAGACAATAGGGTGCAGAGCAGGCAAGTGTTATTGAAAGTGTATTTGCTTTTCTTGTATTGAGTCTTTGGTTTAATGATGAACAGGGAATGCGGAAATCATTGGAAACCAGAACAGTCCAGGAACAAAAGCACAAACAGGAGCAACAAGGAGTGGACAGGATCTGGAAGGTTCAAGTGGTGAATGGTAGACCAGATGGTGAGTGCAGGGCTGAGTGTCTCTTATATACTAATCAGAGTGCTCACAGGAAATAAGAACTCAAGTGATTATCAGGGTTGTTGTAAATCCAAGGGTGGCACGGCTGGCCCTGAGCTCATGAACTCAAACACAAAATGGAATGAGTTCATTTTAAATTTATTTTAGTTTTAGTTAAACAGAAAAAAAGTCAGTCAAATGTAATTAATGGGAAAACAACAAAATAACATTCTATTACTAGCACCTCTGCTGCCAGTATTTTACCATTAATTTACAGGAGTGTCTGCGCTATGACAAAGCATCTCATTTCCAACTTTGTTTACCAGTTTAATCTCAAGACATTTCCACCACAATATTTACACTTACAAGATTATTTTATAATATTTTGTAGTGATGCATGTTCTTCCCATGTTTGCATGCGTTTCCTCTGGGTGCTCTGGTTTTCCCCACATTCCAAAGACCTGTGGTATAGGTAAATTAGGTAAGCTAAAATTGTCCGTAGTGTACTGTATGTGTGTGAATGGGTGTGTATGGATGTTTCCCAGTGATGGGTTGCAGCTGGAAGAGCATCCGCTGCGTAAAACATATGCTGGATAAGTTGCTGGTTCATTCTGCTGTGGCGACCCCAGATTAATAAAGGGACTAAGCCGAAAACAAAATGAATGAATGAATGTAATGATGCAAATGGATTGGATAAAAATATGTATTTAAAATCTTGCATGTTATAATAAAAATTGTCTATACCTTTTTGTAGCCTATTTATCCTTTTACTTCTAGAACCCACTGACTATTGAAATAACTTTTTGTTTGCAGTTTGGAACTGACTACTAACAGGTTTTCAATAAAGACCTCAGGCAACAGCATATTTAATAAACAGGAACATAAATGTAGCTCTGAGTGGAAGCACAGTTCATATAATATTTTACTGCTGGATGTCAGAAATTGGGTTGACAGTCAGTATGTTTACATGGACACTAATACTTTGATTTCAATACAATAAAGACAACACTCTGATTAAGAGTCTACCATGTAAACAGAGATTGAATACATTTACATGGGCATCCGTTATTGAATTATTTGCCTTAATCTGAATAAGACTATAATATGATTAAGGTGTTTACATGAGTTGCTTTTTGAATGTTTCTTTTATGATTCCGTTTTACATGTTATAGCACATAATTTAATTAATGTCAATGAGGCATCACGCTATCCACATTTCCTTCAGAGTTTCATGTAATTTTAGTTGTTTCATTTTTAATTTATCAACTTTAACTGCAGTTTGGCACTTTCACTTTTATTCAGGAACATTTCATGCATTTCCCCCATGACAAACGAGATACTGGATGTAAGTATGAACTGCTGGAAAAGTGTTGTTTTAATGGAATCTGATACCACACACCATATGGGGGGAAAAACTCAGCCTTTCGCAATGTGTCTGTGGTCCTTCACTGACTCTGTAAGTGCAGAGAATAGTTTCAAACAGCCATGTGTATATTGCAAGATGTGGCGAAAATCCTACACAATGGTAATAGTTTGATTGTGGTGTTTACATGTCTATACTGCACTTTAGTAATACAACTAAAATCGGCATACTCAACATGTCTTAATTCGATTTCTGTTTAGTTCGATTATGACCTTAATTGGATTAAATTAATCAAAAATCGCTGTTTACATGGTAGACTCGTAATCAGAGTATTGTCTAAATCGCGTTAAAATCAGATTATTGGTGTCTATGTAAACATACTCAATGAATACATTTACATGGACATCAGTAATCGAATTATTTGCCTTAATCCAATTAAGACAATAATAAGATTAAGGTGTTTACATGAGTTACTTTTTAAATGTTCCTTTCATGATCCCGTTTTACATGGTATAGCGCATAATTCGATTAACGTCATTGCGTCACTGCGCTATCCGCATTTCATGTAATTTCGATTTCAATTTAATTGGTCGACTTTAACTGCAGTTTGGCTCTTTCACTTTCATTCAGAAACATTTAATGCATGCCCCCTGTGACAAACAAGATATTGGATTCAACTATGAACTGCTGGAAGAGTGTTGTTTTAATGAAAGTTCATACCGCATGCTAAATGGAAGAAAAGAACCTCCGCATTTTACGGTCTGCACTGACTCAGTAGGTGCAGCACAGAATTCCAAACAGCCGTATGTGTGTGTGGACTATCCTTTCGCAAAATGCTGCGAAAAGTCCTACATGACGGTAATAGTTTGATTAAGGTGTTTACATGTATGTACTGCACTTCAATAATGCGACTAAAATCGGCACACTCCACATGTCTTAATTCGATTTTTGTTTAGTCTAATTATGACCTTAATCGGATTAAATTGATCAAAAATCGCTGTTTACATGGTAGACTCTTAATCAGAGTATTGTCATAATCACATTAAAGTCAGATTATTGGTGTCTATGTAAACATACTCATTGTTGATGACCTTAATCTAATTAAAGTCGTAATTGTAGTAAACACAAATTGAATTATTTGTGGAGATTCCTATTTTATTATTGCATGATTACTTCATACTCTCATCCAGTACCTCCAAGTTTGTTTTAGATGCTTGAATTAAAAATGATCAGCAGCTGAAGTCAAAAATTAAAAAAAACTAATCACTCAGAATTCCATGAAACTCTGGAGAAAACATTGGATAGTGTGGTGATATAATGACATTAATCAATCTATGTACTGTAACATGTAAAACAGGACCATGAATAGAACATTCTAAAAACAGCTAATATTCATTCATTCATTCATTTTCTTTTTAGCTTAGTCCCTTTATTAATCAGGGGTTGCCACAGTGGAATGAACTGCCAACTTATCCAGCATATGTTTTATGCAGTGGATGCCCTTCCAGCTGCAATCCATCACTGGGATACATTCATACACACTGATTCACACACACACACACACTACGGTCAATTATAGCATACCCAATTCACCTATACCACATGTCTTTGGAGTTGTGGGGGAAACTGGAGTACCCAGAGAAAACCCACGTGAACACGGGGAAAACATGCAAACTGAAAGAGAAATGCCATCTGACACAGCCGAGGCTCGAACCAGCGACCTTCTTGTTGTGAGGCGATCGTGCTACCCACTTAATTATTAGATTAAGGTAAATAATTTGATTACTGATTTCTATGTATGTGTAGAATTTGTGGTCCTGGACTGACTCTGTAGTTGCAGAAAATACAGTGTCAAACAGCCATGTGTGTATGGACTATCCCATTGCAATATGCGGTGAAAAGTCCTACATGATGATAATAGTTTGATTAAGGTGTTGTATGTACTGCAATAATGCAACTGAAATAGAAATACTACTCATGTCTTAATTTGATTTATGTTTACTACAATTTTAACTATATTTGGATTAGGGTCATCCAAAATCTCTTTACATGGTAGACTCTTAATCAAAGTATTGTCTTAATCATATTAAACACAAAGTATTTGTGTCTATGAAAACCTACTGACTGAAACCATGAAAACTAACTGTGAATTGTGAAAATTAATCATGACTTTACAAAGACATATCAGAGGGGTTTTGTTTTCATTGCTGCTGAAGAAAAAAAAAGTTCTAACTAAGGTTTGACCTCTCAGAAGCATACATCAGTCTGCATTAGTTGCTTTAGTTTCTCATATGGAGGACTTTAAAATTCTTCAACAAGATGTTAAACAGAGGTCACTACCTCATTTTGCTGCTGACTTTTCAACACAATCTCACGGCAATTCGTAACTTTTTTTTTAGTGGCTAATTCATATGAATTCGTACGATCTAATTCGTACAATTTAGTACGATTTGCTCATCCTCCAATGACGGTTGGGTTTAGGGGCGGGGTTAGGTGCCACGCCTCCTTTTTAAAATCGTACCATTTCGTACGACTGAACTCGTACGAATTCGTACGAATTAGCCACTAAACTGTCAAAACGTAAAATACTTACGTTTTCTCGTGAGATCAGGCTGGACTTTTATATTATATTATATTATATAATATTATTATATTAAGGAAAGTTACTGCCTGAAAGCAGGGTATTAAGCCTGTATTCTAAACAATCATTGAATGATTCTCTTGGGATTTTAAACAAGTGGTTATTTTACATAAAAAACATTGAATTTATCAGTTATTATTGGTTAATACTAGGGGTGTGAACCTCTACTGGTCTGACGGTTTGGTTCATTTTCGATCATCTTGCCATCGATTCAGTTCTATTCGACAGCATCACGGTGCGTTGATGATGCTTTCCATCCACTATTAGATTTTTTTTCTTCTTAACACAAGAATTTTTTTAAATTAATCTATAAGTATATTTATTCTATATTATTTTTAATACAGTTTTGTCCTTCAATACAAGTACTTTCTTTAGTGTCAGTGAAAGACTGTCCAGCAAACAAAAAAAGTAGAGAATTGTGCGCAATTATCTGTTTTTTAAGTAGTTGGAGCATGTTATTTACTTGCAATTGCCTCCTTCACCACAGTATTCTACCATGACATGGTGCATAGGAGATAAATGACGTTAGTAATAACTGGTTATGATCTATTACTGAAATGATATTGAATTGTCCTTGTCTGTATCACGGTGCATCGAAGAAACAATTCATTTTGACACCCCTGAGTTGATCATGAACAATTTAGCAATTTAGATACAATTTAGCATTTGATTTTTCATTTGAGAGTGTATTTTGTTTTATTATTTGATAGTTTGAGCATTTGATTTTTCATTTGGGTAGTTGTTTTGAGAGTTTCATTTAATATTTGATCTTTTTAGGCAATTGCATTTTCATTTTGTTAGGAAAAACTTCCATATGTTTCAATCTAAGCTCCATGTATACATGTTGTGTTTCTAAACAAACTGCAGCGCTACTAATATAAAAAAACTTGTTCAGAAGCAACATCATTTGCTATATGGATGAATGTCATACTTGGCTGCTAAACTTTTCAGTCATTCAACCATTTCAAAGGGCGACCTTCCATTGTTTATACTAATTTGTTGCTTTCAAGTTGCATGCTGCTAAGCGACAAATAAATCACCATCTTCAAATATGCACATGGCAATAAATAGGCTTGATCTGTTAGTTTTGGCTGTCATTTATTTAATTTGTCTATTTTAGTCAACTCGTGTAGCTAAATGCATGTTGTTAATGCAACTGTTTGTTTATACACAGAATCAAGTTACATTCGATTGTTTTCTTTTCATGTTTTTCTGTCTTGTTTGGGGGTAACATGTATATTATGTTTGCAGCAGGAGTGTGTTTTGTTCTCAGACAGCATGTCTGTGAATACAGTATACTGGCAGTAGCAAGTCTGAGTTCTTGGTTTGCCACATTAATCACAACAGCATAATATATCTATGCTGCCAAGATCAAACACATCAACACTGCTATATATATATATATATATATATATATATATATATATATATATATATATATATATATATATATATATATATATATATATATATATTAAAAATAATGCATGGGTAATGCTTTACACTAACAGTACATGAGTAATGATGTATTAATATGTAAACTAAAATTATTTTATTATAGGTTAATGATAAGGTGCACACTATTCATGAACTAACTACAACATGAATCACAAGAGCTGATGTGTGAATAACGGCTACCTTAATTACTTGTTAGTACACGTTGTTAATTAATGTAATAATTAACATTTAAGTTTAAGCGAAGTAAATGCCACCAATATGAAATCATGAGCTATTAATATATAATTATGCCATGACTTTACTAGGAGGGGCACATCATCATTAACTCCTGTCTTTAAACTGTTCATGTTGATGTTGACAGAACACTTTTCTATTGTTATTCAGTGTAATTGCACTAGACGGATGTTCATGAGTTCATAAGTAGTTAAGAATAGGTTAATGATAATGTGCCCCCTCATCAAGTAAAGTCATGATTAGAGGTGTGAACTTACACTTGTCTCATGGTTCGGTTCGGTTATGATTATCATGCCATCGATTGAGTTCAATTGGATAGCTCGGTGCATCACTGTGCATTGATGATGCTTTCCATACACAGTTTTATATTTTCTTCTCAGCAGCAATTCTTGTTTTAAAATGTATAAATATATTTATATTTCTATACTATTTGTAATACAATTTTGTCCTTTAATACAAACAGTCAGATATATAAACAGAACCTTTAAACAACACAAGCATTTATAGCAAATAAACAAATTAATATAAAAATCCCGCTCGCTTTCTGAGTCCTGTCTTCCAAGTTCTTTCTTACACGCCCTTTGATTGGTCACGCGCTCAACAGAAAGGGCTGCGATTGGTTGTGTCATGCTGGCGCTCTTCAGCAGGTCAAATGGGGCACAGTGAGAGAGAAATCGAGTTTACTTTCAATCGCAGTGAAATAGGGGCTTCTGCTGTAAGTGTCAGTGAAAGACTGTCCAGCAAACACACTGTTATGGGAAGCAGACGGACAAGGAAGGTGAGTGAGTTATTAACGATGTTTATTTACAACATATGAGCACATAAGGAGAACGGAGGAGAAGTGAGTGGAGTCTGGTTGTTTGTAGAGGTCCTTGGTGGAAGGTTGGATGGCTGATACTGAGGGAGACCGAATGCACACACCAGAGGGCTTGCGGGGAAGACAGACTGATGACAAACACAAGGCAGACAGGACACCGGGAACACTGGACAAACTAGGAGAGACAGAGAGCAGATAAGTACAATAAACTGAGATCGAATGCTAGTGATTACCAGGAGGTGTTCACTCAGAGTCTGCTTCGTAGGAACGAGACTGGACACTGAGTGAAGTGAGGTGTGTGCTTATATAGTGACTATAAGTGATTGGGTGCAGCTGTGTGTGGTTAATACTCAGGTGATGGTGATCTTTGCGTGATGCTGGTGGAAGAGCCTGGCCAATCCGTGACATTACCCCCCTCCCCAGGGCCCGCTCCTGAGGGCCTATACCTCCGACGCCGTAGTGGTCTACCACGTCCACGAGGTGCTGGAAACTCGGGGTGATTGGAGTGGAACTCCTCCATAAGTGCAGGATCTAATATATCTGATCTGGGGACCCAAGATCTCTCCTCCGGACCGTATCCTTCCCAGTCGACAAGATATTCCAGCTGACCACCACGACGTCGGGACCGTAGAAGGTCCTTGATCTTGTAGATGGATCCGACTTCCGACATCAGTGGGGGAGGAGGTTCCTCTTCATGGCCAGGCTCTGTGGAGGGAATCAGAGGGTCGTGAAAGGGTTTGAGGAGTGACACGTGGAATGTGGGGTGGATTCTATATTGTGGTGGTAGCTGTCACTTAAACGTGACGGGGTTGACCTGCTCCAGGATGGTGAAGGGACCCACAAATCTGGGACTAAGTTTTAGGGAGGGCAGTCGCAAGCGGATGTCCCTGGTGGAGAGCCAAACTTTCTGCCCCGGCGCATAGCTAGGACCTGGAATCCTCCTCTTGTCGGAGACCTCCTTGGCTCTGCGAACTGCCCTCTGGAGATGGTGATGAGCATCGTCCCAGACCCTCTCGCTCTCCCGGAACCAGTAATCCACTGCGGGGACATCAGAAGGTTCGCCATCCCAGGGAAAGAGTGGAGGTTGGCCAGCCCAGAAACTGGCTCCAGGAGTTTTGATGACCGTGACAGAATGTTCTGAGGAACCGCCCCACTTCTTGTATCTTCCTCTCTGTCTGGCCGTTGGTCTGTGGATGATAGCCAGACGAGAGGCTGACGGTCACACCTAGGAGTCTGAAGAAGGCTTTCCATAGTCTGGAGATGAACTGGGGTCCTCGGTCCGAGACTATATCTTCAGGTACCCCAAAGCATCGGAAGACATGGTTGAATAGGGTTTCGGCGGTTTCTAGGGCTGTGGGTAGACCCTTCAAGGGAATCAGACGGCAGAATTTGGAAAATCGATCGACAATGACTAAAATGCAGGTATTACCTTCCGATGATGGGAGATCTGTCATGAAATCAACTCCTAGGTGTGACCAGGGGCGGTTCGGGATGGGCAAGGGATGGAGTTTACCTGCAGGTAGATGGCGAGGACTCTTCGACATAGCGCACTCTCTACAGCCTTGAACATATCTCCTCACATCCCTCGCCATGTGCGGCCACCAAAAGCGTTGGGATAGCAGCGAGAGGGTGTTGTTGGCCCCGGGATGCCCTGTGCCCAAAGATGTATGGGTGGAATGAATCAGATCTACCCGTTGGTTTTCAGGAATGAAACGACGATTGGGGGGACAGCCCGGCGGAGTCCTGGATTTGGGAGTGGTGACGACTGTAGGAGCGGACCAGGTGATGGGACAGACCGTGATCTGTTCTGGGAGGATTCTGGCTGGGGTCTCCATGATTTCCGGCTGATCATAAATACGGGAAAGTGCGTCCGCTCGGATGTTCTTTGACCCAGGTCGGTAAGATATTGAGAATTGGAATCGGGAGAAGAACAGGGACCATCGTGCCTGACGAGGACAGAGTCTTTTGGCTTCTTTGAGGTACTGGAGATTTTTATGGTCTGTAATCACCTGGAAAGGATGTTTGGCTCCCTCCAGCCAGTGTCGCCATTCTTCCAGGGCAAGCTTGATAGCCAATAGCTCCCGATTTCCGATGTCATAGTTTCTCTCCGCCGGGCTGAGCTTCCTGGAGAAATAGGCACATGGATGGAGTAATGCTGGTGTACCATGATGTTGTGATAATATGGCTCCCACTCCAGTTGTCGAGGCATCTACCTCGACCACGAACGGGATTTCAGGATCGGGGTGAGTCAGGAGTGGAGCTTGAGTGAAGGATTGTTTGAGGGTTTGGAAGGCTGCATCAGCTTCGGGAGGCCAGGAGAGTTTCTTGGGATGGTTCTTAAGTAGGTTGGTCAGCGGAGCGGTAATGATACTGTAGTTGTGGATGAAACGTCTATAGAAATTGGCAAACCCTAGAAATCGTTGGAGTTCTTTAATAGTTATTGGTTTTGGCCAGGAGACAACGGCAGTGACCTTCCCCTCGTCCATGCGAACCCCTTCATGATCAATGATGTACCCCAAGAACTGAACAGACGGTAGGTGGAAGGAGCATTTTTCAGCCTTGAGGTACAATTGATGGTCTCTGAGGGTTTGTAGGACCTCCGCAACATGGTGGCGGTGTTCGGCCTCACTCCGGGAGTAAATCAGGATGTCATCAATGTAGACTATGACGGAGATATGGAGGAACTCCCGGAGGACTTCGTGAATGAAGTTCTGGAATACGGAGGGGGCGTTGACCAGACCATAGGGCATGACCAGGTATTCGTAGTGTCCTGTAGGGGTCACAAACGCCGTCTTCCACTCGTCCCCCTCACGTATTCTGACCAGATTGTAGGCGCTGCGGAGGTCCAACTTCGTAAATATTTTGGCGGATCGGAGTTGTTCCAGGGCCGCAGGGACGAGAGGAAGTGGATACCGGAACTTTATTGTTCCTTGATTCAGAACTCGATAGTCGATGCAAGGACGCAGCCCTCCATCCTTCTTGGCCACAAAGAAAAAGCTTGAGGCAGCGGGTGACGTGGACTGGCGGATATACCCCTGACTCAGTGCTTCCTGAATATACTCCTCCATGGCCTTAGTCTCCGGAAGGGACAACGGGTAGATCCTACCTTTGGGCATAGGAGCGTCTGGCAGCAGGTCTATGGCGCAGTCCCATGGCCGATGTGGAGGTAGCTGGGAAGCTCTCTTGGGGCAAAAAACGTCTTTATATGCGGAGTAGATCTTCGGGATTTGAACGGATCGTTTATCGACTGGACTTTCAACAGACGTGACATAGATGGTAAGGGGTTTCTGAAGTTGAACAGGTAGGTCGGGAAAACATCTGGTTTTGCAGTCTTCACCCCATTTCTTTATTTCTCCTGTGCCCCAAGAGAGGATGGGATCGTGCTTCACCAGCCACGGGCGCCCTAGAATGATGTCCATAGATGCACCCTCCAGAACCAGAAATTGGATCTCCTCCTTGTGGAGCAATCCCACTTGGAGATTGATAGGTTCACATTTGCGATGGATACGTGCCTGGGAATGGATTGCGTTGGTTATGGGTTGGATCTGGTAGACGTGCGTCGAGGCTTCGGTGTTGAGTTGGAGCTGGCGACAGAGGGCGTATGAGATAAAATTTCCAGCTGACCCGGAGTCGATGAGGGCCGTGAATGAAACAGATACAGAAGGGGTAATTAACTGGACATTGGTGGTGAGAGGATGCATTTTTTCAATGGGAGAACTGAACCCACTCACCAAGGGACGTGCTGGACGAATGGGACAGTCCAGCCTGACATGTCCGTCGGCACCACAGTACATACAGAGACCCCGGGTCAGCCTCCTCTGTCGCTCAGTGATGGTGAGTCTACCAGATTCCACGATCATTGGTTCAGGTTCTGGAGGGACTGCTCGCTCTGGCGAACGGAGGAGTGCTTGGGGTGGAAGATCGTGCTGGTAGGTCCTCAGACGATCTGAACAGCGGAGGGATTGTTGGATGAATTTCTCCAACCCCATGGTATCGTCGAGGGCCGCTAGCTGTAGTCGGAGGCTGGGCTCCAGTCCGAACCGGTAGGTGGTGAGGAGAGATCGCTCATTCCATCCGCTAGCAGCAGCCAGAGTACGGAACCGGAGCGCATAATCCTGAGTGGACATGGCTCCCTGTTTGAGATGGTATAACTGTTCTCCAGCTGCTACTTCTGCATCTGCGCGACCAAAAACCTCCTTAAAGTACTTGATGAAAGCTTGAATGGAGCTGGTTACCGGCCCAGACTGTTGCCAGATGGTTTCTGCCCACCGAAGAGCCGATCCAGAGAGAAGGGAGATGATGAATGCGATTTTGGACCGATCTGTGGGATATAACTCAGGTTGCATGGTGAATATTAGAGAACATTGCAAAAGAAATCCATGGCACTCCTCTGCCCCGCCAGAGTAGGGCGCTGGTCGAGCCATGGGACTGGATGAGTGGGTGGACGGTGAAGAAGTGCTCGGTGCTGGTGGTGCTTCGGGAAGTGGAGTAGATGGCAATAAAACTTTCTTCAACGAGTCCACCAACTCTTGAATGGGATCGTGAGTGCTCATGCTGTTGATTGTAGAGGTCCGGTCTTCTGTTATGGGAAGCAGACGGACAAGGAAGGTGAGTGAGTTATTAACGATGTTTATTTACAACATATGAGCACATAAGGAGAACGGAGGAGAAGTGAGTGGAGTCTGGTTGTTTGTAGAGGTCCTTGGTGGAAGGTTGGATGGCTGATACTGAGGGAGACCGAATGCACACACCAGAGGGCTTGCGGGGAAGACAGACTGATGACAAACACAAGGCAGACAGGACACCGGGAACACTGGACAAACTAGGAGAGACAGAGAGCAGATAAGTACAATAAACTGAGATCGAATGCTAGTGATTACCAGGAGGTGTTCACTCAGAGTCCGCTTCGTAGGAACGAGACCGGACACTGAGTGAAGTGAGGTGTGTGCTTATATAGTGACTATAAGTGATTGGGTGCAGCTGTGTGTGGTTAATACTCAGGTGATGGTGATCTTTGCGTGATGCTGGTGGAAGAGCCTGGCCAATCCGTGACACACACACGCAGTGAAATTGTGCAGTTTCTGGCGTTTTTAAGTAGTTGGAGTGTTGTAAATACTCACGCTCGCATCCCTCGCCATAGTAAGCTATGGCGACATAGCACATATGACATAAATGATGTCAGTACATAATTACTGGTTATGATTATTACTGAACCGATACCGAATTGTCCACGTCTGCATTTACGTACTTACGTTTTCTTGTGAGATCAGGCTGGAACGTCCTTATTGTACATCATCAAAACAGGAATTTATAAACCACAGCAAATCTAATACTTTTTATACATTAATTTCATACATTTAATTTTTAAGTTTTTAAAAGTACATTATACCTAAATAATTTCATTGTAACATATACCAGAAACTTTTCAACTATTAAACACTTACAGTATAAATGTCTGCTAGATCTTTCCTGACCTAGCTGCTCGATCATTTTAAAAATAAATAACTAATGGATTTTTTTATGTTTAATGATTTGAGTCATGTAATTCATATTTTGTTCTTAATAAACTTCAGTTAAGGTCACATAGTGCGCTCTGATTTTCACGGAGGGACTTTTCAGGGTGGGAACAATTCAGTGCACTGGAAGAATTGCCCTGATCAGTGCACTAACTACTGAACAAGGGTGCTGATTTTGAAATGCACCCTAAATCAGTTGTCATGACAGAAATAAAAATATGCAGATTATTGTCTTGAGAGGGTTGGATTTAAGCGTATGCTGTATATATGAAAAATATCACACGAGTACAACAGTGATATAGCTAAAAAAAGTTTAAAAAGAAAATCAAACAGTCTCAAAAACCCTGTGAGAAACTACATCTTCTCAGCCATGAATTCACAGCTGAAAATCAAAACAGATGTCATTGCTGATCTAAAAACATCATATTTAAAACTAGTATTTGAATTATTCCCTTGCATCATGGTTGTAATACGTAATGTAATGTAATGTGCATTTATATAGCACATTTATCGTGTATGGCCATTCACCTAAGCGCTTCAGAATCCAAACCTCCACCAGTGTGCAGCATCCACTTGGATGATGCAACAGCAGCCACAGGACAATGGTGCCAGTGCACTCACCACACACCAGCTATTGTGGAGAGTGGAGAGGCACCAGGGTTAAATTCCTACTTTTCTGACTGCAGGGTGACATGGCTGTGGCAAATGCCTTAGTGATGAAAAAACAGAGGATCTTGCTCACAGATTATAAAACAGAAAGGAATAAATCTGGCTGCTGTCTGACCTATTTTTTACCCTTTCATTTTTGTCAATTGGTATTATTTTTAATGTGATATTTTGCAATGAATATTTTGTTTTCCTAACCAATATAATAGCTTTAGATTAGACTGGCTGCAGCAGTAAAATCATGCAGATTTCACATACATACATACATACATACATACATACATACATACATACATACATAGATACATACATACAGATGAAGTCAGAATTATTAGCCCCCCTGTTTTTTTTCCCCAATTTCTGTTTAATGGAGAGAAGATTTTTTTTCAACACATTTCTAAACATAATAGTTTGAAACTCATCTCTAATAACTGATTTATTTTATCTTTGCCATGATGACAGTAAATAAAATTTTACTAGATATTTTTCAAGACACCTCTATACAGCTTAAAGTGACATTTAAAGGCTTAACTAGGTTAATTAGGTTAACTAGGCAGGTTGGGGTAATTAGGCAAGTTATTGTATAACGATAGTTTGTTCTGTAGGCTATCGAAAAAAAATTGCTTAAAGGGACTAAGAATTTTGACCTTAAAATTGATTTAAAAAAATTATATATATATATATATATATATATATATATATATATATATATATATATATATATATATATATATATATATATATATATGCAGGTTTGTTTATGAATCCCATCTTTTGCATAGGAAGTGGCATACACATATTGCAGGTTCTGTTTTGTGCATACACATGGTTAAAAATGAGGCCCAGCCCTTCCCTACAAAATATATTTAGCAGAAAACATTTGTAGGGTGAAAATTGATAAAACTATGGAGATTGTGTAGCATATAAATTCATTGGCTATCTACTTTCAGAGCTTACAGTGCTGTATTTATAGCAGTAGGAGCGTGTGAGTTGTGCTTCAGTGTTGATGTGGCAGTGCTGTGAGTGGCTGCACTTTGACCATGGTAAGAGCTTTTCTGTTCTAACTGTGAGTAGGTGGACTCTCATCCACAGTTCTCTCTCTTTCTCTCTGTCTATGCACTGTATCTTTGTTTTCATCTATCCTGCTACGAGTTATAAAAGGTTTCCATGGGAACTAAATGGAGATCACTCTAATAAAAAAATAAAAAAATATATGGAAAAAAGAGCGAATAGAGAGATGTGGTTAAGGTAGTGCATAGACTGTGATGTGGTGATAGCCAGGGGCAAGATATATAAGGACCAACTTACGATTCTAATGCAGATTACAAATTTGGACAACCACTTTCATCAAAAATGTTAGTGTTTAAATGTAATGAACAGACAAGAAAGCACTTTTAGAAATAAAATAATCCAACACTGACAAATATGTTATTTATAATAGTAGTGAGTAGTGCAGCAGCTGTAGCTACAAGAATCGTGAAAGCGACTGAGATTTTTTGTAGTAGTTGGAAGTAATTGAAATTTTTTTCTATTTGTAAATCACAGATATATTTAAAAAAGAAAATAATTTTAATGATTTCGTCACATACTATATTGTTATTCTATTTAATTTAATTTAATTAGAATCTTAAACAGACCTAAACATTAATAAATGTAAAAAAAACCTTATATACAGTAGCTAAAAATGCCAGAGAACTGACCAGTGCATCGAATGTGAAGAGTATGTGTGTTTGTGAATCAGCTTTCCACAGTAGGCTGTAAAATAACCACAGTATACCAGCACAAAAACACTGGTATTAGACTTCCCCACACAGTTTTATGTTACTTATTCTTTAGCACTCAAAAAGGTCTCAAATGCTTAAATCTGACTTTAAAAAATGTGTAGCACCTGTGTAAACATCTGAAATCTTTATTTGACAAATGCTGACAAGTACACACCAACTTTATCTGCAGTAAAGACAACGACACAAAGCAATACAAATTCAGCGCTCTGTTTAAAGTCCCATTTTCTCGGTTCCAGTGGAAATCTCGCTGAACGGTAAGTTTGTTTAAGATGTCAGATGTCTCACTTCGAATGCAGACAACAGAAAACAGCAGTAGTAATCATCTAACCGTATTTGTAGTAAATATTCAGGTTACTGGGTGAATTCTCTATTGGTAGTGCTGTGTAGGTGGAAGTACGGATACACTGTGTTAAGTCTAACTGGATGCCGCATGATGTCATGTGAAAAGGGTCTGTTGCTGGAAGGGGCTGTGCAATAGTTAAATTATGTTAAATTAATTTTTACATAATGAAAGTCTATTGTAATTTTTAACACTACTACATTTATTATTTACCAAACTGGGAAATAAGCTCAATACAGTTATCATGAAGTAGACTGTGCAACTGTCAAACTGAAACCATTTTTTTCTTTTGTTATTTAAAGAGGGCATAAGTAATATGCACTTATAGGGGAGCACATATACAGCATACACATTGCTTATTATGCACCACACAAGTATCCACAACCAACATCACACAAACATGTATGTATGTATAGTATTGAAAAATAAGTATTGAACACATCACCATTTTTTTCTCAGAAAACATATTTCTAAAGGTTTTGTAGCCTTGGATGTTGGTAATAACCAATGAAATTCACATATATATAAAGAAAACAAAACTGATTAGTTTGCTAATTAAGTTCTGTGCATTCAAATAAAATGACTCAGGGAAAAGTATTGAACACATACAGAAAGGGAGCTGTAGAAAGGCAATAAAAAAACCCAGACAGCAGCTGAAATCTCTCAGTAGTTAGAAAGCAACCATGTCTCCTTCATGATTGTAAATTAATATTTGCTGCTTCAGTTCAACATCTACATTATCAGGATGATGAAGTTGAAACCAGGGTGGACATTGCAGCAAGACAATGATCCAAAACACAGCCAAGGGAACCCTCAAATGGTTTCACAGAAATAAAATCAAGCTGTAGAATGGCCCGGCCAATCACCTGACTGGAATCCAGTAGAAAAAAATAAATATAGATTGCATTTCATAGACCAGACCCACAGAACCATCACGATTTTTACACTCTGTTGAAGTCTGTGAAAACAATCATACTTGAGCTATGCATGTGACTTTATGCATGTGATGCATAAAGCTGCCATGACCAAAAAAAGCCTTTTAAATAAGGTATTAAATATATTGCAGTAGTTCAGTACTTTCTCCATTATTCCATTGTTCTTACACATAACACATTTTTCTAATAGTTTTTTTAAATTGTTTGTTTTTTAATGTTTGTATTGTTTGGGTTTTTAAATAAATCTGGTTTAATTCCATGTCAACAGCTCTTTTAGAAATATTATTCCCAGTAAAAAACACGACGTGTTCAATATGTATTTCCTGCACTGTATATACTCTATATGCACTATACATACATACAATATACAAGGGTTGGACAATGAAACAATGGCCAATGTAGTGTTGAAGGGTTCATGGTAAAATTTGACCAATTTGGTGGCCAGTATTTATTGATCACACATTCCACCAGTAAGAGTAGAGTGTGAAGGTTTAATAAGGAGGGTTTTGCTTTGCATATTGTAATGCACACAACATTATGGAGACAAATGTGGACAAATTGTTGGCATGCATCTCCTTGGCATATCTGTGACAAGACAGCAAGTCTTAGTGATGTATTAAGAGCCACGGTATCCAGGGTAATGTCAGTATACCACTAAGAAGGATGAACCACATCCAACAGGAGTAACTGTCGACACACTAGAAAAATAAAAGGGATGTCTGAGTGCTAACCCGGATTTTATCCAAAAATCTTAAAAGAACAACTGCCCAACTCAGTTTAGAATTAAATGTGCACCTCAACTCTCCTGTTTTCCCCAAAAGTGTTCTTCGGAAGATCCATAGGATCAATATACATGGCCGGACTGCTATAGCCAAACCTTTTGTCACTTGTGCCATTGCCAAACCTCAGTTTTAATAATGGCAGAAGCTAAAATCTTGGGTTGTCGACAATGTGAAACGTGTATTGTTCTCTAATGAGTCCACCCTCACTGTTTTTCCCACATCCAGGAGAGTTATGGTGTGAAGAAGCCTCAAAGATGCGTACCACTCAAACTGTTGCATGCCCAGAGTGAAGCATGGGGGTGGATCAATGATGGGTTGGGGTGTAATAACATGACATTCCCTAGGCCCAATACTTGTGACAGATGAGCACATCATTGCCAAGGACTACCGAACCGTTCTGGAGGACCATATGCATCCAATGGTTCAAAAATTGTATCCTGAAGGCAGTACCATGTATCAGGATTATAATGCACTGATGCACACAGCAAGACTGGTGACAGAGTGGTTTGATGAGCATGAAAGTGAAGTTAGACATCTCCCCTGGTCTGCATAGTCATCGAATCTAAATAGTTTAGAGCCATTTTGGGGCGCTTTGGGGTCATTAAACTATTTAATTAAACTATTTAATTATGTCTAAACTATTTAATTATGTACAGTAGTCAACATTTGAAATTTTTAAGCAACATTAAGCAATATTTTTTCCTGATTGTTTACAACAATCACTGTTATACAATGAATTGCCTAATTAGCCTAACTTGCCTAATTATCCTAGTTAAGCCTTTAAAGTGTACTTAAGCTGACACGTGGAGAACATGCTCTACACAGACCTTCTTGTTGTGAGGCGACAATGCTAACCACTGAGCCACCATGCCATCCTTATTAGAAATTTGTTATTAAAACTATTATTTTCAGAAATGTGCTGATCTTGGGGAAAAATATACAGGAGGCTAATAATTCAGGACCTTCAACTGTGTGTGTGTGTGTATATATATATATATATATATATATATATATATATATATATATATATATATATATATATATATATTACTTGAAGAGTGTTCGCAGAACCTTTTTCCAAAAAGTAATAAAAAATGGACCTACAAAGAACTTTCTTATGTATTCCCAAATGTTAACCAAGTGGGATCACTGGGGAAACACTGAACTAAACTAAACTAAACTCTCAGTCTACTCTACAGTTTATCCTGAGTTTGTGATTAGTTTAAAAGCAAGAATGTTATCGTCACTGCTATCATGAGTTTATTTAAAACCTGAGATATGTCATTGATGGCTCCGCCCTGTGTGTTTGACCATCCTTCTGGGTATAATATGTTTTCAGTGATAATAGGGCAGTGAACGTTTTCTCTCTAAATTGGTTGAACACTTGTGTAGTGTTCAATTTACTACCCTTTTGTTATGTTTGTGGCTGTTTTTGCCCCATTGAGTTCTTTTATAATGACATTTTTTGATTGCAAAGCCATGACAACATATAATTTTTGATATTTCACAAAGCATTTTCCCAAAAAATGAGTTAAAAAAGATCTGTGACCAAAAGTCTTTCCATTCACTGAAACACAGAGAAAGTTGTGGCCAAATTAAGATTCACAATCACCCCAGAGTGGATGAAAACATCCCCAAGAAGGGTCTTTAATCTGTATTTTGTAGACTGAATTGCAGCTATTGCTGTGGCGCACAGGTGAATATTACTCCCAAGATTATTTCTGTGTCCATGTTAGCTCCAGTGCTTGTATTGAATTTTTTAGGAGTGTTTGTTTTCTCAATATTTGAGACCAAGTCTGCATTGCTGGTTATTGCTCGCTGTTCTGCTGCGTCATTACCGCTGTCTGTTCCGGCTTCTTCCCGGCTCTGCTTTACTGCTGTCTCTAACTACGCTGATGTTTGCTGTCTGAAGTGCTGTGTGCTCTGCTTGTGATTTTTCTTTTGTTTGTTTTTATATATTCTTTGGACCATTTGGTCAATTTTTCTGTGGTTTTGTAGAGTTTGTCACCATTTGTCCTGGAACCAATGCTCTGAAGTGCCTCTAAGAAATGTACACAAATGGAAGGTTGATTTATGCCTGTGTTTTTATTTCTTTATTCTTATTATTTGATTGTATTTTGGACATTTGTATTTATTGTTTATAATAGGGGTTTTCAACCTTTTAGGACACCCCACCACCCCCCACCCCTCGGTTTGTCCAATTTTACTCGCGTACCCCCACCAGCCCTCGCCCAAGCCAAAATTTTGATGTATGTGCAAACATCATTCACATATTACTTGCTGAAGTGCGTATAATAATTACATTGAAAGACAAATATATAGCTTACCTGATTCAGTGTGATGACTGAACCTGTTTCTGTGAGGACAGCATGCTAATTCGTGGTTGGGCGGTGTGGTTGAGTCTAACATTGAGCATGTTTACATGGACACCAATACTCAGATTTTAATATAAGATGATACTCTGATTAAGAGTCTACCATGTAAACAGCGATTTTTGATTACCTTAATCCAAGTCATATATTGAACTAAACAGAAATAGAATTATGACATGTGGAGTTTACATATATTAGTGGTATTATTGAAGTAAACACTGTCATGTAGAGGACATTTTGCAACAAGATCCACACACACGGCTGTCAGTAAAGGAAAGCAGACACACACACCGTGAAATGCAGAATAATTTTTTTTTTCATTCGGCCTGCGATACTAAATTCCATTAAAACAACACTCTTCACCAGTCATTCGATTCACTGTCATTCGTTTTAAAAAGCCACTGGTGCATTTTATTTGTATATATTTTACTCGAACGCATTAACTCTACATGTGCCTGTTAAGTAGCTGTGGAACAATAATCAGATTCACTCCAGTGAATGCATAAAAAGTGCCATCATAATTTACTCAAATGCAGCGTCAAATCCTCGCACCCCCCCTTAATATGTGTTGGTACCCCACTGGTGAGGCACGCCCCACAGGTCATGAATACAATTCATCATTGCTGCCCCATTTTAAAGAGCCCCTATTGTGGGTTTTTGGAAATGACCTTCCATGTAGTGTGTAACACAGCTCAGTGAAGTGAAATATCCAGCTAAGGCTTAAATCTAAGAGTGGACAGTTTTTAAAACTATTGATTCATCTAAAAAAAGAGTCGACTCATAGTGGTTAGAATGAATCGTCTTCATAATGAGTCTTTAGCCGTTTAGGCATGACGTGGCTACGAAACATAAGCCCCACCCAATTGTTGGGCAAAGCAGAGTACAGGTAAGCCCTGAGAACATATAACACCTCACGCAAGAGGTGCCACAGCAATGATTGCAAATAGAAATGATCCACAGCTGAGAAGGGAGAAAAGCTCCAAAATGAAAGATAATTAATGAAATCAGACCTGGCCCATGACACATTTTATAAGTGTAAGTAAATGGCTGTCTCCTTGTTTACTCTAGCTTGCAAATTATGTATTTAATTGTGTTTGGTTACTTGTAACCGCTTTTACTGTATTAGGTTAACTCTTTATATTCTCATATCGCATCCAATGCCACGTTGAAAACGCGATGCGTGTCGCTTTGTTTACGTATTTAAATGCGTTTGTGAGCTCGTGTTCCACTGCCTTTGTCGTTGCTATGGCCACTGTCAGCGGATCCTACACAAGTGCGGCGGTCAAGGTTTGAAATAGTTTAGCTTTTGCTGCTGTGTGGATTAATACTGAATGTGTATCATAGTTAAGAATGGAGCAATATCATGGTGTTTAACTACACTGCTTTTTGGGGGAAAGGTGTCTGAATAACACTGTTGAGTAAGTTTACTATGAAGCGTGTTTCGGGCGTCCGCTGCGATCAGATCCTATACCAATGTTGGGGATCCGGGGCTTGACAAACCGCGCTGGGCATTTTAGTGTCTCGCGCTGAACACTGTTGACCGATTACAACAGGCTCATAGGTCCGATCAGTGCAGATTAGCTTCATGCTAAGGAGGGGTTTGGGAACAAATGAATCGCCGAACAATTCATAAGGGAGTTGTTGAGATAATTAGGCAAAATATATTAATATTATAAGACCATAAAAGTGTTTTTTGACCTTGCATGCATATCAGTATGTTGTTGGAGACCCATATAACCGAAATATGACCCTTTTAAATGTATAATAGGTGCTCTTTAAAAACTATTTGTCATTAAATTAACTTTCATGTTTGTGTGTGCGCACACACTCTTTATTGCAGACTACAGGGCCATTGAGTAAGTAGAGTAGCTGTTACCCTGGTGGTGGTGTATGATACACTGTGTTATTTGAATTTCACAAGGTGTGAGGACATAGCCTGTCTTTGTGTTTCACTCATTGGCAGCTGGCCTACACCACTCCAGGTAGCCCTATCAGATGCAAAGAGCTTAGTGCAATTTTTATAGCCAGTGCTTTTAAATAATTTGTCACCTTAAGTTTGTGGTCTGAGTAAGATTATTAGTAATATTCTGAGTAAGATTATTAGTAATAAACTAAAAAAAAAACTAAAACACAAAGACAGGCTATGTCCTCACACCTTGTGAAATTCAAATAACACAGTGTATCATACACCACCACCAGGGTAACAGCTACTCTACTTATTTATTATTAGTAGTAGCAGTAATAGTATTTGTAAGTTGCATCCACATACAGGTGAAATCAGAATTATTAGCCCACCTTTGATTTTTTTTTTCTTTTTTAATTATTTCCCAAATTATGTTTAACAGAGCAAGGAAATTTTCACAGTATGTCTGATAATATTGTTTCTTCTGGAGAAAGTTTTATATGTTTTATTTTGGCTAGATTAAATTTTTTTTTTTATTATTTTAAAAACCATTTAAGGTCAAAATTATTAGCCCCTTTAAGCTATATATTTTTTCTAAAGAACAAACCATCATTGTACTATAACTTGCCTAATTACCCTAACCTGCCTAGTTAACCTAGTTAAGCCTTTAAATGTCACTTTAAGCTGTATAGAAGTGTGTTAAAAATATCTAGTAAAATATTATTTACTGTCATCATGGCAAAGATAAAATAAATCAGTTACTAGAAATGAGTTATTAAAACTATTATGTTTAGAAATGTATTTAAAAAATCTTCTCTCTGTTCTCTCCGAAATTGAGCCTCTGAATTGAAGCTCCTGATGTTTGTGGAGTTGTTTAATGATCTCTGCTGAGATCTTGAGAAATAAAAGTTTTATTGTGTATTTATTTTTATTAATAATTATTTTATTTAGAGTTTTATTTTCAGTTGATTTCATCTTCGGTTTTGGATGTCATTTGTGTTATATGGTCTTGTTTTTCTTTCCTTCAGTGATTCTGCTTGTTAACAGTTGTTCATAAATAATTATTAATCCTCCTTTAATTAGACACTTAATTATCTCATTAACGTCATAACTGCCTGAGTGTTCAACCCGACACTAGTGAGAATTTTGCTCTGGGATTCGAGGGGTTAAATGTGTTTGATGAAAAATACAGATTGTGGAATGTGTTTTTAACAGAAATATTCTGTAAACTGAATTTATGAATGTAAAATTTTAAAAACAGTAGATTACTGGCAACCACAGCTGCCGGTATTTTCCCGTAAATTAAAAAAAAAACAAAACAGCAAAATACTGTAAAACGTTTTTTTGTGTCACCATTGTGGATCCTAGCATCTGTGTGCAAGTCCAAGATGAACTAAAGGTATCTGATGTTATGCTGCATCTTCTTATGTTTAAATGTAACTGTGTAGTTACTAATGCAGTGAAAATCTGTTTGTTAATTGCAATCACACATGAACACATTACTGCATTTAATGACTTTACATTTTTGTGCACTAAGCTATGTTTTTGTGAATGGAACATTGTATCAGTTCATGAAATACGGTTATTTTCCGTAAATCTAACAGTTCCATAAAATGTCTGTATTACGGAAAAATCCTGGCAACCACAGCTGCTGGTGTTTTTCTGTGAATTTAACAGATTTTTTAACAGTGTATACAACGACATGTTAAAGATTTTTGGCTAAAATCACGAGCCCGTCAACTTAATTATAATTAGTAAAAACAGCCAGGGAGTGCTTTCTCTTTCTGTGTTTTCTGTCAACGTGAAAAAAAGCAGCTGAATCTCCACGAATATTTGCTTCACAGACACAAGAGACATGCCTGTATAAAGCCTGAAATGTGCATTTTTTTAATTTAAATTTTGAAAACCAATGTTGTCTGGATTAGTAATACGTATGGAAAAATGTAATACAGAATTCTCTGTCTGAGCTCATTAGCCTGCTAATTAGTTCCCGCCTTCGGCGTTCAAACACAAATCATGAAGACAGCCACTTTGTGAGCACTTTTACGCTGGTTATTGAGGTTTGTTGTGTTACCTTGGGACGTTTGGACTGAACAGGAGCACAAGATTCTACCTGATCAACATCATATTCCTCGAAAAAAAGGCTTGCAATCAAGACACAGTCATGTCATGCTTGTTATGCAGTACAATCCATAAACTCTGCTCATTTAAAAAAGGCTGGGTCTTCATACTGTAAAATCAGGAGAAAAATTATTTACTGATTGTGAGTAACAAATATCATTATACAGAAGTCAGAATTATTAGCCCCCTTTGATTTTTTTTCTTTTTTAAATATTCCCCAAATTATGTTAAACAGAGCAAGGAAATTTACACAGTTTGTCAATTTTTTTTTCTTCTGTAGAAAATCTTATTTCAGCTACAATAAAAGCAGTTTTTAATTTTTTTAAAAACATTTTTAAGATCAAAATTGTTAGCCTCTTTAAGCTATATATTTTTTCGATAATCTACAGAATAAGCCATCATTATTCAATAACTTACCTAATTACCCTAACCTGCCTAGTTACCCTAATTAACCTATAAGCCTTTAAATTTCCCTTAAGGCTGTAAAGAAATGTCTTGATAAATATCTAGTAAAATATTCTGTACTGTCATCATGGCAAAGATGAAATAAATCAGTTACTAGAGATGAGCTATTAAAACTATTATGTTTAGAAATGTGTTGAAAAAATCTCTCCGTTAAACAGAAATTGGGGGTAAAAATAAACAGATGGGCTAATAATTCAGGGGGCTAATAATTCTGACTTCAACTGTATATTACTCTCTATATATTCACTTTTTTATCTAACTGATGACAACAGTTCATCTAGCACTGGATCAGCACCAAAACTAATTCAGAGAAAGATATATTTGAGACCTGTTTCAAAAATTCAACACTGTTTCAACATTGAAGAATTTGTTTTTGAAAGGTGAATGTTTTAAAATACTTCATGTACACTTGAGCCAGGATATACTTTTCCCAGAAAAAGAGTTCATGTTTGGCTAAATAGATTGCCACACCAGCTTAGTATTTATCTGCCGTTAGACAAAACCTCTGGCTGTATATTCGTAACTGCAATAATTTCTTTATTATTTTTTTTTTCATATTGATCATTCAGTGTTATATAATTGAACTATTTAATTCACATTTCGAATGTGTTCCTTGTACTTGTACTCCAAATGTACTTGCACAAACAAAGTAGCTTATTTATTTAGCATGTGAAATGCAAATGCTTAATTTTTAATGTTCTGTACATGTTGGCTTTAACATGCCATGAGGAAAATTTCTTGAATGTTGACTAACTAGTCATGACAAATTGTGGAGTGCTATTCCTTTATAGTGATCGTCGTCCATAGCAATGTTAAATAATATACTTCTCATCTGGCAATGACACAGTTCTTGCCATGTTGCATCTCTCTTACCCTTTGGTTGTGATTTAAAAAGACATCAGTGTAATTTATTGTAATTTTTTGGAAATTATTTCCATGTTCATCTTTTTGCAATGGATCTTCGGAAAGTGTAGTGGATTATAAAATTATAATAAACAGGTTTAATCTATTAATCAAGTCAACATCTGTTATAATATTGTGGTATGACTGTTCTCTATAGATGTAAATGTATTTTAATTTTCATAAATTGTCAATAATCTCACTGGTGGCAAATTTACAGAACTTTTGTAATATAAATTGTCAACTCCAATCAATATTTTGTGTCCAACAATTTAGTTGCATGGGAAGTAGTTTTGTAATATGTTAAATTCATTTTGTAGTAACTACCCTGTAAAAAAATCCTGGTTGCCTTTAATTTTTAAGCTGAATCAAATTAACCAAATTAATGAATTCAGTGATATCATGATATGAAATATGAATAATGAAATACAGGCAAACTCTAAGCAGCCATCAGGTGGAATGTTATAAAATATGAGCCACTGAATAATTAACTCAAACCCCCTGGTCATTCATTCAAACCCCTGGTCTAGTGAATAATTATTTATTTTGTCATCCTACAATGGAGTCTGAAAACCATGTCATCCAATCTTTTTGGAATTGTCAGTGAGAGCACATAACACATTTTATACAAAAACAAATAAATAAAAATTGCAAAACTATGCAAATTAGGATCACTGACTATATGAATAGATTGTTTAATCTTTGAATTAATTTAAAAACACTAAACTAGTTAGTAGTGAAACACTGCTTTGGCTATGTTCTGTTTTTGTTTGTTAAATAAAACAATGCAAATACAGTCAACAACTTATTTACATTGTGTGCTTTTTTATAAGTTGTTTCAATTTTAAGACTTAAGACTCAAGTCTTTAAAAAACGAAAAAGGTTTTATCTACAAACTCTAACTCTAGCTTGTAAGGTTCTTTCTGTGAGCCAATCAGCATATCGAATGCTTGCACAAGGACCAATCAGGGTAATTTTCCAGGTCATTCCACCTAACTACTATGTTGTTAAAATAAATTTAAATTCTATGTGTAATATTTTTATCTGTGTATATATAGTCAGTGAAACATTTTTTAGAATTTATTAAACTTTGTTAAACAATTCATTTGCACATTGTCTGTTTCCTTTTAAAGTCACTAAATCTTATATAAGTCATTGAATGGCAAATTATTAATTTAATTAATTTATTACAACAATAAATATTACCATATTAATTACATAAAATTAACATCTGTTCTACAAAAAATATTCAACACAACCTTATATACCTTAAACAAGAAAAAATATTCATCCTAAAACAACAAATAAATGTTATAAAAGCAAAAATTTACTTTCTAAAACAAATATCGTTACAACACCAATTTGTTTTTATTATTAAATTAATTAGCAGACTGATTGTATTACTTAAAAGTAATGCTTCAAATAATGATATGCCAGATAGAACCTTATAATTCCGAGTGGAAAATGACCTTTAAGAATTAGAAGCTTCTATTTGCAGTTTTTTTTTTAACCCAATTTGCAAATTTAAATGAATTTTGATCATTTACATTTAGAATACATAGGGTCTCTGCCATGTTAATGTATGTAAAAAAAAATGTTACACATATTGTTTTCTAACATTTTGAAGCTCAATATCTCAAAATCATTTAGAAGGCATAGAACCTTATAATTCCAAGGCAACAAAATGTCACTGTCACACTCATGATCATGCAATGTAAGCACCTTGCCTATATCAAATGTCACTAGTATTAAAAACATAATATAAAAATTAGGTAACCCTTTATTTTAATGGTCCATTTTGAGTATTCATAAACTGTCTGCTTAATATCTGTTGATACTGCTGCTAAACAGACTTTTAACTGACAATAAAAAACTTTGCAAGTACATGTTAACTTACACTATCCCCAACCCAAACCCCAACATAACAGTCTTCTTATAATCTATTGAGAATTAGTTGGCATGTAGATGTAATGTAACTTAAATTCAACAAAATCTAAATGAAGTGACTAAAAATTATTCAAAAAATCAGTACTTTAATCATTGCTTTTTTTATACTGAATGTTATTCTCAAGAAAGCTTGAGTACTCATGATCATGAATTAAAAAGTGAAAGCAAAAAGTAAGCATGCATTTTGATATTGGTTCCCTGATTTTTATATAACGTGTGAGGGGGATATGATGACTGTATAACATTGTTTTAATTTTTAAATTAAATTATAAAACAGTATAACTTTTTTAAACCTCTTCAAAAGCTTTTTAGATAATATAAAGGATTGTAGCTTGCCAGACTGCATGATCATGGTCCCCATTTCACACTGTAAGATCTCAGTTATCCTAATGTTAGACTGAACAATGAAGAAGCACCAGACAGTATCACGCAAGAAAACTGACCCTATGTTGGATGTCATCCATCAATCTTATGCCTCAATAATAAAACCAGAAAAATTAACTGTTTTGACATTTTTCCCTTTGTTTTTAAAGTTCGTCAGATAAGGTGCTCCTAATGGTTCTTTGCTCACTGTAGCTGAAGTCACACTGCAGGAAGATGACACAGCCAGAACCTCACTGGAGGAAAAATTTGATCGCAATGGCAAATAAGTGGCTGTCAGTAAACATGTAAAACCAATGATAAAAGGTCACAGATTTTAGCCTCAGTTTTCAGGAATCTTTTAGTATTTAGAATTTGTTTCCGATGATCAAATTGTGCCTAAAACTGCAGAGTGTGAACAGGGCTTAAGGAAAAATAGTAAATTGCTTAGATGAAAACTGAATCAAACAGACACTTTCCAAGGTTTGTGTCGTTGGCTATTCACTGCTCCATAAGTCTAAAGAAAAACTCTTGACCAAATCCTGAAGTGAAAGAGGACGTTTAAGAAAGTGTCAGTTTTTTAAACATCTCTAAATGTTCTCTGAAAACGCAAAGTTTCTTAAACTAGCTTTGTGAAACAGAACACTGGTTGTGTCTTACCCACACAGCAAAATATTCTTGGAACGTCGAACACTCAATGCTATGTTTGTAGGATTTGTAGCATTAGTTACATTAGCATTAGCTACATTAGGATCAAGCAGCAGCAATAGTAACATCCTAGGCAATGCTGATGTGTTTAGTTAACAGTTAAAGGGTGGTGAACCAAACAATGACTGTAGTAATCAGGCAAACAAGAAACAGTCTAAAATCATACACAAGCACAGTAAAAGTAAAAATCTGACACATGAATGTAAAGGTAATGTAAGGTTTTTTTTTTTTAATGCGATGTGTCATGTTGTTGTAAATACAAACATATACACCATATCCTGTCTGTGTCTTTGTTATAACTTGACATGACCAAGAAACACAACTTGACATAAATCTATCATAAACATGACAGCAAATGTATTCTCAAATGAGAAACAACATAGCTTTATGGCTAAACATTACATTCAACTGTCAAGTAGTTGGTTTGACATTGATTGTAATGAGGCTTGTCATGAATATTTTTCTGATCATTTTTTTTAGTGGAACAAACTGAATTTATCATTAAAATTGTAATTAAAATTGTGAATACTCTGTCAAATAACTTTAAAACAGCATCATTATTTTTCTTGATCTCACATACATTGGTACAAATTTAGGTTGTCATTAATATGAATTTTTTTTTTATTTCAGAATGTTTTTTTAATTCCTTCAACAGAAGATCAGATAATAGACACAAAATTAACAGGTGTTAGGGCAATAAAATACATTATTATTATTAATAATAATGAGGCGACGTGGTGCCGCAGTTTGTAGCACGTTCGCCTCACAGCAAGTCACTGGTTCAAGTCTCGAATGGGTCAGTTGGCGTTTCTGTGTGGAGTTTGCATGTTCTCTCTGTGTTCGTGTGGGTTTCCTCCAGGTGCTCCGGTTTCCCCCACAAGAACAAAGACATGTGGTATAGGTGAATTGGGTAAGCTAAATTGTTCATAGTGTATGAGTGCGTATGGATGTTTCCCAGTGATGAGTTGCAGCTGGAAGGGCATCCGCTGCGTAAGACGTGCTGAATAAGTTGGTGGTTCATTCCACTGTGGCAACCACAGATTAATAAAGGGACTAAGCCAAAAAAAAAAATTATTGAATGAATTAATAATAATTATAATAATAATCGATAAAATGTTAATGTTACTGCCTGTCAACTTGACACTTATGTAAAGATGCATTTTGCAATCATCACTGACAGATGGTATATGATAAAGTTATATATTAAATAAATCAAACTGCTTCCACTAGACGAACAGCAGACATAAGAGCAAATCAGTCACTGAATATGAAGGACATGATGGTGCAATTTTGGATTCCCAGTCAAATTCCACACTTAATGGTTAAAGTATAGAAAGATAAAATCACTTCATTATAATGCCTATCAATTCTCAATGTGCAGAAATAAGGAGTTCCAAAACACATCATTTATCCATGTCAGAGATCAAAATTTCCCTTACAGTAAAATAATGCAACTCTTTCCATTTTAAACTGAGATTCCATGAAAGATTACCAGAGACTCGTCTTCAAAATTCAAGCATCGTTATTATTCATACCGATGGTAAAAAGCAAATGTAAACACAGCTGATTAGTCAACAGAACCCTGCTGTTTAGCTAGTTGAAATGCAATGTGTAAATCTTTCAACACAGCTAAACCTGCAGAGGAGAGACCCTTAAACCCTCACCACAAGGGCTTTTACAAAACCCCAGCTATTTGCAAATTAAGCATTTCCTCAGTCATTGTGAATGTAATGCCTCCTAACTCAGTATTCCAGTTCTATGAATGTATGGCAAGCTCAAGTGCAAGGCGATGTCCACTTGTCAGAGCTAAACGATGATATTGTTGACATTGTTTGGTTGGAATTCTTTGACAAGATTTGTGAGTTTCCATTATGGTTATGCAAGAGGAAGACTATGGCTCACAATGCTGTCGATTTGAAAATAAATTAGATAAATTTGCTTAAGGCATAGAACGTTTTGTGTGTGTGTGTGTGTGTGTGTGTGTGTGTGTCTGCTTTGCAACACGCACTGAATTTTAATGAGGATCTTTCTCAGCATCCCCAGTGCATGAGTTTCAAATACATGAATCTCTGTTGTATTATCAAACTTCGCTCAAACACCGCCACACAAACATGTCAACATAACAACACTATTACTCATCAAGAACAAAAGGGATGCAAAGCCCGCACTCCTCTGTAAAGCATATTGTTGATCCTTTTAAAGGTTAGGTCTGTTGAATTAGGTAGTTAAATGAAATTTGAACCTTACCTGTGTTTGAAGTAGCTTTTTCATGCAGCAGCCAGTGTCAGCCCAACCAGTCATTCCCTCCTATTTGAGTAGCTCGAGAGCTTGCTGGCAGTTGCACAAGTGGAGGTTCACAGTGAGCTCTTTCCCATTCACCCAGGTCATTGCAGCTGGCCCCGGTGTCTTCTCGAACAGACAGGGGGATGGGCGGCTGCTCAGACCTCTCACATCTCTGACAGATCCCTGCAGTGTATGTTCACTCTCAGTAACCGCTGGATGGAACTTTTTCCTGTATTCTCCACCTCACTGGGTTTGCATACATTTCCTTTTGTGAGATCCGACGAGTGTGACTGAGATGCGGGGAGGAATAGAGCATGAATGCAGGAGAGGAGGAGAGAAAGGGAGGTAGAGAGAGAGAGCGAGAGGGAGGGTGCAGGCGAGAGATGCTTCATTTATTGGCATAAATCAGGAGGGGAGAGGAGGGTCTGTGGAGACAGCACAGTACATGTCAGTCACATCCACATTAGAACAAACGTGTGTGCTCGTTCTAACACACATAGACATACGCTATTATGGGTATTAACATTGCTTTGCTATCATGCTGGCTTTCCCTATCTTTCCTTGTGTCGCGGCACTGCTTGTACTAGCAGAAGGCATATACGTGCCAAGACTGGATAATCAATCTCATACACGGGCATGCATGCAGGAAATGCACTGAGGCAAAAAGGTTGTATCTCCCCAGGAGTAAATTTACAATTAAGTCTTCCATGGGGAATGTGGCATGTGAAATGTATCCTGCAGTCTTATCTTTGAAAACCTATTGGGAGAGGAAAGAAAGAACACTGGATTGTTAATGAAATAACCCAACAAAGTAGCAGTGCTAAATACTCAAACCAGTGCTGGATAGTGTTGTACAGATACTCTGAGTGAGGTCATCTGGGGCCTCATATATCGGCGCTGCGTACCCACAAAAATTTTGCGTACGCCAGGTTTCACACTCACGTTTGGATTTACTAATGATGAAATTAACGTGAGAATCTGCGCTGGTCCACGCCAACTTCATGTCTGGTGTACGTGTATTTCTTGTGTGTGTTTGTTTTATTTCCATTGGCGACTCCTAGAGGCAATTATGTTAAATTGCACACTACAAAGTATTGCATCAACACATGTAAAAAACATTGCTATTAATTTATAATTGAGAAAATTGGTTAATTGACAAAAATTTTTTTTTACCAATTATGTAATTTAGAACATATAAAAAGATTTGCAAATATATACAACCCTTGGTCTATGGCAAGAGCAGTGTTGGCCTTATTAGAGGCCATTCTCAATGGTCGAATCTGAATTGAACGCATTTTTTAGGGATCACAGTTATTTTCTGGCCCAGGATGATGACTGGCTTATTAGCCGTTTCAGATTTCAGATTTAAAGATAATATTCCAGCTAAGTTTTATTTTATTTTATTGAGCGTAATTATTTAACTGCATAGCAGGAGACCACGGTTTTCCATTAAAGATGTGGCTATTAACCCCCCTCAACAACGCACAAACTGACCAAAAGCGCAGATACAATGATGCCCATTCTTGCACTCAGTTGTAGAGCAGATTGGGCAACTGAAATGCATGTGGTGCTGCCTTGATAAGAGCAGAGGGGTGCTGCTATACTGCCCTAACAAAGTGTTCCTCTAATACATTTATGTCTCCCACAGACACGGATACTACTCCAGACAGTAAAGTGTCGCCCACAATTAAGGCAACTCTCTCCTCAAAGGGTGTTAGTTCAGCATCCCCTGTTCCCCCGCCTGTTCGGTCAACACTTTGACGGTGCGCCACTGTTCTCCTCTTAACCTGCACCTTTACATTGAACCATTTATTTTAAAATTTGTTCGCAGTGCGATGTTCAGACCCCACTGCGTTAACCGCGTCAGCTAAACTCTCCCACTCTATTTTTTTTCTTTTGTTTTTAATTCTGGAGGACAACCTTGCAAATAACACAGTGTTTCTCCGGTCTATCTCCGATAGGAGCACCTCCAATTCAAATTTTGTTAAGTTTCTCTTGTTGCTTGCTTTTGGAATTGCGTTTTCATTTGGTTTTGCCAAAGTGGAGTCATTACCATGATGCCTGCATGTGCGCTCAATTTCACGTTTATTCGGATGTATAAAGACAATATGCATGGGATTCCGCATACGTAGTGTTTCATACATCAGATTTTTTACTGCGTACGCACATTTGCAGCTTTGTCTGTACACAATGTTTTAGTATTAATTCAACACAAGTCTTTGTACATAAGGCCCCAGGTGTTTTCGCAATTTGGCTTCAGCCTTGAAACCAACATAAATTTTCAGTCCAATTTACTTCCCTAATGTGACACTTGTATAAATGATATGTATCAAATGCAGTGACAATTGATTTTATTTATAGGGAATATAATAGATTGTTCATATGGAGTTTTAGGGGCTTATTCTCCAGACATTCCCCCACTTCATTTTCTTTGATTAGAATGTGACAGCAGAAAGTTAACAATTACTATTTAACATTGCAACTAGATTGCAAATAAATCTAAAAAACAAAGACATTTAATTTATTTGTAACAGCATAATAACATACATCAAATGGGGAAGACAGGGCAGATGAGAGGTATCATTTAGAAAGAGGAAATAAGATATATTTGGGAAGAGGAAAGCAAAAAAAAAAAAAACCCTTCTCCGACTGTCCTTGAATTAGGGCAGTGTGAGATTAGGGGCAAAATAGACATAGACATAACATCGCAACGGGAGATGGGAACAGGGGTTGTGGACATAGTCCGATGAAGGCGGCACCCATCTGATCCTGCCACTAGAGAGCGCAGGTCACAAACCCACCTACCCACATGAAGCACACGAAGGCATGGAATGCGAGGCTAGGTAGTGATTGTCTGTCTGTAGCTGTGTACGTGTGTGTATGCAAGCCTGTAGAATGTTAACAGGTGTCCTTGGAACAGGGAGCAGGAATTCAGGGCGTCTCCTTATCTTGTTGTCCTCTGGAAATTGTTTGTCTCCATCCTAGGCTGTCTGACAGGAGAGTGACAGGGAAGCTGAAAGAGAAGATTAGTTTTTTCAAATTTAGTTAAATATTTGCCAATTTCGCAGATATTTAATGTTCGTCACTGGTCTCCAGGTCTGTCCAAATCTTGTTGTAATAGCAGCTAGTTTCACCCCGATGTTTTCCATTGTCTAGTCTATAGCCACAGTCTGGTTTGTAACAACTCACCACGATTTCAATCCAGCCAGCCAGCTTGGTGGGGTTTTGACTACTTTCATCAATTGTCGATACCCCAGGGCTCCGCCTAAGCCCATCAGCAGAAGCCCTGTTATCAAAGTTCTGAATAGATAGCTATATTCAATATGCTTCAGGGACAGAACAGCCAGGCACATGACACGCCACTTCTCCCACCCGTCCATCATGTATTCAGCTGCAAACATCCCCGCAGGACAGTTGGGCTTGCCCGAACCCATATTTCTCGTTGAGAAGATGGTGTCAATACGCTTATTTCACGCGGCTGCCATTTTAAAGAACCAAAGCGAGGCTGTGGTGGGAAGAAACGCGGAAGTATAGGACCAGCACTGTAAACATTGCAGTGACATGCTGTGGACTACAAACCTCCAGCTGTTGCCGAGATTTCAAAATACAGATATGGTGTAAACATCACTTTAATATCAGTCAGTACGTTTAATCTAAACAATTAAAAGCAATTTAGCATCAAACAACATCACAAGCTCTGTAAGAGTAATATGCTCAAGTGTCCTCCTAGGCTTCAGTTCATGGCAGCAGGTAAACAGAGGGGACGCTTCCCTGCTTCAGCCTATGTAACTTGGTGAGCGATAAACACTGCAGTCCTCTGTAGCACACCTCGTGTTGTCCCGGTACTGAAGTTTTAAAACAGTCTAATTCCCGCTAAGTTAAAATTGAAGCGCCGCTGAGCGCGGATGACTCAACTGATCTTCACAGCTGCTTCGCGATCCAGTCTCCATGTATCTTGTGTTTGCACTCAGTTTACCTCTCTTCACCCAGTGCAAACACAGATACACGGAGACTGGAGCGCAAGCGCGAAACAGCCATAAGGATCAGTAGAGTCATCAAGCAGATCGCTCGGCTGTGTTTGTGCTCAGTAAACAGCGGAGGGTGAACTGATGACCTTCTCGGCCAATCATAAGCATATCTGTTGAGCACGTGAACACAATGGCCAATCAATTGTTTTAAGAAAGCCATCAACAGTGCTTTAAATGTTAGCGGGAAATTGACAAATTTTCTTTTAATTCAGTAACGTGACAAGTCTAATATAGTGAAAGAATCAGTTCATTAACTTGAGTTTGATAAATGGCATCTAAAACGTGTGTTTGGGAAAGAAAACGTTAGCTAACTAGTGCCGTTTCCCTTAACTTAGCTGAAAATGAGCTCTGATATCCCCTTATATTTTCACCATTCATTCAGAACGGACCTTCGGGTCACTCAGAAGGCGGTGAAATGATAAATTTGTGTCTCTTTCTATTCGCTGATAAGATATACAGCCAAGTACACAACGTTCTAATGTAACTCCCAACGATACTTCCGGGTTTCTTCCCACCGCAGCCTCGATTTCGCTTTTAAAAATGGCAGTCGCGTGAAATCAGTTTATTGCATTCAGAGACCAGTTGATCAAATCCATAATTCCTTATTTGTTTGGAGAGCAGGGCAAGTAGAGCTTCAGAGATAGAATAAGACGAGACAAGAGGAGCCAGCCAGGAGAGATATGGGAGCCAAAGAAGAAATTATACCTGTTTTACCATAGTTTACCACAGTAAGAAAATAGGTGCTTGCAAGGGTAACACTCAAGATATAAGTGAACAGGAGTTGTAGAAATGAAAAGACATTAGACAAAATTTAAGATGAGATAACATTTATATTCAATACATTGCAGTTTGACCAGCTTCTTGTCAGCAAAAACATTCCCATGTCTGTCAGTCCCTTAATCTGGCCCAGAGTGTAGTCCAGTGCAGGTTTGATTTAAACAGACTAAGGACCGGGACACACCAAGCCGACACCAAACAACTAGCACCAACAAAATCCAATAGTGTTGTCACCTCAAGTTGAATCATGTCTGGACCGAAAAGCTGCACATGAACACACCAAATGGAGGAAAGCAGACTGAAACGAAACCCGCATTCTGCATCTGCACAAGAAACTGTGTCTTTCCACGGGGTGCATCTGTCGTGCAAACTGAATTTCCAATGCGCACAGACAAAGTATTACCAAAGCAGCATTTAGAACCCATGTCACAGTAATTGTCACTCTCCAGGGATTCGCTTATGCAAATATGTCTGACAATCGATTAATCCACATTGTTTGCAAATATTTGAGGAATTACAGCTGGCCTCTTTGTTATTCTTCTTGGCTTGAATTGTTTACTTGTTACGTCACTTCACTACATCACACTCGCGCTATGATTTATTGCTAAATCACCAGTCAGAGTGCTCTAATTGGACCAACAAGCTCCAATGTTAACCCGACAAGAGCCAATGTGTGGCACACACCAAACCAACTAGCCTGATCGATGAACAGACAAAGCCCAAAGGCTGACCATCATCACTGTGTGTTAAAAAATGCTAAAGCACAAGGAATTGATTCTTCAACAAATGTTTAACTTGTCATGATGCCACAGCCATATCACCCTGCAGCCCAAGACTAGTTACTCACTAAGTTGCTGTTGTAAGTGGTGTTAGTGAGGCCTAGAGGGGGCGCTTAATCTGTGGTCTGTGCGAGTTATAATGTCCCAGGAAGTAGAGGGAATTCTATACTGTCAGTGAGCGGCATCTTTCAGATGAGATGTTAAACCAAGGACCTGACTCTCTGTGGTCATTAAAAATCCCATGGCACTTCTTGTAAATAGTAGGGGTGTAACCCCGGTGTCCTGGGCAAATTCCCTCCATCAGGCCCTTACCCATTATAGTGTCTCAATCTTCCCCATCCACCGAATTGTCTCTGTCACTGTCTCTCTACGCAACCAATAGCTAGTGTGTGGTGAGCACACTGGCACCGTTGTCCTGTGCCTGCCATTGCATCATCAAAGTAGATGCTGCACACTGGTGGTGGTGTGGAGAGATCCCCCCTCCCCTGATTTTGATGATTGTGAAGCGCTTTGGGTGTATGGTCATACATGATAAATGCGCTATATAATTACACATTAAATTACGTGATGATGGTTATCATTAAGATGTGACAAAATGTGTGCAATAATCATTCCAATTAAAATGCTAAATATCATTCTACTCTTACACTGAATTTCTATTTATAAGCATAATTTTTAGTCATTGTGTTTTTATTGTTATTGTCTATTACAGACTGTTGCATGCCCAGAGTGAAGCATGAAAGTGTATCAGTGATTGTTTGAGCTACAATATCATGGAATTCTCTATGCCCAGTACTTGCCAAGGACTACCAAACCATTCTGGAGGACCATGTGCACCCAATGGTTCAAACATTGTATCCTGAAGGCTGTGCCATGTATTAGGATGATAATGCACTAATACACACAGCAAGACTGGTGAGAGAGTGATTTAATGAACATGAATGTGAAGTTGAGCAGCAGATCTAAATATTTTTGAGACATGTGGGAATGTTTTAGAGCATTTTCTTTTACCAGCATCACCTGGCCACTATTCTGCAAAAAAAATTGCTCAAAATCCCTCTGGCCACTGTGCAGGACTTGTATCTGTCATCCCCAAGACAAATTGATCCTGTAAAGGCACCAAAAAGAGCCCTTCACCATACTAATGAATTATTGTGGCGAAAACCAAGTGATTCCGTTTCATTGTCTAACCCCTGTAGATGCAATGCAGTATACATTTCAGCTTACACTCTGATCTGCATGCTCCAAAGGACTACTGTTCATCTGGATACCACTGACATAACTGGGATTTTTAATCTGTGGCTTTTCTAGGGCCTTCAAATCCATTCTGCTTTTGTGACAATTTCATGGCAATGCATGTTGATGCTACCACAGAGTTCTTGTAACTATGGAAACAGATGGACAATTGCATGATACCTAAGACCTCTGGAGGGGAATTGTGGATCTCTTGTAATCGTTTCTCACAATTTATTATTTAGAGGACAGATTAAATGATTGATTGGTTCAGTCATCTATTTGGTCATATCACAAACAAAGACTGGCTGCATAAGAGCATTGTGTCAAGGAGTTCCATTCTATTGTCATGGGAATAGTGCTAAAAATAGCCTGCTGATTTCAGCCAGTCAAAGCACACAGAGCAGATATGACATGTAACAAAAACATAAGCAGATTGAAACATAAACAGAATGCAGTTTACCACTATGCAGCTTATAAATCAACACACAGAGCATAAATGAGCACACCTTTTACATATCTCTCTTTTAAATTGATATTTTAGAAAGGATGATTTGCAATAATATATTAGTCCATATACATTATTTTAGTTAGTACCAAATCCAAAATTGGAACTAGTCTAACAAAAAACTTAAAATTATAATCCAATAATTAGCACACCCAAAATAATATGTTGGGGGAAAATATCAAATAAAACTTTAAAAAACAGAAGAAAAATATCAAGAGAAACATTAAAAATATATTAAATGTAGTTGAATTTTTGTAGTAGTTTGCATATATATATATATATATATATATATATATATATATATATATATATATATATATATATATATATATATATATATATATTTTTTATTCTTAATTCTGATTTGCTGGAGGGTGTGCATTATTTTTTCATTGAAACGCAGTTAGTTCCAGTCAGTTTTGATCATAATTTGAAATAAATGTGCTTCTCCCAAATGTTTGTAGTTACCATAGCAACTCGCATGCACTATACAGGAAACTGATGAGGACTGTCAATGGCGGACAGGAAATCTGCAAAATTGGAAAAATACTTACCAGTTATGCCACAAAACCAAGTTTTAAGTTTTTCAAGTGAAAATATAGTTATTTTAAAGTCAAATTGGCAGTTTATGTATAAGGATAGCATAAAAATGTTGACTCTGAGCTATAAGCAGTCAGCGGCAGCTCCATGAACACCTCCCCCCGGGTTGCTCAATGAAACCAGCACTGGCCAACGTAGTGTTGGAAGTTTTATGATATAAATTTGACCAGTTTGGTGGCCAATCTTCATTAATTGCACATTCCACCAGTTACAGAACAGAATGAAAGTTTTAATTAGAAGAGTATTGCACTGCACAGAACATTATGAATAACATATCAGAGTTCAAAAGATGGCAAATTAACTGTGCTAATGTAGATGTAACCATATATGCAATGAGGAAGCTATCTGAAAAGGAGGTATGGGGTACTAATCCAGATTGCATCCAAAAAACAAAACGACAGCTGCTCAACTCACTGCAAAATTAAATGTGCACCTCAGCTACACTATTCCCATCAAAACGGTTTGGCGGGAGCTCAAAGGGTCAGTATACATGGCTGAGCTGCTGTAGCCAAACTTTTGGTCACTCCTGCCAATACCAAAAGTCAGTTTCAATAGTGCTAGCTGTGAAAATCATCTACTGTGGACAATGTAAAACTTTTTTTGTATTGTTTTCTGCGTCCACCTTCACTGTCTTTCCCATATTCAGGAGAGTTATGGTGTGGAGAAGCCCCTAAAAAGCATATCACCCAGACCGTGTGCATGCACAAAGTGAAGCATATCATGGCGTTTTCCAGATCCAATTCTTGTGGTAGATGTACGAGTCACTGCCAAGGACTTACCGAGTCATTCTGGAGAACCATGTGCACCCGATGGTTCAAACATTGTATCCTGAAGGCAGTGCTGTGTATTAGAATGATAATGCACTAATGCACACAGCAAGACTAGTGACAAAGTGGTTTAATGTACATGAAAGTGTTGTGAAAATTGTGGTGTAAAAGTAAGACCACATTTCAGAAAAAGAACATCATACTAACAGTAAAATGGGTCATGGTAGTGTAATGGCTGTTTAGCTGCTTCAGGACCGGGAAGACTTGCTGTGATAAATGGAACCATGAATTATGCTGTGTATCAAAATATCTGGAATGAGACTGTCCAGCCATCTGTTAGTGACCTCAAGCTAAAGTGACATTGGGTTCTGCAGCAGACCAGCAAGTCCACTTCTAAATGGCTGAAGCGTTGAAGTGGCTTAGTCAAAGTTCTGACCTGAATCCAATGCTAAATAGTTTTGTTTTCCCTCAATAATAAAAACCTTCATGTCAAAACTACATGATTTGTTTCCTTGTGTTATCTTTGACTAATATATAAATTTGTTGGATAATCTGAAACAAAAGTGTGACAAACATAGGAAAAATAACAAATCAGTAAGGGTCAAACACTTTTTCACACCACAGTATATAGATGAATGACCTGCTCTGCAGCCTAAAGTTTGACTCGTTCAGCCATTGCAAGAGCGATGAGGCCTTGCTAATGTGTTGATTCTAGCTGCACACTGCTCAGCGACCAATAACACACTGTCTTTCATACATGTTTTACATATTATGCAGCTCCTACATGATGCAGTCTTGTGTTGTGGGCAACTAAAACACTTCCTCAAATGCAATGCAGTTGCGCAGGGTGACATTTAAGGTTGGAAATTGGACGTTTTGCTTAGGTTGTTTTCTCTCGGGGTCGACAAGGTGGATCTCTGTGCATTAGTGAAATTAATCATGATTCAGAATTTGTTCACCCATCTTGGTTCCTTTGAACCACAGAGGATGAATTATTATCAATATTTCGGCTCCTTGTCAAGTTGTTTGGTCATTTTCTCTTTCTGGTCTTTCCATGTTTTTCATTTTGTGAGTGTTGACAGCCATTCATGTTTACACAGAGAATAGAATACACTACAGACAGGGTAGATTATGGTCATGGAAAACCTGGAAAAGTCATCATTTTGTCTTGCCTTTTTCCAGGTCTGGAAGTTAAAAAAAAAAAAAAACTCAAAAGTTTTGGAAAAGTCAGACATTTGTTTGACAAGATCTGTACTTGAATATTTTAATATAATTGAATTAATTCTTTAATGCATTTAGTTTATAATTAGTGTTCAGTATTTCTCTATCATCATTCTATAATTTTGTGTATAATTATGTAGAGTATGTAGGGTATAATTACTTGTAGCATGTACGTCACATGCTCTCACATCATTTTAGCTAAGAGTTAAATTACATAGCTTGTCATATATTTTACTCTATGTACTATATACTATACATACGTATATATCATGTTTGAAGTAGCAGTGTGTTATAATCTCAGATGGTATGTCTGTGAATATACTGGCAGTTGAAAGCCTCAGTAGTTGATCTGCCATTATAATCAATGCAACTATGCCAACAAGACCAAATGCATCAACATTTCCATAAACATATTTATTACCATACTATATTTCTCTGAAAATTGTCACAGAACTAAAATCACGTGTTGAAGTACAATGACTTTCATCTGCATACAAATCAAAAAGCATACAAAAGGTAGCTGACAACAATCGCTTACAAATGTGACAGACTGTGTGGTTTTTTGAAGGGTCCAATAATTCAAACACCGATTACAATTTATTAAGAGATAGACCCAGCACCTCCCTAGTTAGATGGATCTCATCTTTCTTTTCATTAAACATGAGAGAAAGAATATTCTAAAGTGTTTAATACATAACTCCATTAATGGCTCCAGTAACTTTTTTGGAGAATGTTTCTTTGTTTTATTTTGATTTCTTCTAGCTCCAGAAGGATTACATCCTATTAAACAAGAAGCCACATATACTAGTCATATACTACACACTAGTCAATATACATTATTACTGTGACCTTAAGAAATTCTTTAGTTATACAACATTCAAAAGGATGATAAATTGTTTAATACTGCATAACAATATAAAGGGTTAGGGGTTGCATATATCATTTAATAAACTCACACATTTACTCATTTTTATATTTTCTAATCAATTTTCTTTTCTTATTTTTTATTTTTGTCCTTGATACAACTGCATAGATTTTTTCCTTAAACCATCATTAAAAATTCCTACTCTGCCTGTGTAAAGTATGCTGCACTTTTTTTCTCACCTTGACTTTCCACAGTGATTCACGCATTCGGCAATCTATTTAAAAGGAATGTATAAAGAAACAGCAGCATTAGCAACATGCATTTATTCACAAAAATTGATCAAGACAGAAAAAAAATTTATAAACACTTAATTAACACCCCCCCCCCCCCAGATCTATCACTTGGATATGTTTCCCACCTATCTTACCATGAGCTACTTGTTTTCACAATCTATGTACACCTTGGCTACCTTGCCAACCGGTTTAACACTTGTAATGTATTGTAATGCATTTATGTAGCTCATGTATCATGCATGGCCATAAACCCAAAGCGCCTCACAATAATGAAGGGGGGGATGGGGGATTCTCTCCACACCACCACCAGTGTGCAGTTGCCACTTGGATGACAACAGTACAATGTTGTCAGTGAGTTCATCACACACCAGCTTTTAGTGAAGTGCAGAGACAATGATAGAGCCAATTCGGTGGATAGGGATGATTTAGAAGCCATGATGGGTAAAGGCCAATGGAGAGAATTTGGCCAGGACACCAGCGTTACACCCCTACTCTTTACGAGAAGTGCCATGGGATTTATAATGACCACAGAGAGTCAGGACCTCGGTTTAACGTCTCATCTGAAACACGGCGCTCACTCATAGTATAGTGTCCCCGTCACTATACTGGGGCATCAGGAATCACACAGACTGCAGGTTAGACAGACTGCAGACTGGCCACAGACTACCCCTCCACCCCCTCACTTTACACTAGTGAACTAGTCTAAGTGTGCACCTTGGCTATATTGCCAAATGATTTATTACTTGTACACTATACAATGTAGGCCTGGGCTTCATTACCCAATGACCACTTGAGCAATTATAAATGGAAACTATTATTACATCACTGCCATACTCTAATTCCATTCACACTGTAAACATGAATGGTCATTGGTGCCCCCAAGGTGGAAATATAATTCGTAATGACTCATTCAACTTTGTTCAAATGAAACAAGATGGGAGAACGAATCCCGAATCAGTGTTGAGGAAAGTTACTTTTGAAATTAGTGCATTACAATATTGTGTTACTCCCCCAAAAAGTAACCTATTGTTTTACTTAGTTACTTTTGAGTTACTTTTGCATTAATTTTCCTTACCTGGCTGAGGTTTGATCTCTTTCAGAACTTGCAGGTATTTTTTTACCTTTTTTATAGAGAAGCTCTGCAACCACCTATATAACCTACACCTTTATTTACCTTTAAAAACTGTAGGATAAAATTATATTTTTAGAACTTTCTGAGCCCAGAGCTATACATGCTGTATATACAGATTAATGAAAGAATGGAAAGTAATGTGTTTGCTACTTTTGTATGTATTGTGTTATTAGTTAATTAAATTTGCTGTACATTGAGAAAAAGACTGCAATAAAGCCCAAGAGTACTAACATGAAATAATTTATATTAAGGCGAAGACAGATTTTGAACCTTTAAAATGTTTAATAGCAAAATGAACAGTAAGACGATAAGAAAAATCCCCAAATCAAAATAAATCTTTGAGCTTTATACATAATTGCATAAATTATATTCACAAAATTCATATAATTATTCAAAAAATATGAATAAATTGCTTCACGTGGCCTTAACAAATGTGTAAATCGTTTCCCAAAAGAGAAAAAAGTAGTCGCTTCTACAGTAGACAGTAGCTATGTTTTTACCAAATGCGCATAAAAATGCATGTGCAGAAGTGAGTAGGATAAACTTATTACTAAGAAAAAAAATGCACATGAACTATGATGGAAACACTTTTATCGAACAAATTCCAGTATGCGCATTAAAAAAAGTTATATGATTTTGTTATAAGAGATTATGTGATGATAAAAATTTGTGTGAATAGATAAACCAGCAGGCTGACTACATATTAAAACATCTAAAATGTTGTTTTGGTCATTCTAAAACGCCTTAACCATTTCAGTATTAGTGTTATTATATTATTAGTGACCTCCAGGACTGTCAGGAGCATCTGTGCTCTCACACCTTCAAACGCCATCACACGTTCATTGAGTGTCAGGCATTGTCTTCTGAGACGCAAGTCATTTATTAAAAAAAGGAAAAGATCCACGCAGCTTCTCCTACCGCAGCAAATTCTGTTTTTACTTTTGTTATTTGGCACCAGTTCATTAGAAAGTGATGATTCTGTTCAGTTTGACATCAAAACCGTCATTGGATAAAAACGCTGCTTTATTCGCACTTAACTACAGTCCACTTCTTTTCTTTGATAAGTTCAAAATAACAAGAATCCATTGCAAAAATATAAGTTCTCTGGCCTGCCATTGTTTCTGTTTCTGACTGTCTGTAGTGATGACGGGCGAATCACAAATTAATCATTTGTTTTAACCGGATCCGGAGTGAACTGGTCGAACCAGCTCATTAAATTAAACAAAGTTGTTGTGAAATGGTTTGGTCTTCAGTAAGTACTCAATTACTTACTTTTTAACATACCAGATACCCCCTCTGACTCGAAATAAACCAATATCCAGAGTTATTGAGTTATTTGAACAGTACACTGACTCATGTGCTGTGAATAAAGAGACCTGATGCTGATGAGTGCTAGCCGACTGTCTGTTTCCTCGCAGCACACTCTCTCATTGAGTGTGTGATTCCACCTGACTAAGGGAATTGTTATTGCACAATATATTTTTTTAAAAGCCAATTAAGCAAGGTAAAAAGTAACGATGGGTTACTTAACGTAATCCCAGGTTCTTTGATAACAGAGTGAGGTGTTTCACTATGGGAATCGCTTTGGGCGTGACCAACTACGGAAGCTCCTATGACACCACGTCTGTCTTTGACAGACAGGTTGACCTAAGACTGGGCTCCGCCTCCCTTTTATAACTTAGGACAACCCTCTACCTTGTCATTGCAGTGAGATTTCTTCCCATTCTTGTGCAAGAAGGGAAAAGTTGATGAAACACTTCACTCTGTTATCAAAGAACCTGGGATTACGTTAAGTAACCCATCGTTCTTTTTCTAACTTCGCTCGGTGTTTCACTATGGGAGATATAGACCACTCCCGGATTGCACCCTTTGTTGGAATTTAAATAAGCCCAGATTTTCCTGTTCCAAGCACAGCATGTGCTAAGGATAGTTCAGACACATTCATTCTATAGAAACGCACAAACGTGTGTGGTGTAGCCCAACTGGCTGCCACACAAATATCCTGAACAGAAACCCCCTTAAGCAGGGCCCATGATGTTTCCATGCTCCTTGTAGAGTGGGCCCTTAAACCCTCAGGTGCTTAAAAGCCTCTGAATTCATATGCTAGTGATATTGCCTCTACAATCCAGTGGGACAGCCGCTGACGGGACAACGGCTTTCCTTTGTGAGGAGTAGCCCAAGATACAAACAGCTGGTCACTCTTTCTGAAGCCTGCTGTTCTTTCCACATACTTATGAAGCGCCCGTACTGGACATAATGCATTCAACTTCTGCTCCTCCAGTGAGGAGAATGGAGGAGGATGGAAAGCTGAAAGTTGTGTCGTGGGGCATCTATACGATGAGTCCACCACTTTAGGTACAAAAACAGGGTTTGGATGAAAGGAAACTTTCGTGAGCCCTGGGGCAAACTGTAAACAAGATGGGCTGACTGAGAGAGCTTGTAAATCACTCACATGCTTCGCTGTCACTAGGGCTAAAAGCAGTGCTGTTTAAAGAGAGTGGAACTTCAACCCAATGCCATCTAGTGGCTCAAAAGGGTGTTGAGAAAGAGCCTCTAAGACTGTAGACAGATCCCACAACGGCATCATTGTCTTCAACGTTGGCCTCTTGCGCCGTGCTCCCTTCATGAAGCGACTTATCAAAGGGTGTCGACCTACAGATTCGTTACCAAAGCCAATGAGACAAGCAGATATAGCTGCTAAATACACCTTTAAAGTAGAGAAAGCCTTTCCTTTGTCCAACAAATCCTGGAGAAAACATAATATGTCTCTTACTGAACACTGGAAAGGGACAATATTACTCGGTTCACACCATTTTTCAAAGACTCGCCACTTATTACTGTAAAGTGTGCGAGTGGAAGAGGCTCTGGCACTCTGTATAGTGTGTATGACTGATGAAGGCAGCCCTGCTGCACTCAAGTTCCACCTCTCACGGGCCAGGCCCAAAGAGCTATCCTGTCTGGGTGAGGATGATAGATTTCCCCTCCTGCTTAGGACAGCAGGTCCCTTTGTTGAGGGAGGGGCCACGGGTCTCGGCAACCCAATGCCTGGATGGCCAACGTGGGGCTATCAGTATCAGTGATAGGCCCATTTCCCTCACTCTGACTAAAGTGGGGGAAATTAAGCTCAGTGGAGGAAAGGCGTATAGAAGGACGTTTGGCCATGGGTGAGCTAACGCATCCACACCCAACGGTGCATTTTTGTCTTTTAGAGAAAAATACAGAGGGCACTGAGCGTTTTCCTGCGAGGCGAAGAGATCTACAGCAGCCTGACCGTACCTCTGCCATATCTGTCTCACCACTTGAGGATGCAGTTTCCATTCTCCGTACAGAGGATTTCCTCTGGACAATAAGTCTGCTCCTCTGTTCAACTGCCCTGGAACTTGAGTCGCCCTGATGGACAGTAGTCTTGTGTTGCACCATAATATCAGCTGCTTTGTCAACTGATGTAACTGAAGGGAGCGTGTGCCCCCTTGTCTGTTGATGTAAGCAACCACTGTGGTATTGTCCGTTTTCACTAAAACATGCTGGCCTTTCACCCAAGTCAGAAAATGTTTTAGTGCTAAAAACACTGCCAGTAACTCCAAATAGTTTATATGCATGTGAATCAACTGTGGAGGCCATACGCCGTTCACAGCTCTGCCCATTAGAGTCGCTCCCCAACCCTTCAGTGAGGCGTCTGTCGTCATGGTAACTCTAGACAACACCGTCCCCAGCGGAATCCCCGTTCTGAGAGTTGCGGGGTTTTTCCAATGTTGGAGCGCTCTGACACAATTCTGAGTTATTCTCACCGGTCGGCTGAGATGTCGTCGTGAGCATAGCCGTAGATGTGAAGCCCATCGCTGAAAATCTCTCATTCTGAGAAGTCCAAGATGAACTACCGAAATTACCGATGCCATTAGGACCAGCATTCGTAAACATACCCTGAACGGGACCACTCTCCCCTTCTGAAAACTGGAGAGACATTGCGTGAAAGACGTGATTCTCCTCTGTCAGCGTGACGCGATAGGAGAGGGAATTTAATCTGAGCCCCAGATATTCTGTGCACTGAGAGGGCTCTAAACGGCTCTTTTCCCGGTTTATTTTGAACCATAAATTAAATAAATGGGTTAATACTGTGTCTGCATCCCTGATTGCTTGCTCTTTCGATGAGGAGCATGTCAGATAATCGTTTATGTAAGACAATATTCGTATTCCTTTGTTTCGCAACGGGAAAAGAGCAGCTTCCACACATTTGCTGAAAACCCTCGGAGCTAACGAAAGTCTGAACGGAATAGTTTGGAACTCGTACGCTGTGCTTCGGTATGCAAATCTCAGGTATTTCTTGTGAGACGGATAAATGTCTATGTGAAAATACGCGTCTGACAGATCGATCGTTACGAACCAGTCGTTTGGACGAATCGATCGACAAAGCACTTTGTGTGTCAGCATTTTGAATGAGTATACTCTTAGGTACTTGTTTAGCATCCGTAGATCTATGATCGGACGAAGAGACGTGCTCCCTTTCTTCGGAATCACGAAGTACAGAGAATAAAAGCCTTGACAGCTTACCTCTTTTGACACCGTTCTGATTGCTCGTTTGCTCAACAGAGAGTCTATCTCGTCTGTCAGAACCCGAGCCGACTCTCCTTCAGCTGTAGACACCAGTATTCCGTTGAATTTTGGTGGTTTCTTGGCAAATTGGAGTCTGTATCCCCGTGAAATTGTGCTTAACACCCACGGGTGAGCTGCACATGCGCACCAATTGAGTATGCGAGCCGACAGAGGGCCCTTGTATACTTCCGATCCCTGGCTGTCGCGCAATGATGACGTCCTCGGTGTTGTCGCACAGCATTTCATTGGTTGAGCAAGCGCTCCCTCTAGTGGTGGGACTAGAGAGGTGCTTGCTATGTCTTTTAGATTTCTGTGAACTATCGCCCTCGGCTGATCGCCTGGCTGCGACAGTGCAACATTTATTGTGTTTTTTAATTTGGGGTTGCACCTCGCCCTTAGCCCTTGGCTTGGATGCGATGCTGCATTCTTTATTTTGAAAACCCCTGAACCGAAATGTGCCTGAACACATTGCATGAGTGCTTGGTGACGCTGAACACTTTCCTCTGTTTCTTGAACTTGAGGAGAACTTGAAAATTTGGCCCTCACTGAACTTTCAACAGGGCAGAACAATTTTCTTACTCTCTTTGCAGGCGGAGAGAGAGTAATGCGGGAACGCTTGCGTGTCAGGTCGTACGCTTTTTCTTGCGTTCCTCGGGGTGGGGCGGTCGGTTTCTAGCCACCGCGGCCGCGAAGGAATGTTTTCCCCATGGGCCAGATCCATCCGATCGTGGGCGCTGACCAACTTGCTGTCCGCCGGGAGCTGGTCTCGTGCTCTTCGTCCCTATCGGCCTCCCTCTCGCCGCCGCGGCTGCAGCGAAGCCCTGTCGCGCTGGCTGAGGAGGGCGCGGTAGTTGTCTGCGGGGTAGACAGAGGTTGAATGTCTCATCCCCTTGTTTTTTGAGGGTGCTGGTTTCCCTCATCTTCTCAAGGGCTGGACCGAACAGACCCTTGGTTGGGTCGTAAGCTGCGTCCATCACGTCCGCTTTCTGTGCGTCCCCTAAGCCTGACAGGTTTAGCCATAACGCTCTCTCACCTGATACAGCCAAGCCCATTACACGGCCGCAGCCCTGAACTGCGCCGCGAGAAGATCGTAAGATTAGATCATTCACCACACATATTTCATCCCAAAGTGCAAGATTGGGCACTCCTGTGTCGAGCTGACGGCCCATTTCTTCCAAAATTTCCGCCTGGTACGCTGACAGTAAAGTTACAGCGTTTAGCGAGCACACTGATTGCGCCACGTATTTGTACATCTTCTGGTAGATGGATGCTGTGAGTCATTCCATCTTGCCTGGTAGAGCAATCGGAGAGGAAGCAGAATTAAGCCGTCGATTTGGAATGAGATGGTAGGCCACTGACGACTCTACCGCTGGTGGTTCGGCCAGCCCCAGTTCTCTCATCCCATGAATCTCCAGCTTAGAACACCCTTTTGTGGGTAGTTTGCTTTTAAAAGGGCTCGACCATAAACGAGCCATCTCCTTCATGCACGCAGGCACAGCTGGCAGGAGTTGTCTCGCTGCGGGTTGAGCAGGTAACCTTTTCCCGTCATAAAAGTCCCTCTCTGCTCCCTCCGCATCTTGGGCAGTGGGCCAAGCTATATTTAGCTTAGCCACGGCTTGTTTACAGACCTCGTGCAGGTTACCGTCTGACTGAGCGGTTACGCCACCTGCGCTAGTGGGTCTCGACTGTGGGTCGGGAAAGAGGAGTTGTCTTCCTCTTCCTCGTCCTCCATGTCCAGATCGAGGAGGTCAGAATTAGCATCGCCATCTGCGTCCTCGTCATCCGTTTCTCCCTCCTCTGCAAGGAGGCCCTCAAACAGAGGTGGCATCGCCGGGCATTCGGCCTCCATCATGTCTCGTGGTAGCTTGCGGCTGATGGTTAGCAGTCGTAGATTTCGTGGCAGTACCTGACAGACATGGGTCTTGTTGGTTCGCCACTGCCACTCTCAACCGTCTTTCTAAGATTTTCACTGGCATTGATGCACAGTGAGCACATGTTTGTGGGTCCGCGAGCGACGTTTGAGCGTGTTTCGGGCCCATACAAACGATGCACATTGGGTGAGTGTCCCTACCCGAGATGGTTGCTCCACACGAAGATGGAAATGGGCGGGATGCAACCTCCCTGCTTTTCGACTCATTCCCTTTGGTGGGGGTGATGATTGTCGACATAGCTGAGTGTAAAGTTAATCCACGGATTCGTCACAACACGTTAGCCTGTTAAAAAATTTGTAGGGTAGTTAGCCCTTAGCTGACTTGACGCCACTCGAAATCCGACCGTAATAATTAAACATTCGATAGGATGAAGAGATAGCTCGCCTTGACGCGGACACTATTCTCAATTTTGCGATGTCACTCAACATGATCCTTTGCTGATTTCGCGTTCGGTAGCGGAATCCAATGACGGCCCACTCGATGAACAGTTAAACAAAAAGCAGCAGCGGTTATGCTGGATGTGCTGAGAGCGCTTGTGGTAGTCCCTCACGGGAAGAAAGCGCGAATGACAAGGTAGAGGGTTGTCCTAAGTTATAAAAGGGAGGCGGAGCCCAGTCTTAGGTCAACCTGTCTGTCAAAGACAGACGTGGTGTCATAGGAGCTTCCGTAGTTGGTCACGCCCAAAGCGATTCCCATAGTGAAACACCGATCGAAGTTAGAAAAAGAACTTGTGTTACATTTTTTTAAAGTAACTCAATTAATATTGCTTATGTTTAAAAGTAATGCGTTACTTTACTCGTTACTAAAGTTGAAAAAAAAAAAAAGCATCATATTACATAACGTGCATAACTTTACACAAACAAATGGAGATCTGCCTTTGCTGTGCTATAATAGACAACACATATGGACTGGACAGCCATAAATAAAGCTCTCACTTCACAATAGTTGAGGAAGGGTTATTTGTTTCCACAATATAAAATACAAGAACCAAGATTGCACCTGGCCACTCACATGGCCAGCAAACTATGGTACAACAGCATGCATGTAACACAGTTTGTTAATGGTTGCTAATGCTGCATGCAACTGGACTTAGCCAACACATTAGCATTGTTAATGGAACATTGCCCTTGAAGTGGCTGGATGGGTCAGAAGTTTAAGCACCCAAGTATGACATTGATCCGTGTATAACCCCATTAAAGCACTTAATTTAATCAGTTAATTTAATCTTTTGCTTTCAAACAAGTTTTTTTAGAAACACTGAATTAGATGTTTGATATACTGTATAATGTGCTGTAATAAAGCACACTAAAGCAGTTCTCTCAGGTGCTCTCATCTATAGGACCTGCTCTGGTATGTGTGTTGCAGGGGGATACCAAAAAACTGAAGATGATTGGCTATAACCTGAGCTCTGCTTTCAAAGGAGGAGAGGGAGCAACTACATCAAAAGCAACTGAAACTAGTTTAACAGTGTTCTGACATGCAATCGCAAAATGAATTAATCAGGTCATAGTATGTTTTGATTAACAACTTTACAAATAGCATTTCCATATCAGTTTAACATGAGTGAAGGCGGGATTTTACAGAAGCGAAAGCACTTTACTAGTAACACCAAGATTAAAATTAACTTAATATTAGCTTAAAATTGCTACTACTAAATTTAGTGCATACTTGCTCATTGATCAAACTATGTATAAAAATAAAACAAGATGGCGCTGACGACTTCAGACTTTCATTCCTTATTTTCAGACCTTCATTTCATATATTCAAGTTTTATTCCTTATATTCAAGTTCCATTTCATATATTCAAGCTTCATTCTATTTTCTAGATTCATTCCATATATTCATACAGTAATTTTTTAAATATATATATATATATATATATATATATATATATATATATATATATATATATATATATATATATATATATATATATATAGCAGATTTTACAGCAGTTTCTCAACTGCTTTAGCACATTTTTCAAAACAGGCTTAACATTCTCTGAACTGTGAGTGCAAATCTCCAAAATGTTTGTTGCAACTTCCGAACTTTATTGCATGTCTGCAAAATGTAGTTACTCCACCAAAATGTTTCATTCATGCTTCAAAACTTAGTCATTGTCAGTTGGTCAATGCCACCAAAACATAAAGTGTATCTGTCATTGTGTGAGTCTCGTCAAAAGACTGGTCAAAATGATGAAATTAAGGAACCCAGCTTCTATCCTCAGGACCATGGCCCTCCCAATCGATCAGACACTGAAAACTGCGTCTGCAGCAGCGGGACGCTAAATTACTTTTTACCTTAAAGGCAGAAATGTCGTCAATAATGAGCGGAGGCAGGGGGGGGGATTGGGTGCGCAAATGACAGGTTTAATGCAAGAGACTTGAAATACCGGATGGACACAATAAAGCAAGTGAGGTAAACGAAGTTGCACCACAGCAGGATTAAGGACCTTAATAATAGTAAAAGGTCTTATAAATTTGGGGGCTAGTTAACGTGATTGAGACTTGAGGGGTAGGTGGCGAGTGGTTAACCAGACCTTTTGACCACAAATGTATCTAGGGACTCTGGTGCGACGGCGGTCGGTTCTGCACCGAGTGATCTAGTGCAACTTTAATAATGTGGAGCATATGGCTTTCCAACTGTGATGGTAATGCTTAATATAGGCCTGGACCAACAGAGCAGATGCTTCGGCTTCCTGGGATGAAACTGATTCCTGGGCGTACTGATTTAGGAACAAATAATTTATTAACTGGGCCGCATGGGGAACCGTTACCCGAGTGAGGTCTTGTTTAACCGTACGTTCGTCTGGGCGGTTCGATTAACCGCCCAGACTAAAGCTCCCATCACACAAGCTTTCGAAAGAATAGATTCCACGATCAAGGGGTCCTCAGAGGAGTTAAACGGGCATGATAATGTGCTGGCTTGACATTCTTAGAGCCTGGACGATATGAGATGATGAAGTCAAATCGTCCAAAAAAATAACGCCCACCGCACTTGTCGGGCATTCAGCCTCTTAGCTGTACAGATGTATGTTAAATTGCGATAATCTGTCCAGACCTCAAATGGGACAGTAGCCCCTTTTAGCCAATGACGCCACTCATCCAGTGCTAATTGGATGGCCAGTTCTCGATTTCCCACATCACAGTTATGCAGAAAAAAGGCGCAAGGGTGAATCTTGTCATCTATGATAGAATGTTGTGAGAGGACAGCTCCCAGGGCAGTGCTAGAAGTGTCCACCTCCACGATAAACTGACGGGATGGATCGGGTGTGACAGTTCTCGAATGTCGCTTGAGCTGTGGGTTACCACACAAAACAAGACTTTGTGGAGGCTAGTGCAGTTAAAGGGGCGACAATTTGACAAAAATTTCGAATAAACCGCCGATAGAAATTTGCAAACCCCAAAAATCTCTGAAGGGCTGTGCGTGTCTCAAGGACGGGTGCACCTTGCACCTTGGCCGGATCCATGCTGATTCTATCAGCTCAAACAATACAACCAAGAAAGGAGACAGTCAGCATGGAACACAGGTTTCAAGCGAGGGTGAAAAAATTATGAAAAGTATGTCATCTAGATAGACAAAAACAGAGATATTGAGAACGTCTCTAAAAACATTATTTAATAGTGCCTGAAAAACAGACAAAGCGTTTACCAGCCGCACCGATGGGTGAGGTGGAGTGGACAATGGTACCGACTAGAAAGCGACTAGATATTACTCGAGTGCTTCACACTCTGGTTTAGATAGAGAATACAATACCTAGGTATTGTACAATACCTGCTACCTGGAATGAGATCAGTGCTACAGTCATACGGCTGATGGGGAGGAAGAGAAGAAGTCCAGGACCGACTGAAGACCGCTCATAGACCATGGTACTCCTCCGGAACGCCTGATAAATCTCCGGGTTTGTCCTGAAACACAGAAACAGACGACACAGCAGGGACAGCAGAAACAAGACATTTAACATGACAGGTAAGACTCCAAGACATAACGGTCCCATCGGACCAGACAATATGAGGATTATGTTTGGAAAGCCAGGGATGGTCAAGTATTAATGGGGAAAGGACTGAATTAAATATATAGAATCTTATTGTCTCTTGTTTATTTCCAGAGACGGTAAGACTCACAGGCATGGTGATACGTCAAACCTGGTGCAAAAGATGTCTTTTGAGAGCATAAACCGGAGGTGGATTGTCCATTTCGACACAAGGAATGCCATGGCATGATGCCCACGTCTCATCCATGAAATTCCATTCCGCCCCTGAGTCAATGAACGCCTCGCAGAAAACAGAGGTGCCACTGTGGCGCAGGACTGCAGGAATAGTTCAACACCTTTTACCGGGCACCTAGAAACAAAATGTCTCACAGCCCCACAGTACATACATAGCCTGCAAATCAAGTGGTGCTGACACTCAGCAGCTGTTATGTGAAGACCGGGGGATAAAGCAGATGGGGGGAGTTGAGGAACGGTCTTTTCTTCAGGAAAACCCCTGGAACGGCAACGCATCTCCAAGCGCATATCCACGCGCTTAGCCCTTTTAATCAAAGAATCCAGACTGGAGGTGAGTTAGTGTAAAAAAAGTTTCTCCTTTAACTCGGCGGAGACACTGTCTAAAAAACAGGCAATAAGGGCTGGCTCATTCCACTCGCTGGTCACCGCCAGCGTACGGAACTGAATAGCAAAATCAGCCACTGACCTTCCACCCTGTTGAAGCGGCACAAGCTGACGTGAATCCTCTCTTCCCAGAGCGGACCTGTCAAAGACCTTCAACATCTCCTCCTTAAATAAAGCTTAACGTGAGTAGCAATCAGATTCAGATTTCCAAACAGCAGCTCCGAAGTCCCTTGCCCGTTCAATGAGGAGGGGGAGGACAAAGGTGACTTGGGAGTGATCGTGACATAAGTTGATGGCTGGAGTGAGAAAACAACCTGGCACTGTGTCAAAAAAGGCAGACACTCAGTGGGCTGGCCCGCATAACGTGGAGGGTTGTTGAGGCGGAGTTCAGGTATGTGCAGGTTCTCAGCACTAGACACGCCCATGGACGAAATATGTGCAGCTGGTTGGTGTGCTCCGTTACCTGCGCTGAAAGACTCTCCATTGCGTGTTTGGCGGCAGAAAGCTTCTCATCGTGGTGGATGAGCATTGCACCCAGGTGTTCGACCGCGGAGCGTATGGGGCTTCCCTCAGCCAAATCCATCTTGTTGATCAGTTTATTCTATCAAGGACAGAACGTCGGACAAAAAAATTTCAGGTTAACAGAATTTATTAGATCAAAATGTAAAACTAGGCAGTCTGTCGTTCACAAGGCACACAGAGCTGGATCTTCTTAAAGGAAAAACTCCAAGGCCAACTGGGAGGGGAAGGCTGGAGGATTCCGTCAGCCCACCACTGCGATGTGGAGTACGTCTGACCTCCTGTCCGCTGATGGTCTGAGCACAGTGACAGATGAAAGCACACTTCTCACAAGTTCAGCCATATCGCACACTCAACAAAGAATGAGATAGGACAAGACTTAACATACAAAGCAACAATAAACTGACAAGAGAGGGTATGAAAAGGAAGGAAGATATATGCCAATAAGAGTAAAGCAGGAATAGGTGTCTAGTCATCAGCGCTCGCACTGATAACAAGAACTAACAGCTAAGAGCAGAACACAAAGGGGAAAAACTAAACAAGGATCAAACCTGGTCCATGACAGAAAGATATATTCAACATCTCGCTGAGACAGGCAGTCATCCCCACGTATCACTACAATCTTACAGTGCCAAAAAAATATTCTGTGTCCTATTTAATTGACTACCGTCCCATAGCACTGACTCCAATCATGATGAAGTGCATTGAGAGGTTAGTCATGCACAACATCAAGACCAGCCTTTCAAATACACTCGACCACTCCAGTTTGCATACCGTCCAAAACGCTCCACGGACAACACAATTTCCTACACCTAGCTCTTACCCACCTAAAAAATAAAGTGACTCTTATGTTAGAATTCTGTTCATCGAATTCAGCTCAGCATTCAATACAATAATCCCACAACAGCTCATTAATAAACTCAACCTGCAGGGCTTTAACATTTAGGAGGTTGTGATGGACTCCCTTGACCACCCCCACTGACCATCGACAGCTGGACTGTCAAGAGAGTCGGCAGCACTAAATTCCTAGGGGTGCGCATCACAGAGGATCTCACCTGGCCCAGAAAGCAAGAACATTTGAGCCAGATGTGGGTGATAGCTGGCACATGTGGCTTAGGTATGGCATGGCTGAACAGATATGGGTCAGATTATTACCATATATGTTTTGCCATACATTCAGAATGAGCGGAAATATTCTTCTGGTTCACAGCTCCTTTTGCAGTATGTGGGCCAGTTAACAAAAAACATATAAGGTCCTAGTAAGGTTCAGCTATGGCTGACATTGGTCAACATCGACTTCTGGCTGACTTTGAGATTGCATTTGAAAAACACGCGAAACTGAACACAGGTGTAACGTTAGCAGACATCTGCCACATCACACTTCACTATTTGAAAGTTAGGACTTATTGAGTGATAAGTTATTCATTTAATTAAGAAATGCATCGAGTTAAATAGTATTTTTTTCTTTAAATGTGGTGTCTATGTAACGTTAGCGCTCCAAGGGCGTGCTATTTAAATTAACGTTAGCATTAAAGTTATTGCCAATTTCAAATGACTACAAAATACGGTTTATTTATTTTAGATAAATAGCAATTTGGGAAAATGTTCAGTCACGTTTCAGTGTGGTTTAGTAAGATTTAAAATAAAAGCGGTCCCATTAGGCCTAACATGATAGTGTAGGCCAATAGAAAATGTGTCTTATAATTGTATAATGACTAACAATATAGGTATATCGATTCTGTACAAGTTAGAGCCAAAATTCAACAACAAACATTTATAAATCAACAGATTTTTGTTGTCTAATGGTCATTTGATATCATTAAATGTAATGTACTGTAACTGACTTCAATAACACGGTTTGACCAGCGTAACGGAGACAGTTTTCAGCTCTTCTGGGTTCAGTTCAAAAGAAGAAGAGACCTTTCCTCTTAATAACAAACTGGACAACAAAAATGACAGCTCTTAATCATAGCGATGTGACAATGGCACAATGTAATCTCTGCAATCGTCACTTCGACCACAGTATTTTAATTTATATTAAGTTTATAAAATAGATCTAAAGCAAACATAATTACAGTATTAATTCTAAAGAAATAAAAGTGAAAAGTTTAGAAGTTATTAAGCTGCCCAAATATAAATGTAAAAAATATTATTGCATGTGTAAGTAGTTTGGTTTTCAAATGAACCTATGTAAGGCTCTGTTTTGATCGTTTTAACAGTTAAAAGGATTGTTCACACAAAAATTTTGTTGGCATCAATTACTCTTCCTTCATTTGTTTAATTTATTATAAGTCAAGTGCAAGCCAGAAGATAATGACCTGGTAACTAGTGCTTGGGTTAATGTTCACAAAACTGGAACACTTTAGATTTGCAGAAAATGTTAATCTGATTTTAAACTTAACTGGGAGAATCATTAACAATTTATTGCAATAATACTTAATAATAGTTTGAATAATATACAATATTTATATATATATATATATATATATATATATATATATATATATATATATATATATATATATATATATTACATTTGAATTAATATTTAAAAATGTAATAGATTACATGTATTTAGTTTCACCAAACAGTTTAGCATTTTGAATTGCATTGTAATTTTGCAGCTGTAATTTCAAGTTGCATTTCTGATCATATTATTTCAATTCTTCTTCACTGCAGGTCCTGTCAGACAGAACCCCCTCACTCCCCTCATTGAGTGTAAAACATAAATATTTTTCTGTGAAATTCACTCTATGTCCAGTCTCTAAAGAACTTTCCACTGCTTTTAACTCGACCAGCAACTTGTTCAAGCACTTGAACAGAAAGCATTGTAGGACAATACTCATCACCAAGGAGGACACTGGCAACCAGAAACACGGCGGCCCAACTCACCCTAAACAGGCTAAATTGGACTTTTGTGCAGGATTGGGAGTGAAGGTATCTTCTGAATGTGAAGAGAAGTGTAGCTGCTCATGCCATTCACATATCTCATCTTTTGCGCGTGGGATCGCATTGTGATTGCATATTGTGCGCGCTCACTTTTCCCTAGCTCACAACGTTGAAAACCACGAGTCACGCGGCAAGAACTGAATGATCAGCTTCAGGCTTTTTATAGAATATACATTTCTGTAGTCTGATTACCTCAGACAAACTCAGAACACCCAAACACTGCAGTGCTTTTTCATACTACGAATGTCAGTGGTTACAGCTATTCAGTTTTCTTCTAAATGTCTTCTTTTGTGTTCAAAAAAATAAAAAAGACTTAACAGGTTTGTAAGAAGTGAATGATGAGAGAATTTTAAGTTTTGGGTGAACTCTTGGGCCCTATCATACACCCTGCGCAAGGCGCGAAGCAATTGTTGTTTGCTAATTTCAGCTCGGCGCAAGAGTCTTTTTGACATTTTGCTGTACGCTGTTTTAATAGCAAATGCATTTGCGCTCATATGTGCACCCATAGGCATTCTGGTCTAAAAAAGGAGGTGTGTTGAGGTGCATTGCTGGCACATTGCTATTTTGAGGAACTTAAATACACGGTTCAATAGACCAGATCAAAGCTGGTCTATTGTCCAGTGCAGAGCGCGTTAGTTGTGTGCCTCGCTTACACATTGCTTAATACACACAGGGTGTACAGCAATACGCAAATATCTTTACAAATGAGAAATAACTAAAGGATTAAAATATTACAAAAAAGATTATTTTCTAGCCTACATAAATATAAAAACCATAGTTTCATGCCTTCTTCATCTCGGGTTGCTTTTTCAGTTAATTCATGACAATTTGCTTTTGTATAATGTTATCATTATTAGCAGTATTATTATATGCATATTTATATTTCTTTTATTAAAAATAAGCTTAGATTTGTCCACCTGTCAGGTTTTAGACCATATGGGGCATAGCATGTGTATTTGGAAATGACAAAATTTTTTGACCATACTTCATTATTATTGTTCATTTATTCATTTGCTGGAAAATAGAACTGAATTTAGAAATAGTTTTGCACTTAATAAAAAACATTTATTATGTATAGGCTAATGTATGTCTGTGCGTACAACATGTTTCCCTATCCACGAGAGTGAAAGCAAAAGTAAACAATAAGGAGGCTCATCTCCCATGCTGTAGATGCTGTTTAACTGTTTACTCTAGTGAAGTGTTCAGTTTTTCCACTTACAAAGTCGGCCATGTAAATAGAAAATGCGCTATGGCGCGGCGCAACTGACTCTTAAAGGGAATGGGAGATGAGACTCTGATTGGTTTATTCTCAAAACACACCTATAACTCATTAAGAGAATAAGCTCAACCCTGTGAGACCATGTGCCACGGCGCAAAGCGGATTTTTCTGTCCTTAAAATAGCAAAAGTGGATTCTGACATGTCCTTAATGCGTTTGCACCCTGCGCTTGGACTTTGCGCATGGATCATCAAAATAAAGCCCTATACGTCTTGAATATGTCAAGCTGCTGTGATAAATCCACTGTAATATTTTTCGGTGAATATTATATTACTGAAAGAGCTGCAGTTTATTTTGTATTTTTAGACAGATATTTTATGTTTTAGAAGTAACTTCAAAGTAAAGTAATTAGTAGTCTGATTTCTTTTTACATGAAGTTATCCTTTACTAATCTATTTACTTTTTACTACTGTAATCTATTACCACACAGTAGTAACTTAAGTAACATAAGTAACTTACCCAACACTGTATATTCATATACACTACTATTGTTAAATATTTATTAAAAATGTAAATAACTGCTTTCTTATTGGATATAGTTTCAAATGAAATTAGTACTCCAGTCATTACTACTTTTATTACTATTAACTTTTATAATAATAACAGTAGTAATAATAATACTAATAACTAATATTAGAGTGATTTCTGAAGGATCATGTTACTGAAGACTGGAGTAATAAAGCAAAAAATTCATTATTAAAATCACTGGAATAATTAAATAACTTAAATGTACATTTACAGGTATTTATGTGTTTATTGTGTCATCTTTGCATCAAATATATGATATTTATATTTATCTAACAATGTTTTTTTTTTTTTGTTTGTATGTTGTAAAATGTTTTCTAACTCTTTATTTGTCCACACTTTGTTCAATAGTTGTTTTATCTGAATGTTATTTGCATTGATTAAAGTAAATTTGATTGTAATTTTTGTTGTGTGATTTAATATATTTAATATATGTGGTCTGCCACATGTGGGCCACATAAGGGTGTAACAGAACTCAGCTTTACTAATCTTGAATACAAGGCCAATATCTGGGCCACATAAAAATGTATTACTTGGCTCAAGCTTGGTGGAGTTGTGGCTCTACTTTGGTCCACTTAAACTCTGAAAACTGAACTACACTGTTTCAATTCACTATAATCTTCTATGTGAAGCTGCTTTGACACAATCTGCATTGTAAAAGCGATATACAAAAAAAAAATCATTAAATTGAAGGGTCTCTAGTCTATATACTTACCTGCTTATACTAACTTCCCATCCTGTAAATAAACATTGTTTATATTACTCACCTGTATCATGTCTCTCTGTGATGGAAGGCCCAACCAAAGAACAGTCACAGGGTGAGCAGGATTGATCCGTTTCAAGCGCTGATAGATTCGCTTGAGCAGGCATTACAGAATCTACAAACTCCAGCACCACCAACATCAAACACTTCCACCATCAATTCTGCTTCCACACTGGTCGTCAACTCCAGTCCCATGGCCAGACCAGTGCCATACTCTGGCATGGCCATACTGTTACAATGTTCCTTGTATTCGAGATACAGCCATTATTGTATCCCAATGACTTCTCAAAAATTGCTTTCATAATCTCTTTCCTATCAGGCGAAGTGCTGCAATAGACTGAAACTTTGTGGAATTAGAGAGGCTCAGTAAAGCAATTGATTATGCTGTTCGTGGACCATTTTCAGGCATTGTTTGGCCATACAGCTATGGAATCATCCACTGGAGAAAAGCTATACCATCTTAAACAAGGTACGATTACAATACATAAATACTCTGTGACATTTTGCAGCCTAGCAGCCACCAGTTTATGAGATGAACGAGCACTGATGACCACATATTGCTAGGGTCTTTAACACAATCTGAGAATGCAACTTTCTGCTTATGATGATTCCTATAAAATTTCATCCAGCTCTCTATTCAATGGTTATCCCATATGCAAGCCTGTAATGTGGATTTGCCCCATTTCCAAAATAATGCCTCTGCCAGCACCATTTAACCCTCCAGAACCCAACCCGAAGTCATGATAATGGATACTGGGAGATTGTCTGGGACAGAGCTAACCCAATGATTGTGCTTATATTGTGGCATAGCGAGGCAATTCTGTCTACGGGACCTCCACGTACTACACTGAGTGTGAGTTTTTCTGTCAAAGAAAATATGCCTCCTCCTACCACAAATGTGACTCGTACTGCTCCTCCTAATAAGTCTCTTTCTGTGGTCATACTCCTTGACTCTGGTTCAGCCGGCAATAGAACAGCGTCATAGAACAGCGCTTTGTGGAAATTCCTCCTTGTTATTGGGACTTTCAGGATGTTTTTTGCTCCAAGAGAGCTACCCAACTATCAACACATTGGCCATGAGACTGTGGCATTAATCTCATCAAGGGTGAACCTGCACCCCATAGACAAGTCAATCTCCTGTCCCTTCCAGCACAAAAGGAGAAGTACGTAGAAGAGGCACTTTTCCAAGGATATAGCCAGACTTCTACATCCCCTGCCATTTCTAGTTAATTTTTTGTGACTAAGAAAGACGGAGGTTTACAACCTTGCATAGACTATAGAGCTTTAAATAAGATCAACATACAAATTGCTATCCTCTTCTCCTCGTCCCAAAAGCCCTAGAACATCTTTGCAAAGTCCGGGACTTCACAAAGTAGGATCTTTGCAGCATGTATAATCTCATATGTGAGATTGTATAATCTCATGTATAATCACATGTATAATCTCATATGTAAGCGGGTGAGTGAAAGACAGCATTTATAACCTCCATTTGTCACTACAAATACCTGGTTATGCCCTATGAACTACCTAATGCCCCCTCCGTATTCCAAGACTTTATGAATGAGGTGCTTTGTTAGTTCCTACATTAAACTGTCATCAAATATATTGACAACATTCTAAACTACACCTGAAGCCTGGCTGAACATCGCCACTACATTGCAGAGGTCCTCACCCAGCTCTGTGAGTATAACATTTTTTTAAGCTGAGAAATGCCATTGGATCTCCCAGCACCCAATGACACAGCCCAGACCAAGGCATACCTTCTGATGAACCACATCTTCTCTCGGTTTGAATGTCAATGAAGAGTTAGCTCAGCTCAAGGTACCCACTTCACGGTCAAGATCATGCAGGTAGTGTGGTACATGCTCGACTGCACATCAGTCACCATGCCATTGCATCAGGCCAAGTGAAACAGACTAAAAGAACTGTGGTGAGCATGCTAAGGAAATATGCAGCTGCTAACCAAAAAAAAAAAACTGGACTTAAAACTTCCATTAGTGCTTATGGCCATCAGAGCCATGGCACATGAGTTAACTATGGTGTCTCCATTCTAACTCATGATTGGATGACAGATGACGCTGATGCTGCACCTGTCATATCATCCAGGAGACTCAAGTCTCATCACTGAACTCCACAGGCATCTGAGACATTCGCTTTTATCCAACAACATCTTCAAAAGTGTGTGGAGGGCCGAAAAGAATCCTAGGACTGAACGGATCACATTCATCATTTATGACTTAATTTAGATATTTTGATCTATATCTGTTCCCATATTCTTCAGTTATACGTTAATTAGGGACCAAACACCGCTCAGAGTTTCACGCCCTGGGTTTGCTTGTCTTCTCACGGACAGTATGTTGACACTATGAAGTTAGTCAGAGAGTACAGGATTAACTAATATTCAAATAGACTTGTTGCCAACTGCTCATTCATCCTAAAAGAATAGTTGATTTAGCCAAGCCCATGCAACTTGCTAATTCCAGCAATTAGATGATTAAAGATCTCCATGCTGTCGTGTCAAAACGGCTCCGTACAGTCAAATGTGTCTTAAAATCAAATCTAATCATGTTGAATCATAAAGGTAGCACAGACTCTACTTAAACTACTGGATATACAAAGATTTCAGGAGAATTCAGAATGAATCAAAACTTAACATTTTATTTGTCAGGTAAAATTGTATTATGCCAATTACATAAAACAATCAGAAAGCCAATTCAGAGATGATACTATAAAAATACAACATTCATTACTCAAAGATAAATCAAAGACTTAGTGATGCATACTTGACCAGAGAAGTACGTTGCAGCATAAGTCTCAGAGATGCTGCAACGGGGTGTCTTGGCTACAAGATCCCAATGACCCTTATCACACCTTTACTTTATGTACTCAACTCAGAACAAACAGCCATAAATTCAAGACAAGAGATGCGTCACGGAGACCCTTGCCTGGTGAATAGTGTTAATCATCTCTAGAGAGAGGAGCATCTGGCAGAGATTTTATCAAAGCCAAAAACCAAACCAAATCAACATTTACCAGTAAAATATTACAGTGACATTAAGACCACTTTACCAATCACACGGAGACATTTAAAATGATACCAAACATGAATATAGTGCTACAAGATAAATCATATTAAAACCTTGGACATTTTATGTGAAATGTGCTCTGATCAGAGGGTCACTTAAAGGTCAAGGTGAGGTGAGGTGAAAGGAGAAGGGTGAACTTTCTCGCATTCCCCCCTGGTGAGGTGTAGCTCTTTGTTTCCAGCCTATTGTCAACTGTCTCAAGTTGATTTGAATAGACCAGTTGAACAGCTGGTTTCATGATCTTCTTCTCAGATCAAAAGGTGTATTGTTTTATTGCATCTCATGAAATTCCATAACAGTTCTCAGGGTCTGATATTCTGGAGAGAATAAGCCATCTTTACACCACCCTCCTACTTTGTTTTTTCTCCCGGAAAGTTAAAACCACAGTACAGTAACTAACCTGGTTCTCAACAGTGTTATTCAGACACTTCACCCCTGAAGACCGCCCCTCGGTCTCCCGGATTTTCAGAGACAAATGTTGGCAAGTATGTATACCATGTTCCTGAGGAAGAGTACCAGTCTGACCTGGAAATCCCTCCGACCATATCTTTGCCTGGACATGGAGTGACAGATCGAGGAAGAGGGGGGACAACTAAAAGATTTCACCTCCATCGGCTCTGCTCTCCAGTCCTTGTCCTGGGGAACCTTACAACTCCATTCTCCCGTCACTCATTCCTGGACAACTGTTGATATCGCTCTGTGTCTCTCGACAGCAAGGGGGAACACAATAAAGCTGTTCCTGGAGTTCATCCTGTTCAATCTGGCTAACAAGATGCAAGAACCAGTGAACATTTGTACCGCTGTCCCCCTTGAGTCTTCAAGTGGGAAAGGGAAGAGAACACAGAGATGCCACACCAACTCAGATCTAAATGAAACCACAAAATGTTGTACCAAGAACGTAGACCAACGATGAATCACCTTCACTCTAAGTTGCAACCCACAATGTTTTCTCCAAAACTTGTCTGGGAAGGGGGAACTGTAACTTCTGAGTTTGTAGGTGTATTTAAATGTATAGTTATTTACATTTCTCACTCCTAGCTCAAAAGTTTTATAACCCTCCACACCGATCAGTCTGAAACGCCACATTCTTTGTGAAATCGTTATCTCCTGAGACGGCAGTGATCTTATTGAAAGGTCGTTAAAACATGATATCCATGCATGAATAGACCTTTCAGGGTATTATGTAATGTAGGAACGCACAAATAATGTTTACTGTACTATTAAAAACATCCTGTTTAATATTGTTGTCCTTCTCAGATAATTCTACAACCCATAATTTAGAACATATGACAGTAATGTGTATGGTTTGGATTGCTTTTTACTGTGGGTTAAAAGTTTATCCTTTTACATTAGGATTGCCCTCATTATGCAGATGACAGAGACAAATCTCTAATGCAATTTTTTTCCTCAAATCATTGGTCTGTCAGGAGAAAGTAGGGACAGTTTAGGTGTGACCAATAGCATAAATCTGCACTGACCCTGTAGTCTGAGCAGAGCGATATTTCATTGAACTTCAGTCTGATTGCTTGGCATTTTGAACTCTGTATAGTTTTGTGTCTTATTGGATCCTCCAATCTTGACCGCAAACTCCATGCACCTGGGACAGGACGAGAGTTAGGACGATTGTAAGAGAGACATTATCATGGGCCCCGCGCAACCCCCCCCCCCCCCCCCCCCCCCGGTCCCCCCAACGCTTGATCCCCAACTCATGAACTGTTTGAATAAATGAACTGTTTGAACAAATTGTTAGCATCTGAATTACTAGAACCGAGTGAATCATTGAACTGTTTGAACTGAATCTGTGAGCAATCGAACTACTAGAACCGAGTGAATTATTTACCAGCTGAACAAATTGTGAGCATCTGAATTACTAAAACCGAGTAAATCATTGAACTATTGGAACTTAATCTGTGAGCTGTCGAAATACTAGAACCGAGTAAATCATTGAACTGTTTGAACCAAGTAAATCATTGAACTGTTTGAACTGAATCTGTGAGCAATCGAACTACTAGAACCGAGTGAATTACTGAACTGTTTGAACTGAATCTGTAAACAATCGAACTACTAGAATCGAGTGAATCATTGAAACTACTGAAATTACTTGAACTGCATGAATCATTGAAAGGTTTGAATTGTTTATATTGAATCCCTGTGTAACTGTAGTGAATGTAATCATGTTCTAAACATTTGATGTGAATTAGAGGTTTAATCCTTGGGAATTGGTTAAATTAATTTCAAGTAGATAGAAGTACCTCTTTAATGTTGTTTGGTGGATTGTGTTGAATTATTCATATGTATGTTGGGGTGGGTTTGAATTTTTTTGTTGTGTTGTTGTCACGAGAGATGGGAAAAAGCCGGATCCAATTGCAAGTAAAGGTTTATTACAGACAGACCCGGTAGACAGCCAGGTCTTTATATAGCCAGTAGTAACGGGTTGCAGCTGTGCGCACTGATGGAGTCAGCTGACTGATAAGCATGCTGTCAAAGAAAAGGTAAACAAACACACCCACCCAAAAGACACAACAACAGAAAAGGAGAACACAGATCCATGAACCGTGACAGTACCCCTCCTCCTCTTAGAGGAGCTTACCTGGCGATTGTAAACATCAATAAGAGAGCGATCCAATATGTCTCTCGCAGGCACCCAACTTCTCTCCTCCGGACCATAACCTTCCCAGTCTACCAAGTACTGGAATCCACGCCCCCTCCTTCTCAAGTCCAGTATGCGCTTAACCGAATAAACAGTCTCCCGATCTACGAGCCGTATGGATTAATGGCCGTGTGAAAAACGGGCTTTAATTTAGAGACATGGAAAACGGGATGAATGCTCGTGTACGCCGGAGGCAATTTGAGGTGGACTGCCACTGGACTAATGATCTTAGTGACATTAAACGGGCCGATAAATTTAGGACCGAGTTTACTACAAACGGTACGGAGTGGAATGTTTTTGGATGAAAGCCACACTTTTTGACAGACAACGTAAACAGGAGGCTTTGACCGGTGGCGATCGGCTTTAACCTTGGTGCGATAACCCACCTGGAGAAGGGTCAACCTGGCCCGTCTGCAGGTGCGTTGGCACCTCTTGACAAAGGCGTGAGCAGATGGGACCGCGACTTCGGATTCCAGACTGAAAAACACTGGTGGCTGGTAACCTAAACTACACTCAAACAGAGATAGGCCCGTAGCAGATACTGGCAACGAGTTATGTGCGTACTCCACCCAAGAGAGCTGCTGGCTCCAGGAGGATGGATTCTGAGAGACCAAACATTGTAATGAACGCTCAAGATTCTGATTGGCTCTCTCCGTTTGACCATTACTCTGAGGATGGTACCCAGAAGAAAGACTAACTGTGGCACCTATTAAATGACAGAATTCTTTCCAGAATTTGGAGATAAACTGAGGTTCCTGTCAGAAACCACGTCCTTCGGGAGGCCATGAATACGAAAGACATGGTCAATGACAGCAACCGCTGTCTCTCTGGCTGAGGGTAATTTGGGCACAGCTATAAAATGCGCTGCTTTCGAAAACCAGTCCACCACGGTCAAAACGACCATCTTACCACTGGAAGGTGGGAGTCCAGTGATAAAATCTAGCGCTATGTGGGACCAGGGTCTCGAAGGCACGGACAGCGGCTGAAGGAGCCCAGAAGGCGGATGATTAGAGGTCTTAGAAACGGCGCAAACAGAGCAAGCCAAAACAAAATTGCGCACATCACGAGCCATAAGTGGCCACCAGAATCCTTGTTTAATCAGAGTTAAAGTACGATTCACCCCTGGATGGCAGGCTAATCTGGACAAATGACCCCACCGGATGACGTCGGACCGTAAAAACTCTGGCACGAATAACCGACCCGGTGGGCACTCGGGCGGAGGCGTTACCCCTTCAAGAGCAGTGTGGACTCTTGACTCGATCTCCCAAGAAACAGCAGAGATAACCATTCTGCTGGGAATAATGGACTCAGGAGTCGGCGTGCGCTCAGAATGATCAAAAATGCGAGAAAAAGCATCAGGCTTAATGTTCTTAGAGCCTTTTCGGTACAAGATGGAAAAATCAATGCAACCGAAAAATAATGCCCACCATGCCTCTCTCTATTGCCAATGTTATAAATACATTCAGCATTAGAAAGACGGTGGGAAAAATACACGCAGGGATGTACCTTGTCCGAGGGAGAGCGCTGGGACAGGATGGCACCAACCCCCACCTCTGAAGCGTCAACCTCTGCCACAAACTGCCAGGATGGATCAGGGGTGATCAGGATGGGAGCTGAAACGAAGCTTGAGCGGCGCTAGACCACCTGAACGGTGTTCTGGTGGAGGTTAAGGCAGTCAGAGGCACAGCCAGTTGACTGAAATTGCGAATGAAACGGCGGTAAAAATTAACGAAACCCAGAAACCTCTGCAGGGCCTTGCGGAAATCTGGGGTTGGCCATTTTACCCCAGCCCGAGTCTTCTCTGAATCCATACGCATTCCCTCGACCCACACGATATGCCCTAGAAAGGGAGCACCCGCCTGACGTGCTGCACATGTTCCTGGAGAGAAGCTGAAAATATCATTATGTCATATAGGTAAACATAAATGAACTGATCTATCATGTCTCTCAGCACGTCGTTGACGAATGTTTGGAAAACTGCAGGGGCGTTGGACAGTCCGAAGGGAAGGACGCAATATTCAAAATGTCCCCTGGGGGTATTAAACGCAGTCTTCCATTCACCCCACTGTCTTATGCGGACCAAATGGTACGCGTTATGAAGAAGAAGGTCGCCCCCTGCAGACGCTCGAAGGCTGATGACATCAACGGCAAAGAATATGTATTCTTTACCGTGATGCTGTTCAGCCCCCGATAGTCAATGCAGGGATGAAGAGAACCATCCTTCTTTACAAAAAAAAATCCCGCCGAAATGCTGTCAAAGAATAGGTAAACAAACACACCCACTCAACAGACACAACAACAGAAAAGGAGAACACGGATCCATGAACCATGACAGTTGTAAAATATGTATAGTGTTATTCTTATTTTGAGGTTGTAAGTAGGCCAAATTTAATAATATTAGAACGTAATTCAAACTGCTTTAGTTGTCTGATTTATTTTTGTCTTTAGCTCTATAAGGGGTTACTAAGGTTATTGCACTACTAGTGTATCCTATGTAGCACTGACTTTATAAATATGTATTTTTTTTTTACTTATAAATTTATAAGTTGGCACCCCTACTCAGTCAAATCGCTACAAAGTCATTGTTGTATTTATTCTGTTAGTTAGCTGTGAGTTAAATCTAAATATTTATAATTAAATAATAACTTGTTATCATCAAATATTAATATTCATATTATTTCATTAGATAGAGCTCATTTCATTACATTGTTGTGCTTAAATGTAGCCTACTTTGTTTATTCAGATGGCTATCTAAGATCTTGTCAAAAGTACTCCTTCAGTTTTAGAACAACTGACAATAGTCAAAGTGAATGAAGTTACTACATAGTTTGCTGTAATGTTACTGCAATATTGTGATCTCTAAACTTTCTCCTGCATGCATGCACTTAATCCTGAATGGTTAAAATGTATAAGGCACTGCACCTGCACTATGATCAATAATCAACTGTGTGATTGAGAGGAGTCGGTAAAGTAAATGCTGCTCTCAGTCAGAATCAATCTCAAATAGAAATCAATCTCATAGAAATACTATGCCAGTACCGGAACTACAGCCACCAGTGGATGCCGGCATCATGGAATCATTTGAACTGTTCAAAAGAATGAAGTAGCAATTAAAAAGTAAATTAAATTAAAGTAGTCTGCCTGCATTCAAACTTATGGTTAGAATTTAATGTTGTAATGTCCTATTTGAGGATACTTACTTTAAAAGTGTAATTTCTACATCCACTTATTTAAAGAATTTAAAAAGCCTGAGATCTTGGATTTTTCTGCCTCAGCTCAAGGATATGATCTCTGTCAAACACGGTGACTAAGGTGGTGCAGGTTCAGCATTTCTGATGAGGCATGTCAACTGCTGTACCATGTATTGGGATTGTGAAGTGAAAATAAACAGATAAAATCAACATTCTTTACTCATGTCTGTAATTGTTGTTTTAATATTTAGAACTTTGTTTTTAGACTGTAAAAATGAAGGAACAGACAACTAGTCATTTGTTTAACAGATAATTTACAATTAGCAAAACTTTGAGAGGTAATTTGATGCTAAAGTGAAGCAAAATTGTGATTGTGTCAATGTTAAAGATGAAATTGTTTGTATATTTAATACTTTAATTTAATGTTACTGAAAGTATTTTTTCAACAACTGAATAAAGGTTAGACTGCAACTTCAGTATAAGGTACCGTAATAGGCAAAGTGACATGGTTAAGATTTGAAGTTATATTGGATTGTTTCGTTTTTCATAGCTATTGACCTGTTTGAGTACTTGATTCCGATGGGCTTGTATTTTGTAATGCTCAAAAACTGCTTAAATATTTAATTGAACAAGAGAACCAGAATACATAATGTAGATTAGACAACCCTGTCCTTTAAAATGGACTGAGCTAAGTCTCCAAGTACACCAAGTGTAATTGTTTAAGGCACGTTTGACTGCTTATGTAATGCAGTTTTTTAAAATATATATTTAATGGCTTTTCACCTATGGTGAAAAATCAACTTTTCAAGCTATTTGGACAGACATATGTGCATGTATGGTGTAAAGACCGTCATATTGGGGTGATATAAACACACCCAGTCCTTTTTTTTTCAATTTAGCAACATAAAAAACAGTGGACCAATTGGAGTGGTTTTCAGATCGACCGCAACTTTACGTAGGAGTGCGGTTCCCCCGCCCACCGAATTGATTGACAGCTGCACGTATTAACATGTCCCGGTAGTCATGTGTATAATCATATAAACAAGACCAAACATGCGCAAAGCAACCGGGAATAAAAGGTGTGTTCAGTTCATTAGGATCATCAATCATCATCAAATATGATCAAGAGTGAGTTTCACATGTTTCAAATGTTTTAAAACAGTGCACGTGTGTAATGAATTATAACAATTTAGCTAAGCTTTACTTCATCAGCACAGCCGCGTATCAGAACAATTATAAAGGAAGACGCTTCAGTCCCGGTTTGTGGAAGTTAAATCAGGTTTATTTTGTACATTAACATAACAGATATCCATACAGCAGTGGAGATTAACCTGTATCCTGTTACATTTGCGTGCAAAAAGAGTGCAAAGCTAAACGGGCGCTCTGTCTGTCTGTGTGTGTGTCTGCTGCGGTGTGTGTGTGTGTGCACGTGAACTTTGTGTGACCCTGCCATGCAACTGCACAATAAATACTCATAAGTAAAGTTCTTACTGTAGTATTTCTCACAAACGCTACGTGAGATCTGCTTCCTTTAAGTCTGTCTGTTGTCTGACGCTGCCGAAGGAGGAGATTAGGGCACGCAGAAAGGCACGTAGAAACGGTGGGCGGGGAGGACTAGCCTTAAAGAAGCAGTACACCAAAACCGCCACCCGGTGAAAAAATTTATAAATAGGAATTTAATAAAAAGTATAATAAAAAATCTGATGGGTGTTTTGAGCTGAAACTTTACACACACTTTCTGGAGACACAAAAGATTTATATTAAATCTGAAAAAAGGGCTAAAATGTACATGTAATTATTTGCATGCAAATTCGCTTGAATATATAATGTATTTAAAATGGCTGTCGTGAGGTGTTTGTGAACTTACATTATTAAAGTCAATTGATTGATAAACAAAACAAACAATAAATTAACCGCCAGATTTTGGAAGTAACAAATTCCTGCTAGGTGCCATGAACAAATATAATTTCTACTCTAAATTTAGACAAGATATGCTGCACGGTGGCGCTGTGGGTAGCTCGTTCGCCTCACAGCAAGAAGGTCGCTGGTTCAAGCCTCAGCTGGGTCAGTTGGCTTTTCTGTATGGAGTTTGCATGTTCTTTCTGTGTTCGCGTGGGTTTCCTCCGGGTGCTTCGGTTTCGCCCACAAGTCCAAAAACCACGATATACTGTGGTATAGGTGAATTGGGTAGGCTAAATTGTCCATTGTGAATGAGTGTGTATGGATGTTTCCCAGTGATGGGTTGCAGCTGTGCATTTCGGCGGTTCATTCCACTGTGGCGACCCCGGATTAATAAAAGGACTAAGCCCGGAAGAAAATGAATGAATATTGACAAGATTTACCCATCCGATACTGTGAAAATTGTGACATTGCGAAAGGCTCCCAGTCAAACGAATACATGTTTTTAAAAAAAAAATGTTTTCCTCTGACCACCATAGAGGTTCACTCATCTGATGCAGTAAAAGCCTCATCATTCCAGATGGAATCTGCGGATGTTTTTTGCTAATTCTGTGCAGAATTTTCGTAAAAATCTGCGGATTTCTGTGGAATGATTTTGGGGTATCATAAATAAAACCTTCATATATTAAATAAAAAGTAATACCTTTTTAACTTTTAATTAATGTTTAAAATGCAAATCCAATTAGATTCACTTTATTTGTTAAACAAAGTCTCTCATGTAATATCTCTACTAAAAGACAGAAAATATTATTTTACAAACTGCATTGTAAATAAATCAGATGAACATTTTCATATTAGTCAATAATATTACTGTAATTAATTTAAAAACTGAATAAATATAGATTTACACACATCAAGTAAATAAACAGAATTAATGATGGGCTAAAAATCTGTGGAAATCTGCAGAATTCTGTGTGTGCAGATTCCGTGTGGGCCTACTCTGTGAGCAAACTTGTTTTTTTTTTCCAACACCGGTCCAATGGAGTTTTGTTCATGAAGACAATTCAAGTTTATTTGTATAGCATTATAATTATTATAGCCATAATTAATAATCCAAAGCAGCTTTCCAAAAAGGTTCTGATTATTACTACATTACAGTCAAAATTAGAAAAGTTAAGGTGTTGTGTATAGGTTAGAGAAAATATACATTCTTTCTTTTCAGCTTAGTCCCTTTATTAATTTGGGGTCGCCACAGCGGAATGAACTGCCATCTTATCCAGCATATGCAGCGGATGCCCTTCCAGCTGCAACCCATCACTGGGAAACATCCATATACACTCATTTACACTCATACACTATGGCCAATTTAGTTTACCCAATTCACCTACACCATGTCTTTGGACTTGTGGGGGAAACCCAAGCACCCGGAGGAGACCCACGCGAACACGGGGAGAACATGCAAACTCCACACAGAAATGCCAACTGACCCAGCCGAAGCTCGAACCAGTGACCTTCTTGCTGTGAGGCTATCGTGCTAAATCAGTAAATACATTACAAATCTGTGGAAAGATCTGTTGTAGATCTAAAGTCCATAAACACCACTGAGCCTCATAAAATCCTCTTGTATGAGTGAGCACCCATTATAAAACTCACAAGACATTGATTTGGATAACTGTCAATATTCTGAAGTGTTTATACAAAAATACACAGAGGGCATACATAATTTGTAATTAAACAACAATCTGGCTAATGTCCAACTTCATGCATTAAAGGTATGTGTGAGTTGGTTTTTATTTATTACTCTAGTCATCTTTACCTTTACATTAGCATGATGGTTTACTTTATGCAACTAAAAGATGTAGAACATTTTTTCTGTGCAGCAGTTGGAAGTTTTGAGCCGCTGTCTGCACTTAATAAATGAGTCTTGATGCACTGACCACCGATTCAATCAACCACGACATAGAGGCCAACCTTTGATTATTTTAATTTAATGCATTAATAATAAATTTAAACAATTATAGAACAGAAATAAATAAAAAATTTTAAAAAATGTATCTGCCAATAGCAAAATAATCCTGCCAAAAGAAAAAAACAAGATTGTTTTACTTAAATCATTGGCAGATTATTTAACTTGTTTTAAGGAGGAAAAAGGCATTCATTTTTGCCACACTCCGTAAAACAAGACACTATTTTTGTTTGTCTAGAAAATGCTTCTTGATTTAAGAATTTTTAGATATTTGGACTAGAAAGAAGACAAAAAAATCATAAGGCATATTTTGCAGTGTATGTGGTGTTGGACAGTGCATTGAAGTGGCATCAAAAACATGCACACTGAACTTTAAACTTCATCACATAAATAGTGTTTGAAGTGTAAGATTTATAGTTTAATCACATCACAGGGTAAACATATTAGCATCTGATTTAGGCACAAGAGGGCACACAGCTAGAGGCAAACATCTCTGATAAATGCCAAATGGGGTCTGCTGTGTCATCCATGTCTTGCAAGCTGTGTGATAGATGACTTGACAAAAACACAGCGGGCACCCATTTTCTAATTGATAACCATGGAAGCATTTACACAGCAGGATGGTCCATGACTCTTTTGCTGCAAACAGCAGCTCAAGCTCAAAGGAGTGCATTATTATTCACCTTTACACCTTCTTTTATATCCAGTTTTATTGCTTATTTCTGTAAGTTGCACACTGGCTTGCAGACAGTTGGAGATGGCTGCAGTGAAGTGTCACTTTCCTGCACCCTGGAAGAATGTTAATTTTGCATTCTCTATTTGAATTAAAAAAGTCATTTGTTTCTCTCTGTTAGATGCTATAATGTTAATGGAATTGTGTTCTCTGCCATAAGACTTCTCTTGCACAACTTCTTTGTACTTGTTAAAATTTTAAAAGTGCATAAGGCCAGTGGTTTGGAGGTGTCCCCATTTAGCCTGGTGAGGATGAACCTATGGAACACGATTGCTACCCAACAAGACCTGTTGTTATAATAGTGACAAATGGTGTTTTTCCCAATTTTTGGCACTGTTGACACTTTGATGACATTAAATCTAACATAGATTTTTCATCAGGTTTACACCCTCATAATGTTACAATAATGAAAAACATCAAAATGGGCATGAAAACAATATTTGTTCTACCATGTTCAAATCAATTACATCAATTAAAAATTGGAACAATACCAGCTTTAAACCAAGCTAATGTGTCACTCTTAAATCAAAGGTCACATTATTTAGCAAAGTAGCTACTAATAAACATAATGAAAATTAACTAAAAACTAAATCAAAACACAATTAAATGTTAACAAATATAAATAAATAGAACAAAAAAAAGACGTGCAATAATGCAAAAATAAATAAGATAAGTTGGCGGTTCATTCCGCTGTGGCGACCCCAGATTAATAAAGGGACTAAGCCGAAAAGAAAATGAATGAATGAATGAATGTTTAAAAATGTGTTGAAAAAAATCTTCTCTCCATTAAACAGAAATTGGGGGAAAAATAAACAAGGGGAATCAGCCAAACACACTCAAGCACTATGGACAATTTATCTTACCCAATTCACCTATAGTGCTTGCCTTTGGACTTGTGGGGAAACCGGAGCACCCAGATGAAACCAATGCCAACATGAGGAGAACATGCAAACTCCACACAGAGATGCTATGGAATAAAATCGCTGTCATTAATATTTCGTGCGTAAATAAAATTCACGCATCCGTAATTATAAAATCGTAAAGGAAAACGGAGCGTACTCGTAATTTTACGAGGCTACAATTTCAAAATCTGCGATTAGAACAGACACAGATACGACATTTTGTTTTTCTGTTTGTTTATGACTGATAAATTTACGATGGGTGTACTTTACAAACACGAATTACAGTTTCTCCACGGACACGAAGTCCTGATTACGAGTACGAATCAAACAGCGACACTCCACTGTCAAAATTACGTCACCGCTTCCACAGGCATTAATAAACAAGCGAGAGTCATCGATCATAACGGCGCGCCTGCTGGACATTCGAGCTTACACACACCGTCTCACATAAGATTTCTGTTATTCCCTCTTTGAGAAATGTCCGTCATAAGCTGTAATAAAGGTTGAGACTTAATGAGGTCCATTTTCGCTGTGTTTCTTGGACATTTTACTGAATCAAAATTAAGAACGGGCCGAGGATAGAGAGCTAGCATAATGTCAGTTAACGTTACAGGCAGCGAGCGCAGAGTCTCTCAGTGAATCACTTAACTATAACATGACATATGTTGATTAAGTCACCTTTTTTAACTGTTTAAATAACTCTCAAATACTCTAAGATCACCAGAGAACACAAATTAAATTAGACAGATTTATCCAGTATAGGTAGATAAAACAAAGAAAAGTTTTACTCTTATCAATTAATTAACTTTAAATAAACCAGAATAAGCAAAATATATTGTGGTAATTAAACAATCACCAATATAGAACAAACACACACGGAAAGAGAGAAACACACCGAATAGTATACGGCTAAATGGTAATAGAAATGTTTATGGTAATAGTTTATTAATTATAGTAATACAATATAATGTAACTAATAGTTTAATCAAGTAAAATAACAAACAGATAATAACAAATAACATAACAAACATTTATATCTATAGTTACTAATACCTTACTTTGTACAAATTTAAAGATAATATATATATATATATATATATATATATATATATATATATATATATATATATATATATATATATATATATATATATCTGAACATATCATCCCCTTTCCATACATCAATGAGGAGCTTAATTATTCAGCTTTCAGATGACATACAGGTCTGTTTCAGATGATTGCCCCTCATGTCTGGTTTTGTGGTCCGGGGTCACATATTTAACATTTATTTATTTTGATTCATAGTCTCATAAATGTTTAACGTTACAAACTTCTGGTGAGCACAAACCCTCAAATATTTAAATTGACTTTTGCTGATATCTTCATTACATAATAGATCAATATACGATCTGGCTTTAAAAAAGGTGACTTAATCAACAGATGTCCTGTTATAGTTAAGTGATTCACTGAGAGACTCTGCGCTCGCTGCCTGTAACGTTAACTGACATTATGCTAGCTCTCTATCCTCGGCCCGTTCTTAATTTTGATTCAGTAAAATGTCCAAGAAACACAGCGAAATAGGACCTCATTGAGTCTCAACTTTTATTCCAGCTCATGACGGACATTTCTCAAAGAGGGAATAACAGAAGTCTTATCTGAGACGGTGTGTGTAAGCTCGAACGTCCAGCAGGCACGCCGTTATGATCGATGACTCTCGCTTGTTTATTAATGCCTGTGGAAGCGGTGACGTAATTTTGACAGTGAAGTCTCGCTGTTTGATTCGTACTCGTAATCAGGACTTCGTGTCCGTGGAGAAACTGTAATTCGTGTTTGTAAAGTACACCCATCGTAAATTTATCAGTCATAAACAAACAGAAAAACAAAATGTCGTATCTGTGTCTGTTCTAATCGCAGATTTTGAAATTGTAGCCTCGTAAAATTACGAGTACGCTCCGTTTTCCTTTAATTTTTTCCTTGAATTTTATTTACGCACGAAATATTAATGACAGTGATTTTATTCCATAGATGCCAACTGACTCAGCCAAGGCTCGAAGCTCGTACCAGCGACCTTCTTACTGTGACGCGACATCGCTACCCACTGCACCACCATGCCATATATATAAATGAGCACTACATGCCATGTTTAGAATGTGTTTGGGATCTTACTAGCTGATGTTTTTATGATGGCTTAAAGGAAAGGCAGCACTAATGGAATTTAAAGGGAACATTTTAATCACAGATAAATGGAGTCAAAAGTGTCCTCATTATTTCTGCAAGAAAATGTGTGATGGCTGCCCCACAGGGCTGTAGTCACCATGTGTGTACTGTACATTATGTGTGTGGCTTAAGGAAGAGAAATGTGCGCGTGGGTGTTCATTCTATGGGAATTCGAAGCATTCGATTACTATAACTGGAAAACAACCTTGACTACAGCTACTGCATAACATTTACAAAAATTTAATTCCCAGAAATTTGTGGACAATTTTGCAAATAAAAATATTTAAAAAAAAAAAAATATATATATATATATATATATATATATATATATATATATATATATATATATATATATATATATATATATATATATATATATATATATACAGTATGTCACAAAGTGAGTACACCCCTCACATTTCTGCAAATGTTTATTTATATCTTTTCCTAGGACAACACTGCAGAAATGACTCTTTGACACAATGAAAAGTAGTCAGTGTCAAGTTCATTTAGCAGTGTAAATTTATTGTCCTCTCAAAATAACAAAAAATACAGCCAATAATAGCTGAACCCCTGGCAACAAAAGTGAGTACACCCCTAAGAAAAAAATTTAAGTGTTAATATTTTGTGTGGCCACCATCATTTTCCAGCACGGCTTTAATTCTCCTTGGCATGGAGTTGACTAGAGCTTCACAGGTTGCCACTGGAGTCCTCTTCCACTCCTCCATCACAACATCACAGAGGTGGTGGACATTTGACACCTTGTGCTCCTCCACCTTCCTTTTCAGGATACCCCAGAGGTGTTCTATGGGGTTTAGGTCTGGAGACATGCTTGGCCAGTCCATCACCTTTACCCTGAGCCTCTTTAGCAAGCCAGTGGTCATCTTGGAGGTGTGTTTGGGGTCATTATCATGCTGGAACACTGCTTTGCGGCCCAGTTTCTCGAGGGATCATGCTCTTCTTTAGTATGTCACAGTACATGTTAGAATTCATGTTTCCCTCAATAAAATGTAGCTCCCCAATGCCAGCAGCACTCATGCAGCCCCACATCATGACACTCCCCCCACCATGTTTAACGGTAGGCAAGACACACTTGTCTTTGTACACTTCACCTGGTTGCCGCCACATACGCTTGACACCATCTGAACCAAAAAGGTTTATCTTGGTCTCATCAGACCACAGGACATGGTTCCAGTAATCCTGGTCCTTAGTTTGCATGTCTGCAGCAAATTGTTTTAGAAGAGGCTTCCTTCTAGGACGACAACCATGCAGACCAATTTGATGCAGTGTGCTTCTGTTTTTCAACGGCAATCTTTGAATGTGACGCTGAGAAAGTGCACTCAGCTTCTTTGGCCGACCATGGCGAGGCCTGTTCTGAGAAGAACCTGTCCTTTTAAAGCGCTGGATGGTCTTGGCCACTGTGCTGCAACATAGTTTCAGAGTGTTGGCTATCTTCTTATAGCCTTGGCCATCTTTATGCAAAGCAACAATTCGTTTTTTTAGGTCTTCTGAGAGTTGTTTGCCATGAGGTGCCATGTTGAACTTTGAGTGGCCAGGTTGAGTGAGTGGAAGAGCTTTTATACCAAATTTAACTCACCTGCTATCTGGTGACACCTGAGACAGTTTAACACTAATGAGTCACATGACACAGGGGAAGGAAAATATCTAATTGTGCTCAATTTGTACATTTTTTCTAAGGGGTGTACTCACTTTTGTTGCCAGGGGTTCAGCTATTATTGGCTGTATTTTTAGTTATTTTGAGAGGACAATAAATTTACACTGCTAAACGAACTTTACACTGACTACTTTTCATTGTGTCAAAGAGTCATTTCTGCAGTGTTGTTCTATGAAAAGATATAGATAAATATTTGCAGAAATGTAAGGGGTGTACTCACTTTTGTGACATACTGTATATATATATATATTGTATATACAGGGCTCAACATTAAATTTTTTGATCATCAGCTACTGTGGCTAGTAGATTTTCAACAGATTTTTCACTACTCTTAATTTTGTTGTTGGGAAAATATATTTTATATGCATAAATTTAACTTTGGCATGCTAAAATACTTTATTTAGATTTTGTGTTAGATTTTCCACATGCCTCCTTTTTCATTTCACTTTTTGTGTGTTGTTTTTGACCTTGCTCAATGAGCATGGGTAAATGGGTTATGGTTTCATGGTGTTACATTGTAATTAAGTTCTTCATATGACTTTTCAGGGGTCAACACGATTTACCTATTTTTTTCTGGCCACACCAAAAATAAATAAATAAATATTTCTTACAAATTTGAACTAATTAAAAATAAAAATAAAAACAAGCTAAATATAGCTGTATACATGCACTTTTAATTCAACCAAACCTTTCTTTAAAAAAGAAATTATATATATTTGTTTAATTATTGTCATGTACCTAAAACTATACACAGTAATTTGTCCAGGCTAAGGTCCCAGATCACCAGCTTAACTATACATAAACGGGAAGTTAATCTCCTATTAAAGCAATGTTATTGTAAAGGGTGATAATTAAACCATAAATAAAAAAATAACTAAGCAAAAGAAAGCAGGGGAAAAACATACCGTGTGCGATAATGAAAGGATGATCACATGCACACAGTTAACGTTAGGCCCATTAATAATCTATTCAAAGAATAGCAACTGCTGCTGCTTACAATAAACTTTTTTTAAAGAATCTGGAGCTCTTGAAAGCAGCAGGATTGGGGGTGCACAAGCATCACTTTTTGTCCAGTCTATTTCAAAGGGAACCGATCGCACAAGTTGCGTTTGCAGGCACGATTACTTCGCTCAAGGAAACGGGAGCACGAAAGCTTTATAAACACTCGCACACATCACACCAGCTGTGCGGGCGATATATATATATATATATATATATATATATATATATATATATATATATATATATATATATATATATAAATAATTTATATTTATTTATATTATATATATATATTTATTTATATTATATATATATATATATATATATATATATATATATATAAATATGTGTGTGTGTGTGTGTGTGTGTGTGTGTGTATGTATGTATGTATGTAATCTTATTTACCATTAGGTAGACTACTTTAAAGCTAAATAAAGCTTCTTTTTTTTGGTCTCTTGTCAAGACAAGATGTAAAACCGATCTAAAATGGTAGGGATTAATCTAAAGAAAGGTTGTATAACTCCTTTTTATGCACAAACTTACTTTTTCTCTCTCTGATTTCACTCACCGGTGAATCTGACATGTGTACCTCACACAATACATGCGTTAGGGCTTCCCCTACCGTAGCACAAGGACTCATCGCAGGAAAGCGTTTTCTCTTGTTAACTGCAGAAAAAAGTTAAACTAAATCATTTATCGATTTCACAATGAAAATCATAATACCAACCATACATGTAATGCAAAAATAATGTCCTTCAATTCTGTCACATCCAGCGGCCATCATCCTTGAACCAACCTCCACCATTGTAAGCTGCTTGCTTTGCTGTCTGTTCCATTGCTCACACTTTTTTGCAGTCTGAAGTGCGTCAAATGAACAAAATGGCCAAATTGCTCCACAGGATGTCTAAGCGCATCTTTGCATTGCCTTTACATGTAAATACTCACGCTTCAAAGAAAAAAAGAGAAGGGTGGTGAGTGTCTCCTGTGGGGGTCGAAGCTTGGGGTAACTCCTGCGGAAGTCAGAGCTGTGGGGGCATTTCTCCTGCAGAAGCTTGGGAAAGGGCGGTGATGACTCCTGCGGGAGTCGAAGCTCGGAGTGACCCCTGCGAGAAGCAGAGCCATCATGGGGGTGGGATCCCTGGGAAGCTTGACTGTGAAGGGGTGGCCGGGAATGGACTTGGCATGACTCCTGCGGGAGTCGAAGCTCAGGGTAGACTCCTGCGGAAGTCTTGGGTGACAGAAAAGAAAGGGAAAAAGGTAGCGAAGGGGCACCAATGCTAGATGTTATTGAGGAAAAAAGGCAGGATCAAGCTTGAGCCCCTAACTCTGGTGGGTGGGAGTCATCTGGTGAGAACCAGCTGAGCTTTCTTGCGATGGTATTGGCTAAGGCGGATGTAGACGTCGAAGGACAAGCGTCCAAGGGTCTGGATTTGTTGTGGGGAGAGCCTGTTGTGGGCTGCTGTGGTGGCTGCACCTATGCTGAATGAATGGCTAGAAAATGGTTCAGGGGGAAGCCTGAAAGGCAGAGGACTTCTTTTAAGTGTTTTTGAAACCAAAAACTAATCACTGGACTATAAGTGTCATCAGTAAAAAGTGGGGCGAGAGAGTAAAGGGGGTCACACACCAGAAGCGCTGCTCGGCGGCATACATTTCAGAATTCTAAACATAGGTTTCTATCAGGGTACACACACCGGCGCCGCAATAAAGGATTTTTTTATCCTGCAAAGATAGATCAGATATTGTGGGGTGGATGGTGGGGTTGAAATTTGATGTAATGGATATTTCTGAACATCTCATGAAGCCTTTTTTGGATGCCTTTAAGCCGGGTGGTGAATTTGTGAAAATTGGATCCCACTAAGGTAGGTTTTAATTGAGCTAGCTTATATATTTTTGGCATTGTGAAGGTGGGAAATAAAAGATGTAATGGAGAACAGGTGAAAATCTGAGAAATGTGCTTTATAAGAGGGTGTGGAATTGTTTAAATAATTTCCATGAAGTGAGACATGACTGAAGTGTTCTGGCGGCGAAGTTTCATGTAGGTGATGTAAGGGGTGGTTCAGGGCTATATCATTTATGAATAATGTGGGACAGTTGTTGGATGTGGGTCCGCATCTGATGCCAATAGCCAAAACTCTGAAAAAGAAAGTGAGAGAGAGTCAGCAATTTGGTTTTTGCAGCCTGCTTAAGCAGTCATAATAAATGTTTTTTCGTCCATACGAGGTGTCTAAGTAAGGGCATGAGTGACGATGAGTGTGAGCGCCCTTTATTAATGCATTAAATGGTTGCTTCATTATCACAGTGTACAAGGATGCTGGAGGTGGACCATTCATCTCCCCACAGAATGGCTGTAGCAACTATGGGCTAAAGTTCCAAAATGCGGAGGAGTGTTGATTTTGGGGTATTGTGAGCATTTTGGGGGGCCAATACGGAAAATGCTAAATGGTGGAGTGGAGAATGGTCCGATCATGAAATTGTTGATTTCTTTTTTAATTGTAAATTAGAACAGAAGAGTTTATCGGAAGGAAGAGCTGAAATGCTCAGGTGGAATTTGTAGGTTAGACCTGAAATGTGAAAATCAGAGAAGTTAGTATCAGGATCAGAACGCAATTCAATAGCAAGTTGAGGAATATTAACAGAAGTCGACTGGTAATTTTTAGATTTTTGATTTTTTACTCTTATCATAGGGCATACTATTTTGACGTGAGCACCACCAAAATAGGTGCACAGGTGGAGGTAATTACATGGTACTCTGTGACATCTGCTAATGTGTACCCCCATAGGAGAGCGCGAGCTTGACTTTAATGGCCATGTAGTCATTCAACTTGCATCTCCTATGGGGAAAGCGGAACAGATGATGTCAGTGTAACGTGTAAAAGTGATGGAGAATTCTGCTAGAGATAAGGTTTGTGACTTAGTGTTGGAGAATTGTTAAAGTGGGTCACATTTTATTTTCACGGTCCATTTGTTGGATTTAAGGTGCATTGCAACTAATTCTCATTAGATTATAAGTAGACTGATAGATTTAAGTAGGTTGATAAGTTTCATTTAGTCAGTTAAAGGTCTGTTGAAGGAGCAGTATCAGCAGACAGTCTACTAATACTCAAATGAACCATCAAAATAAAGAGTTACCTTTGAGTGTGATGGTGAACTCGCGCAGTCTACCTGGCATTCCGCCACGGGAGGTGTAATGGGTGAAACGAGTGAGATGAGATCTATGTCTGCACCTAAGAGAATTAGTTTTTTTGCGGAGTTAGAAATTGGAGGGCGTGCAGTGGAAACTGGTATGAGGACAGAGGAATGCTGGGCAGGTTCAGTGCTGGTGTGTGCAAGGGGGAGTGAAGAGGAAGGAAAAGCGAGGGTAGGTGAAAAGGTAGGTGATGTTGTTTGGGGTGGCTGGGTTTCCTGGGGGTGTGGTCCTGAGGGGGTGTAACTTAAAACATGTTTCTGTTTTGATTTATTCTTCCAGGTTGTGAGAGGAGAGGTTGTGAGTAAGGAGTATGGCAAGAACTGTTTTTCTAGGTGGCTGGGCTGGCAGATGTGTGAAGGGTGAGAGTCTGAGGTGGCGTTCGTGTACAATTTGAGAAGTTCCGGTTTATTGAGGTTTCATGGAGTGTGGATGCCAAGATCGGCGAGGAGTTTCCTGAGTTCTGTGACAATTATTCTTTTTGATGACTGGATGGAGGAGGTGGGTGAAACGTAGGATGAGGTAGGTGAAATATTTTGAAATCTTAATGTGGGAGGTGATAGTGATCTGAGGCGGTGAGGTCTGGTAGTGACGGAGCGGGTGATTCTGCTGCCTCTTTTTGTGTCCTTGGGTTTTCTGAAACTGAGATAGTATGCTTCGAAGCTTACCGATATTTCTCAGATGAATTAGGCTGTTTTTGTGATATTGGATGTATGGTTTTAAAAAGTTAAAATGGTCTCTGTGGCAAGGAGGGGGCCATGGTTGGGTGCCTTTTAAAAGGGAGGAATGGAGCAGGAGAACGGTGGTCGGAAAGCAGGTCAAATGAATAAATGACTAATCGCTGTCTTTTCAAGCTTTTCAAGAAAGCTGCCAGGGAAGCAAAGACGGCACAAGGCTGCACAAGTCAATTTATGTCCCATTTTTGTTTGAAAAGACGATAAAAACCCTTGCTTACTCCAAATATCGCACCAACCAGTAAGGGGTCCAAACTTTTCCAAACCCCTCCCCTCCTCACCACAGTGTCTAATATAACATCCAGATCTTTTACAGTTTTATAATTAAAACTAACATTGTGTCACTCTAATTGCAGGTTTAGTGGTGAGATCTGCTGTATACAGGATTTTTGCCCAATAAGTAATACTTCTGTTTTGTTTGAATTTACACGGAAACTGTTGGTCATCCAGTCTTTTACAATTTTAATATGCTTAGGATGCACTCACAGTAGACTATTCGAACCATGCCCGTGCGTGTTTCCCGGTATGTTTGACAAGTGTGTGTGCTCGAATCAGGCCCAAGTGCAGTTCAGTTGGCTGGCCCTGGCCCAGCTGAAAGAGGCGTGAAAGAGTGTGGTTTGGTTGGGCTTTGGTGTGGTATGCCTGTAATGTGAGTGCAAAGCATGCCTAAGCGCGAAACTGAAGATGCGACACCACTTTTAAGGCACTGTTTCATGTTTTTTTTTTTTATTATTATTGGTTTATTAATCATTTTTACTTTTCAGTGATTGCAAACTGTCCTAGTTTATCAAAGATGCAAGCCCCACGCTGCACGTCAGCTGGACATTCTGCACCTGCATCTTTAGGTGCAGCACAAGGACTATTATTACTTTATGAGGAATTTATGAGCGGCAAAAGTGGTGGATCTGTTTGGCAAAATATTTGACTGTGTGTCACTGCATCCCTAACAACTAAAAATAATACAAAACTGTCATAACTGTGTTCTGGTCTGTCCCAATTTTGTCTGCGTGTTGTTGTTATGTGTCAGAGTTCGTGAGGCTTGTTTTGACAGCTCAACATGTACTCCATTGTCATTTGTTTACCCACCCTCTTGTTAACCCATTACCACTAATTCCATCTGTTTTCATTCACCCAATAATCAGTATCCCTTTATATTTTCCTCGTGTCCTCTGTCTTGTGCCAGATCGTTGTGTTCGTTGCTTAATCACGCTGACCCAGCTCGCATCCTTGTCTAGTTAAGCTAGTTAACCGCTCTTGTTTGATTATATCCAGTCTTGTCTTGTCTGGTTTTGAGGCTCCAGTGCTGTTTTGCTTTACCTCTTTTAGTTTTTATTTTTGCCTTTGCCTCTCCATTTCCTGCTATCACTACTTACCGTGATCATCTCCGTGCTCGCTGTCTACGGCTCCTGCGCTCCGGCTGGTTTCGTGGTATCATTCGATACCCGCAGCTGATGGCTGCTCGGCTTTCTCCACTCCCGGTTCCCACTGCTCGCTCCATCTGTACCTGTGCTTGTCTCTAACCTTCTCTGTCAGCTGATCAAGAAGTCGGCAGCCACTGGCGATCGCTGCTGTGCTGACCCAAACATCTGCCGGTAGGCGTCTTCTTCCCCCTTGTCTGGCTGATCCTCACTGGTCTGAACTACCTGCTGCTCACCACTGCCACCTGCTGGACTGCACCGTTACTGCTCACACTGCTCATTTCTTTCCTTTATAAATAAAACCAACTGTTGCCTGCAATTGAATTCGATCTCTTTCCTGACAGAACTATCTGGCCACATCATGGATTCAGCAGGCGCAGAACAGGTCAGAACTGCAGGGTACTTTATTGGGACAACATGTGACCCAGTTGAGTAGCACGTAAGGGGAAGTAGAATTTTTAATTGCAAAAGTGACAGAGTTAAGCACTCAGATTAAAATCCTTCAACAAGCAGCAGCCAGCAGCCCTGTTATGTCCCCAGCTCCAACATCATGCCAGCCAGAGACAGAGCCCCACGCCACTAACCCACCAACGTACAAGGGGGATCCTAATTCCTGGCCCTTTCTCGGCCAGTGTTCTCTTGTTTTTGCCCTGCAGCTCCATCACTATGCCACTGAGAAGTCAAGCGTGGCATTTGTTCTGACCCTGCTCATGGGGATCTTGATAAATTGATGAATTTGGCTCTCCGTATTGAGAGCAGGATTCTGCGTCGACGCCATCGTCGGGCAGGCCGCCTACCCTGGAGGATGGTCCACCTTCATTTGCAGATCCAGAGCCTATGTGGGGCATTCCTGCTGTTCCCCTTCCTTGTCCCATTTCTGTTTAGTCACTTGTTGGTTATATCATCATGTCCATTACTCACTCCACCCCTCCTGTAAGTCTTGTTGTTTCTGGCAATCACCATGAGGTTACCAGGCTGTACCTCCTTGATTCTCCTAGTGCACCAGTAGTTTTAGGACACTCCTGGTTGGTACAGCATGGCCCTCATGTGGATTGGTCAAGTAAATCTGTTAGACTGGAGCCAGTCATGTCTAGCGTCTTGTTTGGGTACTGCTGTTTCTGGTTCTGTGTCTCCTGTGTTACAGATGGAGGCAGCTGACCTGACCAAGGTCCCGGCGGAACACCAAGATCTTCATGTCCCTGCCTCCTCATCGACCTTATGACTGTACTATAGATCTCCTCCCGGTACTTCTCCACCCAAGGATCGCCTTTATTCCCTTCCTGGTCCTGAAAGAGAGGTCATGGACAAGTATGTTCAGGAATCCCTCCATGCTGGCCTCATCCACCTCCTCTTCATCTCCTGCTGACGCTGGGTTCTTTTTTGTTAAAAAAAAGGATGGCTCCCTGTGTCACTCCATTGACGACAGGGGCCTTAACAACATCACAGTCAAGAACAGATACCCCTCTCATGTTGTCTGCCTTTGAATTGTTGCAGAGAGTCAAGGTCTTTACCAAGTTAAACCTCCGCAATGCCTACCATCTGGTACGGATCCATGAGGGGGATGCGTAGAAGACAGCCTTTAACAAACCCACTAGACACTATGAATATCTGGTCCTTCCTTTTGGTCTGACCAATGCCCCTGCTGTCTTCCAGGCCCTGGTCAACGACCTGCTGAGAGACATGGTTAATAAGTTTGTCTATGTGTACCTGGACGACATTTTAATTTTTTCTCCGTCTCTGCAGGTGCACACTCAGCATGTCTGCTGGGTCTTGCAACGGCTACTGGAGAACCAACTCTATGTAAAAGTGGAGAAGTGCAAGTTCCACTCATCGTCAGTTATGTTCCTGGGGTATGTCATCTCAGCTAATAGGATTAAAGTCGATCCTGCTAATGTAAGGGCCATGGCAGAGTGGCCAGTCCCTGATACTCGCAAGGCACTGCAGCGATTCTTGGGCTTTTCCAACTTCTATAGGCGATTCATCAGGAATTTTAGTTTGATTGCTGCACCCTTAATGGCTTTAACCTCCACTAAGGTACCATTCTGTTGGAATTTGAAGGCTCAGGCAGCCTTTGATGACTTAAAGTCCCGTTTCATCTCTGCCCCTGTTCTCTCAATTCCAGACCCGGAACAGCAGTTCATTGTTGAAGTGGATGAGGTGGATTGTCGGGGTAGGCGCGGTCCTCTCTCAGCGGTCTCTCAAGGATGGGAAGGTGCATCCCTGTGCCTTTTTTCTTCCATCGGCTTAGCCCATCAAAGCATAACTATGATATTGGCAACAAGAAACTGCTAGCAGTCAGGTTGGCCTTGGGGGAGTGGCGCCACTGGTTGGAGGGGTCAACGCAGCCCTTTTGGTCTGGAGTCATCTGTTCAGCCAAGAGGTTGAGTTCCCATCAGGCTCACTGGGCACTCATCTTTGGCCGATTTAATTTCACTCTCTCATACCGACCTGTAACTAAAAACGTCGAACCGGATGCTCTCTCTCTCGCATATTTGGGTCCTCCGAGGGGGCTCCACCAGAGACCATCCTCCCCAGGGAAGTGGTAGTGGGGTCTCTTTCCTGGGACATTGAGTGGCGAGTGAGGGAGGCCGGTGGTGAGAGTGAAATACCAAGAGAGTGTCCCAGGGGTCTTTTATTTGTTCCTGCTGCATTGCGCCCAGAGATCCTCCAGTGGAGACACTCGTCCAGATTAACCTGCCACCCAGGAATTAGGAGATTGCTGGCTGCCATCCGTCAGCGATTTTGGTGGCCCTCTATGGCCACGGATGTCAGGCAGTTTGTGTTGGCTTGCTCAGTTTGTGCTCAGAACAAGACTTCTAACCGTCCCCCTGTCGGTCTGCTACAAAACAATATAACTAAAGTATTGTCCACTGTGCTGAGCTAGAGTACTTCTCTTCCAGTTAAGTGCAGTGCAGGCCGTTGGGGAAAAGGGGAGGAGGGACAAGCACACTTCAAGGCAACTTTGCCTAGTGTGAGTATGCCCTTAGCAGTTAAGATGTCTCATTAGATTTCATCAAATAACACTGCTTATATCAATAATTATGAATAAAAGTATAACATACCCCTTTACATAAATATATCAGGCTAGGTTATGAAAGGACTGTCTATATGCATGTACAAAAGGTTTTAAAAATCAATTTGTTACTTGTTATTTGTTGTTATGTGTTCAATTTGTGCTGTTACGATGGTGCAGTGGGTAGCACAATCACCTCACAGCAAGAAGCTCGCTGGTTCCAGCCCCAGTTGGGTCAGCTGGCATTTGTGTGTGGAGTTCACATGTTCTCCCAGTGTTCGCGTGGGGTTCCTCTGGGTGCCTGATTACCCCCACTTTCCAAAGACATGCGCTATAGGTGAATTAAATAAGCAAATTCGGCCATAGTGTATGTGTGTGAAAGAGTGTGTATGTGTGTTTCCCAATGTTGGGTTGCGGCTGCAAAGGCATCCGCTCCGTAAAACATATGCTGGATAAGTTGGTGGTTGATTCCGCTGTGGTAACCCCTGATTAAAAAAGGGACTAAGCCGAAAAGAAAATGAATGAATTAATGTTCAATTTGTTTTAGCCAGATGACAGCACAATGCCATTTATTTTTGGTTCAAAGTCACTGAAATTGCAATTAAGATTATTCTGAATCACATCTTGACATACCGATTCTGTTGTTACATTTAAAATCCAATTTATTTTAAACGTACCTCTTATTTAACTTACACATTGAACATTTAAAAAAAGATGCTACTAGTAGGCATTTTGTTTAAAAATCATTTATTTCAAATATATACATGTAAAAATATACATGTGTATACATGCTTATTGACTATTATTTATAAAATAAAAAAAACTTAACTATTCCATTAGTCTTTGTGTCTGTGTGAGCATAATGTGTTGTGAATGCTCAAAAAGGTCTCAAAAACCTGTATTTTCTATCCATATAATCTATATTAGCCACTAAAACACACATAATTCTCAACTACCATACTAGATGGCAGCATTGATCACTGACATTTTGGTCATTGGTTATGATTATTCTCCTTTTTGATTGTCATTCACATGTACCTATACACAGAACAAAATTTTGCAGCATTGGCTCTGCAGTTATAACCCTAAACAATACATACATAAATAATAGCCCCAGGGTTGTTATTGGAATTACTGAGAATGGGGTGAATCATGTGACTGTGAGGGGGAAGAACCTGGCCTGGCAGTGACATTACTCCCCTTCCAGGGTGGACTCCTGGCCGCCCTCACCTACTACGGTGTGGGGGTTTTCCATAGCCTCTCGGTGCCGGACATTCGGGATGAGAACTGTTAAATTCGTGAAGCAACACTGGATCAAGCATATTTTCTTTAGAAACCCAGTACCTTTCCTAGGGGCCATAACCCTCTCAGTAGACTAAATACTCTATTCTACCCCCACGCTGTCTGGAACTGATGGTTTCACTAACCGAGTAGATGGAACCCTCTTCAACTAGTAGAGGTGGTGGAGGGGGTTCTTTGGCAGAGGAGGGTAGAAGGATTTTAATAGGGAAATGTAAAATGATTTTGTATTTTGTATTCTGGTGGGAGTTGTAAAGGATACGTGACTTGGTTGATCCTCTCGACGATGGGTAAGGGACCAATGTAATGAGGCCTCAGCTTCTCGAAGGGCTATTGGAGATGCATATCCTTCATGGACAACCAACCTTCATCTCAAAACAGGTATTATCTTCGGAAGCAGGCAGATCAGTTATATAATTGACCAGGGGCGATTCGGGACTGGCCGGGGCACAAGCTTTCCTTTTGGTAAGTTTTGGGGAGTCTTTGAGAAAGCACACTCCTTGCACACCTGCACGAACCTTCTCACACCCTGGGCCATTCCCAGCCAGCAGAAATGGCATCTCAGAAGTGAGCAGGTCTCTTTGACCAGCCAATGGGACACACAATCAGACTTGGTGGGATGATGGGCTCGGGCTTGTTCGAGGTTTCTTCAGGGCCATGTAACCTGGAAAGTGCATCTGCTTTGATGTTCTTACGAACAGGGAGATATGAGATGGTAAAGTTAAATCTTGTGAAGAATAATGCCCACCTCGCTTGTCGTGGATTTAACCTCCAAGCTTCACCTAGATACTGAAGATTCTTATGATCGGTGAACACTGTGAATGGATATTGAGACTCTGCCAACCAATGCTTCCATTCTCCAAGTGCCAGCTTGTTAGCTAGATACTTGTAAGCTTGTAATCTTAATGGTACTCCCTGTCGCTATGATAGGATGGCCCCTGCACCAATTGGAGTTTGTGATTGGGGATGCCTTCCACCTTCCCTTCGTCCATTTTGACCCCGACAGCTGAAGTGACAAATCAGAAGAAGTGGATGATTCTTTTATGAAATTTTAATTTTTTGGCTTTCAGAAATGTTATGCTTAAAGAGACAGTACAAGACTTATCTCAGATGCTGTTCATGCTCTGCTGGATCTCTGGAATATCAAGATGTCATCAATGTACTCAAGAACTGACTTATAAAGGAAGTCGTGAAGTACCTCATTCTTGGAAGACAAACGGGGCATTAGCTAGTCCATAGGGCATCACCCTATATTCATACTGTCCACTAGGGGTTATAAAGGCTGTAGGGATCCAGATGAGGTTATATGCACTTCTGAGGTCTAGTTTGGTGAAAATGTTAGTGGGTAATGATTATTGATGGTGATGTTGTTTAGACCCTGATAATCGATACAGGGTCTTAACCCCCCATCCTTCATGTGGCAGGGGACGTAGAGGGGGCGGATGTGTCCTTGAGCTAATGCCTTCACTATGTGCTCATCCATGGCCTTCCTTTTGGAAATGGAGAGAGACTAAACATGTCCATGGGGCACTGGCTCACCCTTACACCCTTACACCCTTAACATTGTTCAACAGGACTCTCTATAGAAGTTGAACACACAGACATAGGATTAATAACTTTCTTGACAAGACACTCTTGAATACTTTCTTGTAAACCTTCTTTTCCTCTTTTCGGGACCTCTCCTATACCCCAAGAGAGCACCAGATTGTGCTTAACCAACCATGGTCATCCACAATACCAGCATAGACCCAGATTCAGCCGACAGAGCCTCTCTGCATCAGTGAGCTTTTCTTGGAATAGAATCATGAGTTCAGGATCTGAGTCTGGAAGGGTCGAGGAAACAGGCTGACGGAGGAGTAAAGGCTGGTTGTGGATCTCTCCGCTACAGGCTTCCATACGTGCTGAACACCGAATAGACAACTGGATGAAGTTTTCCAGACCATATGTATAATCATAGGCTGATAACTACATTCTCAGGCAAGGTTTCAACCCCCTGATGCTTGTTGGTCATAAGTGCTCTTTCATCGCAAACACTGGCTGCTGCGAGGGTACAAAATTTAAACGAATATTCCTGGATGGACATCGTACCTTGTTTTAGATGGTATAACTGATCGACAGCAGAAACATCTTCAGCAGAACGGCCGGAAACTACCTTGAAATGTTCTGTAAGCTGCTTGATGGATTTTGTTAACGGTCTTCTTTGAGCCCTTAAGATTTCCGCCTATCGCAGTGCCTTTCCTGAAAGCAGAGACATTATAAACACAATCTTGGAAGCATCAGTCAGATACAATAGAGGTTGCATTTTAAACACAAGTGAACATTGAAGTATAAACCTGTTGCACTCCTCCACCAGGCCTGAGTAGGGCGCCGAGTGAGCCATGGGACTGGCATTGACCTGCGGCAAAGAAGACAAGGGGAATGCGGAAGTGCTGAGTGCAGGTGGTAAAGGTGCGCGAAGCACCTGTATCAGTGAATCCACGAAGTGTTTTGGAGTCTTCACTGCTCATTTTCGGTGTTGGTCCAGCCTTCTGTCACAGAAGAAGGACATAGCCCAGAACTGAGTGAGTAAGTAAACAGTTAATTCTCAAGCATGATGTAAACAGTTGATATGTCAATTAGGTAAAATCTTTGTCTTGCAGAAATGAGAACAGTGGAGTACGTGATGGAGTGAAGTGGAGACTGGAATAGACTGACCATGAATGGGGTGAATCATGTGACTGTGAATGGGGAGAACCTGCACTGGCTGTGACAGTCATAGACCTGAACAACATAAGTTTCATACATTACTGTTGTATTGTGTATATGCTCAAAAAATAAAGAGAACACTTAACATCTTGTTGTTTTATTGCTCTTGTTTTTATTGTAAAATATCTCAGAGTTGCCAGAAAGGCGCCTTTTAATAAAATGCATTATTATTATTATCAAAAACACACCAGAGGCTGATCCAACTTTGATGTAATGTCCTTAAAACAAGTCAAAATGAGGATCAATAGCGTGTGTGGTCTCCATGTGCCTGTATGACCTTCCTACACAGTGCCTGGGCATGCTCCTGATGATGTGGCAGATGGTTCGCCTCAAAGACCTTTACTAAACCATCTGCCAACTCCTGTACAGTTTGTGATGCAACATGGCCTTGGTGAATGGAGCGAAACATGATGTCCCAGATGTGCTCAATTGGATTCAGTTCTGGGAAACAGGTGGGCCAGTCCATGGCATCAATGCCTTCATTTTGCAGGATCTGCTGACACACTGCAGCCACATGAGATCTAGCACTGTATTTCATTAGGAGTAACCCAGGGCCAACCGCATCGGCATATGGTCTCACAAGAGGTTTGAGGATCTCATCCAGGTTACCTCTGGCGAGTACATGGAGAACTGCCAAACTGGTCATTCTGGAGAATATTGCAGGCAGCAGAACATTCTCCACTGTGTCTCTAGACTCGTCTGTCATGTATGTCACATGTGTTCAGAGTGGATCATCTCATCTCTGAAGAGCACAGGGTGCCAGTGGTGAATTTGGTGTTCTCTGGCAAATGCCAAATGTCCTGCACGGTCTTGGGCTGTAAGCACAATCCCCACCTGTGAATGTGGGTTGTAGACTTCGTTTCTTGCTACCACTAGAGTGTAAGAACCATCAACATTCAAAAGTGATAAAAACATCAGCCAGAAAGCAAAGGAACCGAGAAGTGGTATGTGGTCCCCACCGGCAGAACCACTCCTTTATTGGGGGTGTCTTGCTAATTACCTTTAATTTCCAACTGTTGTCCATTCCATTTGCACAACATTGTTGCTTCCTAAGTTTGATATTATAGAAGTGGGATTGACTTGGAGTCACATAGTGTCACAAGTTTTCCCTTTATTTTTTGAGCAATGTGTGTGTGTACAGTTGAAGTCAGAATTATTAGCCCCCTTTTGAATTTTTTTTTCTATTTTAAATATTTCCCAAATGACATTTAACAGAGCAAGGGAATTTTCACAGTATGTCTAATATTTTTTGTCTTTTGGAGAAAGTCAGCTAGAATATTTGCAGTTTTATTTCAGCTAGAATAAAAGCAGTTTAAATTTTTTTTTAAACATTTTAAGGTCTAAATTATTAGCCCCTTTAAGCTATTTTTTTTATAGTCTACAGAACAAACCATTGTAATACAATAACTTTCCTAATTACCTTAACCTGCCTAGTTAACCTAATTAACCTAGTTAAGCCTTTAAATGTCACTTTAAACTGTATAGAAGTGTCTTGATAAATATTTAGTAAAATATTATTTACTGTCATCATGGCAAAGATAAAATAAATGAGTTATTAGAAATGAGTTATTAAAACTATTATGTTTATAAATGTGTTGAAAAAAATTCTTCTCTCCATTATACACAAATTAGGAAAAAAAATATAAAAGGGGGGCTAATAATTCAGGGGGGCTAGTAATTCTGACATCCACTGTATATATATTCCCACAGTACCACCTTGGAAAACAAAACAAAAAATAATGTTAATAATTTCTCCACTAAACAACTGACTTTACACCAAAATAAATAATAGTAAAAAAACTGTCAAAAATATATATATGCACAATTTAACCCAGATAGCAAGAAGAAAAGAAGACACTCTTACTAAGTTTTGCTTTTCCTTTCTTATTTCAAATTATTTACTCAATTTTTCTCTGTGTTTGGAGTCAATACGTTTTAATAGAGTCTGTTGTCTGATTGAGTGTATATGCCATTTGGTCTGAGGTTGAAATAGAATCATATTAATCACAGAAAAAGTATTTTTTATTATCTCTTCTCTCTCTCTCTCTCTCTCTCTCTCTCTCTCAGCCCACAGGAGACACACAGCTGATTAAAATGAAGCAGCTTCCAACTAGAACCATTGGTGCATTGAACAGTATTTTCATAGACTAGAGGCATGATTGGGTGTACACTACATTATGTACTTCTCTTGCATAAAAAATAAGCTTTTGCAATATTTCAGAACAGCTATTATCTAAACTTGTTTAACTTTTGAGTTTTAAGTTATTCCTTAATGAATAAAGTTAATTTTGACTTTCCCTCAATGAAAACTGTTTGTAAATTAATGCTAATTGAAGCATTGTTTAGAAAAATCTGAATACTGACTTAACTCTTTATCTACCATTGACAAGACAACTCGTCAATTAAAAGAAAACACTTCCCTGCCATTGACAAATTTTTACAGCAATCCGTGTTTTAGGTACATTACGGTAGGAGATGCCCTAAAATATGTCCTGAGTGAAGTACATGACGTCACATACTACGGGGAATGAAGTCTGAGGAGAAAGTAAGATTGCAAGTAAAAATAAGAGTTATATAACCTTTCTTTGGCTTAGTTCCTTATATTATTATTCCAGGGCTTGCCACAGCGAAATGATCCACCCTCATTGATATGCACAAGGTTAGAGATTTGTTTTACACACATAAACTTATGCACGAGGACACACACACACACACGCTTACAGTGCATCTGGAAATTATTCATAGCGCTTCACTTTTTCCACATTTTTTTTGTTACAGCTTTATTATAAAATGAATTAAATGCATGTATTTCCTCAAAATTCTACACACAATACCCCATAATGACAATGTGAAAAAATATATATATTTTTAAATTGTTGCAAATTTATAAAAAAATAAAAAACCTGAAAAATCACATGTACATAAGTATTCACAGCCTTTGCCATGAAGCTCTAAATTGAGCTCAGGTACATTCAGTTTCCACTGATCATTCTTGAGATGTTTCAGCAGCTTAATTGGAGTTCACCTGGTAAATTCAGTTGATTGGACATTAATTGAAAGGACATACACCTGTCTATATAAGGTCCCAGGGTTGACAGTGCATGTCAAAGCACAAACCAAAGCGTTCTTCTGTGGAGAGAGGAGAACCTTACAGAAGGACAACCATCTGTGCAGCAACCCACCGATCAGTCCTATATGGTAGAGTGGCCAGACGGAAGCCAAAACCGCCTGAAATTTGGCAAAAGGCATCTGAAGGACTCTCATACCATAAGAAACTACATTTTCTGGTCTAATCATACTAAAATTGAACTATTTGGAGTGAATGTCAGGCGTTACATTTGGAGAAAACCAGGCACCGCTCATCACCAGGCTAATACAGTGAAGCATAGTGGTGGAAGCATCATGCTGTGGAGATGTTAATCAGCAGCAGGAACTTGAAGACTAGTCAGGGTAGAGGAAAAGATGAATGCAGCAATGTACAGAGACATCCTGAATGAAAACCTGCTTCAGAGTGCTCTTGACCTCAGACTGGGGCGACAGTTCATCTTCTAGTAGGACAATGACCCAAAGCACACCACCAAAATATCAATGGAGTGGCTTCACAACAACTGAGTGGCCCAGCCAGAGCCCAGATCTATATCCTATTGAACATCTCTGGAAAGATCTGAAAATGGCTGTACACCGTCACTTCCCATCCAACCTGAAAGAGCTTAAAAGGTAATGCAAAGAGGAATGGGCGAAAATTTCCAAAGACAGGTGTGCAAAGCTTGTGGCATCATTTTCAAAAAGACTTGGGGCTGTAATTGCTGCCAAAGGTGCGTCAATTTGCAACAATTTCAAAAACCTTTTTTTTACATTGTCATTATGAGATATTATGTGTAAAATTTTGAGGAAATAAATTAATTTAATCCATTTTGGAATAAGGCTGCAACATAAAAAAATGTGGAAAAAGTGAAGCGCTATGAATACTTTCTGGATGCACTGTATGTGCACATGTGCTTGCACGCATTTGCACACATATACACTTAGCCTATGTGTACAATATGTGTGCGAATGAATGTATGTATGTATATGTGTTATATACTATATATCTTGAAAATGCACTAAATGTTCTGTTTTCTTGTTTGTTGTTTTTTTTAAATTTTTCATGACACCGACCTCAATATAGAATAAAATGTTGTTTTTTTTGTTGTTTAAAAGCAGAGGCTTGTTTCTGGTTTTGATATGTAATATATGGTCATATATTGCTAGCGAAAAATATTCTGAGGACTGTCATTTTGGATGAAAATCATCTAAAATCCTGGCAGTGGCTGACAGCTTTCTTTAAAAAAAATGCTGGCAGGGAAAGAGTTAAGTTGGAGTCTGGATCTAGGAAACAATAATGGAGTATGGCGACAACATGCTTTATTACATTTAATTGTACCAGAATGACTTGAAATGCAAACTGATTATGTGGATAAGCAGATATTTGATCCAAGATAGCGGAGAGAAAAATTTAAAACAATTTACAAAATCTTATAAATCGAGTATATTTAATACATCATTTAATACATAAGCTTTTGTTAATTATTATACATTGAACAGAGAACATGAATGACTTGATGAGAATTCAAATTGGTTATGCCTTATAATGTAAAATATTTATTTTATCAAATGTATTTTAAGAAGATATTTTATTTGACTTTTTTTTTTCACTGAACTTGTATACCAAATTGCACCAAAAGCATAACCCTAAAACTATTACATGAACTGAACCTTGAGCAATCTGTACCATTGGACCCTAGTATAAACATAAAATGATCTAAATCAAATTTTTTAACTGCACAGAGACATGGCAGATGGGACAGCACAGAACCCTCATTGGCACCTACTGGCTCCCATTATTTGTAAGAGGCACATGCAGGGCCAAAGGTTTAACAAATCATCCATATTTGCACTGCCAAGATCAAACTGTGTTCTACACTTTCATGAAGTGCATCAGAGGCCAAATTCCCACAGATGATTTTTTAAGACTTAAATATATCTGCCAGAAAAAGAGCTTTCCCCCAAGAAATAAGGCAATTAGAAATGAATAAACAGCTCTATTAACAGCTTTAATGCTTTCCACATATGTGACACAACAGCTGTTGACCAGGCCTAGAAAGCAAGAGTGGTGGATAACCTAGCATAACCAGTAGCATATCAACTAGCATATTATAGCCTTCCCTACTGTATTGGTGTGACAACAAAAAATTATATTAAGCTGATATTCAAGAAGTAACCAACTGGCAGATTACAGCTGTCCCTGCTGTATATGTGTGACAACTAGCAGATCCTCAATGTACACACACCTTGGCCCTAGGGCCCATCTCATAAAGAAGGATAAACCAACTCTTGAGTTAATCACTCGGTCACTATCCTTTAGCTTAGGCCCTGATCCATCAGGCTGCCACAATGGTTCGAACAGCCAATTACTCTGGTAAATGTTTTATGCAGTGAATGCCCTTCTGGCCGCAGCCCAGTACTGAGAGTACACTAACTCAGTGCTGGGATACACTCATACACTCTCTCACTTACAAATATTCATACACTATGACCAATTTAGTTTGTCCAAGTTTAAGTTTGTACCTATACCTGAAGTCTTTGGACTGTGGAGGAAACCAAATCACCTGGAAGAAACCCACATGAACACAGGAAGTATATACCAACTCCAGACAGAAATGCTACCTGACTCAGTTGGGTCTCAAACCAGCAACATTCTTGCTGTAAGGTGACAGTCCTAAATACTGAGACAATGTGCCACCCTGAATTGAAACATAAACTATGAATTGATTTACTCAGAGGTAATAAACTGAGTTTTCAGTCTCAAAAAATCGGATTTGAATATATTCATTTAACTGTGTTAATTGCATGTACCATGACCAATCAAAGGAGCTCTGATATGAACATCTACAGTACCTGAAAAATTAAGGGTTGAAGAGTGATGAGGTTGGTTTGAAATTGCTTCCCATACTGATTTTAGTCATTTTCAATCTATGCTCAGACCAGTTGTGCTTCACTTGTTCTCTATTTTATTTTTGTCAGATTATTGTTGGTACTCTGCATTCATTGCCTCATGCTCTCAATCTATGTCAGTTTATCAGTTCAGTCCAATTAAACTCTGTTCTGTCATCAACCCACTACTTGCCTCAACACTTGCTGTGCTACGCTCATGCTACCCGATCTGTTATGTGGAATCAACCTTGTCTCTCTAAGTCTGTATTCTTTTTGTTGTTAAAAGTCACTGCTGTGGCAGTGAAAAGAGCAGGAGAAAGAATTTCTGCTGCAGTGGCAGTAAATCTACTTAGAAAAGGATGGAAATCATTGCTGTGCTAACAAATAACATTTTGAACAGAAAAACTGTAGCAATAGCAAAAATATACTGTATTATTTTGGAGTGAAATAGTCAATTAATTGAAAGTGAAGAAACAACTTCTGAGGCAGTGAGAAATCTATTTAGAAAAGTGGGGGATCACTGCTGCTGCAATGAGGAAAAAAGAAATATGTGGTTTAAACTGTTTTGTCAGCAGTAATATTTGAAAAGAAGTTAAACCACTGTTACAGCAGTAAATTATTTAACATTCATAAGAAAAACCAACTGCTGCGGTACAAATATTTGTGAATATTTGAATAGAAAATATCCCTACTGTAGTTTGACAATGTTTGCAGCCCCATCATATTCTTGTCCACTGATATTATTTATGTCAATTGCATTGTCTTGAAAAAGAGATGTCATAACATTCAAATCTTCTGCTTCTCCTTTTCACTGAAGCTTGTATTTTATGAATGGTATCCAGTTTTAGCTTCCTAACGCCATCATACAATACCAACATTGTCAAAATTTATTTTAGAGAGGATCATGTGCTTATGATTAAACACAGCTGGTACAGCATTATCTCCGCATATTTGCACCAATCAGATAAATACTGACACACTATAAATTGCCTGAGCTTTCTACTCTAGTTATCTTCGTCTTGGAGAATGCTTCCAGCTACAAAACGCTCCAGCATCGCATCATTTAACCTATCGATACGGAGGAACAAATAAACAACAACTCCAGCCAGAGCCCCACTCTCCCAAACAATTCAGCTGCAGCCTCGCCAGCAATCGAGCCTGAGTTCCTACAAAAGGCTGGCCCACCAGCTCTTCCCCCTTCTACTTCAAACTGCCTCACACAACGCAGTCCACAAACTCTTACTAAACTCTCAAGACACCAGCTAAACTCTCACTGCTCCCCCAGCGGTCCACCCGCGATAACGTAACTAGCTACGTTAACTGCAAGGATTTAGGCAATCTAATCCGTAAGACATTAATCCACAACATATTCATACATTTATAAAGATCCATGGAATGCGCTGTTATCATCCAAACTAGTTGGTGGAGTGCAGTAGCATCTTTCACACATAAACACTACTAATTTTTGGTCAACAAAATGGCTGCGATCTTTGATTGACACTCCATTGAGCCAATAGCTGAAAGGAGAAGTGTCCCATCCAATGAGCTCCGAAAGCTCGAGATGGTCCCGCCCTCTCTCTTGACAATTTATGAATGAATTCAGCTGTAAAAGAAAGTGAATGAATTGGGCCAGATATGCTTGTGAATTTAATCACATTAAGATTCCAAACGTAATGTTATTTAATCATGGATTAAAGAAAAGCCCATAACAAACATTCAATTCACACGGTTTCTACTAAGTAGTGACTTTTTAAAGTTCAGAGTTTGATGTTGGCAGTTGATATATTTAATAAAAAAAACTCTGCCACATCTGAAAGCCATTTAACTTCTGAAAAGATTATTTCCCAACCAGCGAGAAAGATTCAACATATCGAGCACAGAAGTCCAAATGAATATGCCAGCGACTCATATGTCCATACACAAAGTGTCATATGTAAGTTTATAATGGCAAGTCGGTTGGATGTGAAAACAGCAAAGAAACAAACTTCCTGCTTGACATCTAAGAATAGGAGGAGGACATTTCTGACAAATAGAGTAATGCTTCATCCATTGACTCGATGTTAAATACGTTTGCATTTTAAACAAAATTCTATATCACTAAGGGGTTTAAACTCCACTATCACCTCACCTGCTCAGTCTTCAAAAGGTAACTCCAGGACCATCAGACAACCCACACCCCATATCCTCAGCTCTCTATCCATCTGCCATCCTGTGGGGGGATGAATGCCCACTTCTACCATCCTCGCACATTGCGACAATGAAGTTATCATACCATGCATTAAGAAAAGGCACTTCCATTCACAGTTGCTCATGCCCTTATTAAGACGCCTCACACGTATATCAGCTAAAACAATTTATTATGTCTGCCGTACATGTACCATGTTGTAAAAGATTTCATTTCTGATTCCCTCTCGTTTCGCATTTCAGAGATCATGACAGCCGGCTCCAGAAGCTAACCTTCATCCAACCTATTACACTCCAAATACATTCACGACCTACACAAAGGTAGGGTGTGATTTCCACTCACACAGCCCACACCCTCAATGCCATATTCACACTAGCCTTTTTAGTTTTTGAGACGTTCTAAACTAACATCAAATTTCAATCCCACAATCCAACTCAACATATCTGATCTTATTTTGCAGGATGAAGAAACTCTATCTTCTTTATAAAGCAAAGCATAACAGATCAATTTCGAAAAGCACATTCTATATACAGTTCTAATATCCCCTCCCTCACAGACCCATTCCAAACCCCCTAAGCATTCTTACACCACAGGAGAGCAATACCACCTCAGGGAAGCCCAGCTGATCCTCTCCAGCCAACTTACACCCACCCAAATTTCATCTATTGTCTCCAGAAGCAGACCCTCATCCAACACCAGTACATCCTTATTCAGAAATGATATTGCCATAAACAACCCGTTACATAACCTCAGCCAAATTTCCATATCTCTCATATTACAACAAATAGCCCCCAGAACTCTTGAATCATACCTCACAGGATGGAAAGCCTTTAAACACTTTCATACACTGTACAAAGCATTTTTTCCAGATTTTCTATTCTCACAATCACCTCATTCATATCTCACCTTCAGATTTCCAAGAACATACAAGCCAGCACCCTTAGAAGCTTACTTAAGCGGGATCCAATCCAAGCTAATTGACGGATCCCCTTCAGATGCCATATCTAACTCCCAGACCACACTACTCAAAGGCATTCAGAAATCCCACCCCCCACCCCCAGATTCCAGACCCCCCCATCACACTCAACATCCTCTCCAAATGTAAACACACACTACGCAAAGGCATATCAGTCTATCCATACAGCTCACACCCTTGACGCCATGTTGACCCTAGCCTTTTACGGTTTCCTTAAATGCTCAGAATTCACAATCACATGCAAATTCAAGCCCTCCATCCACCCTACCATCTCTGATTTGACTTTGCAGGATAAAGAAACCATTTCTTTCCTTATCAAGCAGAGTAAAACATTTTTTACATTTTTGACCTCCCCTCTCCAACACACCCGTTTCAAACCCTCCTAGCATTCTTACAGCTGAGGAAATCCCAAGATCCCAACCCTCCTCTCCACTTTTACTGACAATGCTAACTGTCCAGTAACTAATTTTTTTGTTTCAAAAACACCTAAAAGAAATACTACACTTATCTGGCTTTCCACCTGAATCATTTTCTAGCCATTCCTTCAGAATTGGAGCCGCCACTACAGCCGCCCACAACAGGCTATCCCAAAACCAAATCCAGGCCCTCGGCCGGTTGCATTCAAAACATACATCCAACTCAGCAGACATCACCTCAAGGAAGCCCAGCTGTCTCTCACCATAACGACATCCACCATCCAGAGTACAAGGGCACGAGCATGACTCTGCCATTCCCTCTTTCTCCCCCTCCTTCTAGCATTGAGTTTTTCTGCTACTTTTCTATCATTTCTAGCATCCGCTAACATCCTTTCTCTTCCAGCCCAGGAAATTTTTCTTTTACAGTGTCGAGATTCTTCGCTGCTTTCCTTTATACTGGCGTCGAGTTCCTCCGATAAATTTTCTTCTTTCCAGCGCTGAGTTCCTCCGCTACTCCCCTTTTTCTTTTATCAAATTCAGCTCTAGCTACTCCCTCTCTGTTCTTATCTTAGCACGAGCTATACTTCGCTCTCCCATCACTATCACTCATACTCATTCACAGCTCTATCTCCCACAGAGGCCCAAGAGCTTCGAGAGTCATGCGAAGCCCAATCCCCAGGCCACCCCCTCACTCATCACACTTACAGCAAGAGCGTCCACCCTTTTCCATCTCTTTCAGGACCCCATCTCCCAACGGCTCTACTCCCCCGGAGTGCCCACAAGCCCCGACTCTAACTGGAGTCACTTTTTCCTCAATCCTCCCTTCTCTTGCCCCCCCCAATCTTTAACTCCCTACCCCCTTCAAGCGTCGAGTTGCGCCGCTACTTTTTTTTTTCAGAGTCGATTTGCTCCGCTATTCCACCTTTTTCTAGCATTGAGTATTCCACTACTCTTTTCTTCTTTCGCATAAGCCCTCACTCCCCAAGCTCTGACTCCCCTGGAGTCTCCCAGAGCCCTACCCAGTCTCCCTGAGTCTTTACCAGTCAACCTCCCACAGGAGTCTCCACCGCCCCCTCCCTTTCCCAGATTCCTGCAGAAGGCCAAACTTCATGAAACTCAGGGACACAGATCATGGTAGGAGAAGTATCAGAAAAGGAGGCCCTATTGTGAGCTGCTGGCAGACAGGTATTACCCATCTTGATAGCTGGTACATTAGTGGGAGGCATTTTGTAAGCTAATGGACTGATGGCCATCTTGTCTATTAGTAGACAGGGGACGGCCATTTTGTGCGCTGATTGATCGGTTGTGGCCATCTTGTAGACTGGAGAACTAATTGGAGAACTGATATGTTGAGTGTGAGTCGCGAACTCAGCGGGCTTTAGGACCTTAGAATCTGCGTGGGCATCGGGCAGTGAACACGGTAGACGCTAGGACATTGCCATGAGACTCTTAGGTGGGAATGCCGGTGAAAGTGTGATTTGACAAGGCAGAGCAGAGGAAATACCATAAGGGAGCTGTGGAGAAAAAGACAGGTTAGCCCAGCGATGTGGTGGAGTCCATTGCAAATCCATCGAGCACATGGCTTGCTGTGTGCTGACCCCTTTAGAGTAAAATTTAGGAGATCTTTCCTCCTCGCCGACCATAAACGATGAGCAGCTCAACAACAATGTATAGTCCATGTACTGAGACAGTGAAAATTCGTTAACCCCATAGGGCATGAGAGCTTTAAATTGTTTATTCAACCCATGTCTGTATAAGTCTTTCAAGACAACATCCTTCCAGCCCAAACATTTACTATTATACAAATCACAGTACTTGGTTGTGTATGTCTCTAAAGTGTCTGTACCTTGCCGGAGAAACAAAATCTTGGTTTCTGGATCCATCTCTAATAACGCTGCTGGAACAGATTAGGCTGAGTCTTCTGTTAAGATAGATTGTGCTGACAATCGAGATAGTTCCAAATGCAGCTTTATTACAAAGAGGAATGGTTGTACAGGCAAGAGTTATCAGGACCACCGAGAACAACAAAGAAAATCCAAAACATGATCCAGATAACAAGCGTTGGTCAGGGCAGGCAGATAACGGTCGGAAACGGGGTAAACAGTCCTGGGATCAAAACACAGGCAGGCAAACACAGGTAAACGCTTTGAAATACACATACACAGTAACAAGACTCAGCAAAGAGTGTAATAAACCAGGATGTATATATAGTCCATGTAATCATAGAAAATGACTATCATGTGTGTGTGTGTGTGTGTGTGTGTGTGTGTGTGTGTGTGTGCGCGCGCGCACAAGAGGTATATGTAGTCCGGTTCAGTGACAGGTCTGTAGTTCTCCGCAAGCACCAGATCTCTGGTGATCTTGACATGCACAGTCACCAGATCCAATTATTATTGAGCCACTTTGTGGTGTTTTCGCGGAGCGAGTCAGGAAACATTTTCCTCCACAAGCAGCACATAGTGACCTGGCCACTATTCTGCAAGAATGGTTCAAAATCCCTCTGGCCACTGTGCATGACTTGTATCCCTAGACTAATTGATGTTGTATTGGCTGTAAAAGGAGGCCCTAAACCATAATAATGAATTTTCACATTCTGAAACCAGGCATTTCAGTTTCATTGTACAATTCCAGTATCCTGATTGCAGCAAGGCTTTTGCCTGGCATAAATAATAAAAAATAAAAACACAACTCTGCAGTGTTAGATTCATTCCAGTGGCAACAAGTCAAGCATAGGTTTGATTTTGAGATTTTATTACTTTGGTTTCAACGCTATATACAACTTGTTAATATTCAAAATATGACTCTGGTGTTGTAGATCAACTTTAATATGTCCAAACCTGTGGAACATTCGTCCCTTGTATTCGGCAGGCTCATTTATAGCTGTTTTTAGGTCCCAGCTGAAGGCACCTTTTTTTCTGGTGTCAAACCATTTGTGAAATCAGTAATAATAGTATGATGCACCACAATGCATTATATTATAACCAGGAAACTATAAAGCACACATGCACAGCATCTCTCTTGTGTAAGAAGTCATGTTATGTGGTTTCTTTCTGTCCAAGTAAAAGAAAGCCATTCTCAGGTATGTTGAAAAATGACATAGTAATGCAATATATAATTCTTTTTCAGGGAAGCATGATTACATGCATTAACAATTATATTTATTGAACACATGTGCATTCTTCTGTTTCTTTTAAATCATAACTGTGATTTAGTTTAGTCATTGAGAGAAAGCACTGAGACATTTTAATAATTTCATTAATAACATTACTGAAATTCTTTTTTTTTCTTATTCCTATGGTCACAAGTAATGGGAAGTGGGGCTAAAGTGGTGTGCTTTCTGATGTGTTAAAGAGGAGTGAATGACATTAGCTCCACCCCTTTTAATATTTATGCTTAAAGGATTTTGACTGAAAATCTTCCAAGTCAGCAATGTCAGTAGATTATGTTCATCAGCAAATTAACTATTCCAGTGAAGTTTCATTGATGATTTTACAGTGTATGGTAATGTCATGCTGCATCTGCAGCAGAGCTAAAGGTTTATTATTTATTTAATTATTTTTGGAAATTATTCCCATGCAAAGATTCATTCACACACAGTATAACACACAGAAAGCAAGAGCAGATGCTGCCTTGAATGTTCATGTGTAAAAATGCTGAAGCAGCAAACCAGGCCTGTTATCCTGCCCAACACCTATTTACATTTTTATAGCTGCAGTATGCTGATGGCTGCACTGCCGTGCAAGTCAAAGGAATTCTGGACATGGGCCAACTTAATTGTGCCCCTTGTAAGTGGGGTACAGTGGAGAACTTAAGTGGTAAACCAGATGTATTATCATGCATTAAGGGGATTACTGCATGATAAGACACTGCAGATTTTAAGAAACTTAACTGTCAAAGAGGCAGATGTACAAAGGATGCCAAGATAAGAAAGTGTTCTCTAATGAAAACCTGTCAGTTCACTTAGGTTCACGTACACCTTTTTATTTCATTAACCTTCTTTACTGCTAGCATTTATTTACTGTATTTCCTGCTTCCATATTTCCTGTCATCACCTGAATTCACTGGGCTCAGAACAAAATTATGTGTGTTTTTAATTAATAGTAGTAGGGCTATAGAGTGGAGGAACTATGACTGTTTTTAGCAGTTCTGGTTCCCTCGTCCCAGATTAATGTACTGGATCAGAAATTATTGCTTGAAAAATTCAAATGTTATAAATTTGCTTCTCAAACTGTCATTGGTTTAAAAGTTATCTGACTAGTAGGAGGCAATGTGTATTTTATAATGGAATTTATTGGGAAGTGTAAGTATTTATCAATTATTCAAGTATCAAGTATTAGTGAAAGAGTTGCAATGTGTTGTGCCTCCAGGAAGTTGTTTAGGACCATTGTTATTTTCTATATTTACCAATAATCTTCCTTTGGTTTTAAAGCATGCAAGGGTAGTTATGTATGCAGATGATACAACATTATGGCCCAATCCCAATTCTATTTTTGTACCCCTACCCCATTCCCTTGGCCCTTAAAACCAAGTGTGAAGGGGAAGGGCTTCAAAGTTTACCCCTAGGAATTAGGACACCACTACAGCACCAGCACACGTCATCATATGCCATCGCGATCTCTTGCTTCATATGAGATCAGACGATCGCGACTGCTGTAGTTATTTCAGTTGTGTTATTTTTTGGTATTTATCTTCAGGAAATCACTGAAGGCATATAACATGTTATCATAATGATCTAATGTAGCAATAAGATCATAACTGTACAGTGTATTTACACAGTGGTCATATTCATCTATGTAAACACACGAAAACAACCCTAACATTATAGCAGACACAGTTAAAAGCCGATTCCCAGTTACTAGACTTTTCTGACAGGGTATTCGAGTGTCAGAATGTATTGGCACTGCTATACATGAGTTATGATTATATATATTTAACGTGCAACGTCTTTAGTGAATAGAAGCTGCATAGGCTGTGGATAGCAGGTAATGAAGTTGTAAATAACGTTCAGTTTGTTGCACAGAGCGATCATTTAAGGGCCGTGCGGGAGGTTTGATTTGCATGTATGTATTTTTTTTCCCTAAGTGACAGCAGCCATGAGTCGCATTCGGAAGTGAAAGTGAAACCTGTGCGCACATCATTTAAACAGTGTTGACAAATTTGCAACTTTGTCGCTAAATTTAGCGACTTTTCAGACCCCCCTAGCGAAATTTTTTTTAAAAAGCGACTAGTGTTTAGTTTAGGTTATTGCTAGGGCTGCATATGTGAGCTGACCGCCAGCTGTTTGTTTACTTCCGAGAACCAGTGTTGCCAGATGTAGCTGACTGTTTCCAGCCTAAAACCCGCTGAAAACTAAAAAGGCACCGCCCAACAATCTGTAGTCTCATTGGGTGATCACAACTGTTGTAAGCGTTTGTATGTGGAGAATGGGGGCTATGGCTCCTCTTTGGGGGATCATAACAGGTTTATAAGTGAAGACCGGGGCCGTTTTAAAACCGCCCAATTTTACACTACCCGCCTATGTCATTTTTCACCCGCAAAAATAAATTTAAAACCGCCCAATCTGGCAACATTGCCAAGAACACGCGCGTGCAACGTCTTTAGTGAACAGAAGCTGCATAGGCTGTGGATAACAGGTAATGAAGTCGTAAATAACGTTCAGTTTGTTGCACAGAGCGATCGTTTAAGGGCCGTGCGGGAGGTTTGATTTGCATGTATGTATTTTTTTTCCTCAAAGTGACAGTAGCCATGAGTCGCACTCGGAAGTGAAAATGAAACCTGTGCGCACATCATTTAAACAGTGTTGCCAATTTAGCAACTTTGTCGTTAAATTTAGCGACTTTTCAGACCCCCCTAGCGACAAGTTTTTAAAAAAGTGACTAGTGACAAATCTAGCGACTTTTTTGTGTTACTGGAGATTTTTATAGACTGTCATTTGTCTATACTGTACCGTCCCTACTCTTCTCAACGAGCTGTGGGTGATGTCACTGGCCCCTCCCCCTCCTCAGAACACTGACAGGGAGCCCAGTCCTCATACAGCAGCCTCTCCCACCTGCAGCCTGACGGCAGATCACCCCACTGCGTACCGACGGCAAGTGATTTAGCTGCTGCACTGTGAAGGTATTTCCCTTGTACAGTCAAACCAATCTGCTTCTCCTTTACTTTAACAATTTAATTTGACCGTTTATTCTTTTCTTGTTCACAATCACAGATATTTTAGTAACAATTTCAGTACTTGTCTGAGTTTATTACGTCTCAGAGATTACTGCAAATTCACTACACATCTATAATGATATACTGTACTTAAACAACAGTAAATTTAGTTAAATTGACATGCTTATATAAAGCGTAAAGCACATATAAATACCCTTTTATTAACCATAGACTTAAACAAACAGAAATGGTAGAACGTAATGATGTCAGTAATATGCAAATTAACGTATGATGTAATCTAGCGCCTTTTTGTTGAAAATAGTTGGCAACAGTGCATGTAAATGATCATATCGCATTTTACAGTTATGATAACAACAAACATTTGATATGTTTTTTCTTTCATAGCGAACACAAAGTGTTGCGCATGAAAATAAATTTAACAATTATCTTAAACATAATAAATCAACTTTATAATTATGAATAGTTATATTCTGATGTCATCATTTTACTGTGAATTAACAAACAGGACATACTGAAAGTCTGTTCAAGTCCACCATATAGACCAGGGGTAGGGAACCTATGGGTCGGGAGCCATATGTGGCTCTTTGACCAAAAATATGTGGCTCTCCAGCTGTCTCTCTTCAATAATATTTTAAAGTTTAAAAAATTATAACTGTCACTAGAAATCTGTTTCCTATTGAAAAATACAATTACAATTCCCTTTTTATTGTATTTTTTTAAGGCAAAATGTATAAGAACTCAGTTTACAATAAATTATGTTTCAACCAATGTGCATCTGTGGCACTGTGGGTTAACTTGAATCGCGACAGCAATAAAGGGCAAGCAACTTACATTTCTATGGTAACCTCGCGCATGTAAACTCAAACAACGTTCATGACAGGTGATGGCGAAAAGAAAAAAATTCTATAAATTGTTCTATCTTCATACATTGTGATGCATCATATTTGTTTTTTTTTTTTGAGTTGTGCATGGACACAAACTAAGATTTTGTTATATACACACACGCCCCCAATGGCTCTTTAAAAAATCCATTTGCCAAGAAAATCAGAAATGGCTCTTTGCTGAAAAAATGTTCCTGACCCCTGATATAAACTATACAAAATTGAGCATTTTAAGCAACAGTATACCTATACACAGGCCTAATATTATTATTGTTGTTTTACCATATGTTTGAGAATTTACGATAATAATAGGCTACTCATATTAACCTTTATTTTACATTTACAGAATCGTAAGAAAGAATTGTGATTCATATTTTTGCCAGAATCGTGCAGCCCTAGTTATTGGTGAAGGATTTCTCTGCTGTGTTTCATAAGAAATATTTCTGTGTCAAGAGTTCCAAGTGTATTATACTCTCAACTTTTGTATAGTAATGCTAGTCATAATTTTAACACCTGACATGCATCAAAAGGACATTTTTTTCTTCCCATTTCAAAAACTAATACAAAGCAACGAACTGTAATTTATAGAGGAATGAAAACATGGAATGAATTGCCATCAGACATTACATGCTTGTAACAAGTAAAATGAGGTTTAAAAAATTTATGACCCAATAGTAAGTGGATTGTTGATCTGGATTTTGTATGAATTTTGGATTTTTATGTTTTTTTTATTGGTCTTTTTTGTTATATATTATTGAAATTTTGTTTTTTGTTCGATGGACCCCAGGAAGACTATCCTAATGGGGATCCTGATGAATAAATAAATAAATATATATATATATTTTTTTTTACGGGATTTTGGTTAAATCACTTAAGTAACGTTGGTAACTAATACAAATTCAAGATACTATCGACATAAAACACTTCAGACACACACCACACTTGATTTTTAAAATATGTTAAACTTCTTTAAAAAAAAGGTTACTAAGTTGCTAAATGGGACTACTGGCAATGCCGGAGACATTATACTGTATGTCATAGAGCTAAAATGGAATGCATAGCCTGTTTTTACAGCTTGTCTTGGGGATTTGGATTTGTCTGTTTGTTGGTTAAGTAACATAAATAGTATTTTATAGTTTGTAGCACTTTTCTAATTGGGCATTCATATTGTGTGCAGAAAATGTCTTCACCTGTAGATACTGTCATGACAGATTAATTTGTTGATCATTTATTTTAATAAAACTATTTTATGAAAATGTAAATTTTTATTTTTAAACAATTAAACATACTGGTTATAATAGTGCAGTCGGTCACTTGCCTGCTCTCATAATACAACTGTGTGTATTAGTTTGCATAATATATAATTTTTTATTCACATTTTTCACATTTTACATTAACATAAGTCTAATACTTTTGCCTTTTTTCATAATTTGAACACATTTAATGTATAACTGAATGTCATAACTGCAAAATTTACACTCCTTGCATGGCTTTTATACATCACTATACACAAATTGTATTTTGCGATTGCTTTGATTACAGTTGTTTTGTGCATACCCTCATAGATATACATGGAAATGCATAGTTATATATTTATTTATTGCAGTTCTTTATCATTTATAGCACTATATATGAGTGCATGGCCTACTTTTCACTGTACTTTGTCACAATAAAGAATACTAAATGTTGTTCACTTTCCATAATAACTTGCAGGCATTTGAAAGACTTAATCCTTCATGCCTCATTTCTGTCATCTATGAAAAAGAATGTAAGATTTGAAATTGAAAGCCATAACTAGGTTTCCTAGTTTATAGCCTAATGTTAGCTTTTCAGTTCTTGCTTTTTGCATTTAGTATCCAAAAGTATATATAGTTTATATATAGTATATGTAGTTTATGTTAATTTGGGATTCAGTAGGTAGGATAACCAGTTGCAGTGTATGATACTCTGAGAATCCCATAATGCAGCGTATTTCTCTAGTCAGTTATGCATCTCTGATTCTAAGATTTGTCTTTAAGCAATTGATGTTGAGTTTTTATTATATCTGAATTTGCTTATTATTGTTCAATTATGTAAACGGCTTGAGACAAATTTAATCTGACAAATATTTTAATTTGGTGTATTTTTAATTCTACTGAACTCATGAATAGTAAATTGTGAGGATCCTTTGTTGACCCTTGGTGTATTATAGCCAATGTGGGTCAAACTAGAGGATCACAAATGAATTAAGAGGTTAGTACTTTGTCGTAGGCCTTTTGATTCCAAGCAATAGGCAGCCGACATAAACGTTACTTCTAAGAATTAAGCTGATGAGCCTAAGCAGGACAAATGTGTGAATAGGGTATAAGCAGTTAGTGTTTCTTCCCATACCAATAAACTTTCAGTGAACGGTTAATGTGACTTTTTTCCATTTTATACGGTTCCTTTTACAGCATCGATGTTGTAATGTCAACACAGGCTCATTGTGAAAACGTAGCCCTGCGGACGTTTCTGGAGACAGCGAATTACGTAGGCAGAGATTCGTATGGCTGCATTTCATTACTTTAAACGAACGCTACGGGGCGGTGTGACGCCGTTCCTTTTCGCGCTTACCAGCTGACCGCTTACCTCCGTATGGATGGCATTTCGGCTGCAACCACTTTGTCCCGTTAGCGCGCCACGTCCGTCAGCAGATTTGAGATGCAGAGAGGAGTTGAACACGAAGACGGGGGTTCAAGTCCGGGGGAGAGCGGTTCCAGAAAGCAGGTAAGACAAAAACAGAATCCAAAATTTAAAACAAACAAGTGAATAGCAGGGCGAGGATGTGGTAAAAAAGTCAGACGAGGGCTTTTATTTTTTTGGATTGCTTTTGAAACGTGTTGGTTGGGTTTAGGGAAGTGGGTGGGCGGGTCAATCGATAAAATTGGTTAGGTTTAGGGAAGGGGGAGGGTGGGTCAGCCGATCGTTCGCTCAGTCAGTAAGAAAGTCTGTCCAAAAGTCGACAGCGGCCTCTGGTGGGTTTACACAAGAACAGCAGGCGTGAATGGCACTCGCGAGGGAAATTTGAGATCTCGAAAAGCATCCACGGCGACCTCTGGTGGATTTGCGAAAACAAAAACTGCAGAAAAACGTGCCGTTTTTTACAAAATAATCACTGACATAATGTCTTTAACATGTCTAATGTACAAAACATAAACTTACGGCATTGCCTATATGACGATTTTGAGTGGATGCTTTAGATTGTGTCTGACATGCATTTCACAGAGCCAGGGTCGTTGCTAGACATAAAGCTCTAATGCTTTATTCCAGCTATAATGTCTTTATTCCAGGATTACCACTCTTAATAAATATACTTTGCAAATATAGTAATTCTTATCCCAAAGCATTTACTGGGGCACTGGCGATTTTTACTGAGGCACATGCCCCAGTAAATTGGGTCTAGCGACGCCCCTGCACTGAGCCAGGAACGCTAACAGGAAGTGACTAAACAGGAAGTATCTTATAACATAAAATAAAAGTATTCCTTTTTACAAACAAAAAAGAATAATCAGTAATTATGAGTTTCACATTTTAACAAAAGAAATATGCATAAACATATTTAAAGAAAATATTTTAAAGTGAAACTCTTAAAGGGCAACACACAAATCAAGAACAAAATCAGAAGCAAATTACAAATAAATTAAAGGGCACATATGATGCAAAATTAACTTTTGTAAGCTTGTGTGTTCACAGTAATATTAAAGTGATACAAACACAAGTCTCTGATGTAGGAGTGCAATTTTTCCCACCCAACAAATTGTTTGACAGGAGTCTATCAACATGTCTCTATAATAACACGTATGCGAGTAATTCTTCAACTACGGGCATCCAAAAATATATATAATTTTGTTCAAATTCATTTTTCTTCGTCAAACTAATAATAAAACTTACTTTTAAAAAATGTACTAGCTTTCTATTATATATTTCTTTATATTATTCAACCTCCTTTTAGGTGTCAAAATCACTGTTTTTGCCTTGTCGCACACCCAGAGTTTTAAACTTAAACAATGAAAATAACATTTTAAAATATTATTAATTTGGTAACTATAAATGTATTTTAAATAAGTCCTAGTGAAATAGGTTAAATATTTTAAAGGTAATAATGCAAGACTATTATCAATATAAATTTTTATACAAAATATAGCTGTCGCACAGTATCAGTGTCATTTCTACCACAACACTGAAATGTCGCTTTAAAAAGGTTGTGTAAAAGATTATTTTGGTGGTTTCTATAAAAATGAATAGTGACATCTGAGCACATGTTCAAGATGGAGGACATTTAAATTATCATTAACAACACATGAAGAAAAATCAAGCAAAATTTTGCTTGATAGGGAAATACATTATTCTATGTCATTTCCAAACATGCTGTACCTTCAAAGGTGTTTTTAAAAACCAAACAATATTAAGGTAAATAAATGTATTTTGTATACATGAAATGCTAGTATAATTTTAAAGCTAATCAGTGAAGCTATCTTTAATTTTTTTCACAATAAACTGTGAAAATGTCATTTCCACCACGCTGCCCAGTGTGGTGGAAAAGACAGCATGTGGTGGAAATGACAATTATTGTTTCAAAACACAATATGGATTGCGAAAGTACAGGGGTTAGACAATGACACTGAAACACTGCCCAATTCAGTGTTGGAGGTTTCATAACTAAATCTGAGCAGCTGGTGGCCAATCTTCATTGATTTTACGAACCACCAGTAAGAGCTGAGTGTGATGGTTTAATTAGCAAAGTAATTGCACATTTTTGCTTAAAATATTGCAATGCACACAACATTATGTCATATGTTGACATATCAGAGTTCCAAAGAGGATAAATTGTTGGTGTGTGTCTTGCACATCCGTGACTAAGACAGCAAGTCTTTGTAATGCGTCAAGAGCCACAGTATCCAGAGTAATGTCAGCAAACAACCAAGAAGAAGAACCACATCCAACAGAAGTAAGTATGAATGCTAAAGAAAGATGTCTGAAAAGGATGTCAGGTTGCTAACACCGATTGTATTCAAAAAACATAAAACCACAGCAGCCCAACTCACAGCAGAATTTAATGTGCACTTCAGCTCTCCTGTTTCCACCAAAACTGTTCATCAGGACCTTCACAGGGTCAATATACATGGCTGACTGCTATAGTCAAACCTTTGCTCACCCGTGCCAATGCTAAATGCCTGTTTCAGTGGTGCCAGCAGCAAATCTTGGGCTGTGGACAGTGTGAAAGATGCATTGTTCTCTGATGAGTCCACTTTTACTGTCTTTCCCACATTCGAGAGTTACGGTGTGGAGAAGCCCCAACGAAGCGTCCCACCCAGAGTGTTGATGCCTAGAGTGAAGCATGGGGGAATCAGTGATGGTTTAGGCTGCAATATCATACCATTCCCTAGACCCAATACTGGTGCTAGTTGGAGCATCACTGCCAAAGACTACCGAAGCGTTCTGAAGTACCATATGTACCCAGTGGTTCAAACATTGCATCCTGAGGGCAGTGGCGTTTATCAGGATAATAATGCACCCATACACACAACAAGACTGGTGACAGAGTGGTTTGAGTACTAAATATTATTGATCATTTTGAATCAGAATCAGAAAGAGCTTTATTGCCAGGTATGTTCACACATACGAGGAATTTGTTTTCATGACAAAGCTTCTACAGTGCAACAGGATTACAGAGACAGGACAAAAAACAGATAATAAATATATAAAATAAAATAAAAAACCAAAAAAAATAAATAAATTAATAAATACAAAAAAAAAAATCATTTAGGGAAATGAGTCAGGAAATGTTTTCCTCTAGCAGCATCACATGGTGACCGAAATGCTATTCTGTGAGAAGGGTGGCTCAAAATCCCTCTGGCCACTGTGCAGGACCTGTGTCTGTCATTCCTGAGATGAACAAATGGTATTTTGTCTACAAAAGGAGGTCTGTCACCATACTAATGAATTATTCATTCGTTCATTTTCTTTTCATCTTAGTTCATTTATTTATCTCGGGTCGCCATAGCAGAATGAACCGCCAAATTATCCAGCATATGCTTTATGCAGCGGATGCCCTTCCAGCTGCAATCCATCACTGGGAAACACCCATACACTCTCACTCACACACATACACTACGGACAATTTAGCTTTGCCAATTCACCTATAGCACATGTGTTTGGACTGTGAGGGAAACCGAAGCACCCGGAGGAAACCCACGCGAACACAGGGAGAACATTCAAACTCCAAACAGAAATGCCAACTGACCCAGCCTAGGCTCGAACCAGCGACATTCTTGCTGTCAGGTGACAGCGCTACCCACTGCGCCACCGTGTTGCACCACTAATGAACTATTGTTTTCTCAGGCCTTTCAGTTTCATTGCCCAACTCTTGTAGAGGTGTAATACTTTTTATTTTAAAATTAATTTATGTGAAGTTTCGCAAACTAATTCCGAGAGGAGCACATGATATGATTGACTGCAGCTGGTCTCTCATCTACAATCATTAGTTGGCCAATCAGATTAATCCATACTCACTATAAGTAGCCTAGCAAAAATCACTCCCTTATCTTCATTTTCCGAAGAAGCTAACAACAGGTCCGCTCCAGCTCCTTAGAAAGCGGACAAACCGACCTTCTACTATTTTCAACTACAATATCACACCACCATTACCATTATCAACAACAACAGTGGCGGAGATCACAACAGCAACAGTGCAGCTACTGGCAAGAAAGAAAGCTCCTCACTCCCCTAAACACCAGCCCCGTCTCAACAATACCCAGCTCAGCCTGGAAGTTGGCTCGAGACTTAGGTTCCAGTAGGAGGCCGAAGGCCTATCCGCTCCACTCCAACCAGAATACAATGTCTTATGCAATCCCCATCTCCCGCTACTCCAAATCGCCACCTACCTCCTTTAGCACATCATACGTCTCTCATATCCAACAAACGACCTCCAGACTCCTAGACACCGGAACCACAATTCCAAGATGCTGCATTATACCCGAAAAGACATTTTTACAAATCCATGTCATCACCGACTCCATCCCCAGGACGTAACAACCACATGCTCCTGCCACGCCCCCTATCCCCAACGCACTACAGCCCCGCAAACACTCCGCCACCCCGGGCCATCAAAGAAAGCATTAAAGAAATCTTGGAATTGGACATACTGCAGCCATCATTAATTTTAAACATAAATAGGACTAATCTCCCGGACAATAACGCAACTCTTGGACTTCCACCTCACCTTCTCAAGCCTGCAGCTCCCCAATCCAGTGCGAACTCAAGCCCTCCTCTTCCAGCTATCCTTACCACTCTAAACCCTCTTTAATTCTCTCTTCTTCCAAACCTCTTACATACTTTAACCCTGGTCATAAGAACTATCCATCCCAAGATCCACCAGCTACGTACCCCGCCCCTCCACCTTGCTATTCAATTCAATTCAATTCACCTTTATTTGTATAGCGCTTATACAATGTAGATTGTGTCAAAGCAGCTTCACATAAAAGGTCACAGTAAATAGGAACAGTGTAGTTCAGTTTGTAGTGTTTAAGTTCAGTTCAGTTGAGCTCAGTTCAGTGTGGTTTAATAATCACCACTGAGAGTCCAAATATTGAAGGGCAAATCCAACGATGCGCAGCTCTACAGATCCCGAACCATGCAAGCCAGTGGCGACAGCGGAGAGGGAAAAAAAAACTTCACTAATGGCGGAAGTGAAGAAAAAAAACCTTGAGAGAAACCAGGCTCAGTTGGGCACGATCATTTTAATTTCTCCGCTGGCCAAACGTCTTGTGCAGAGCTGCAGTCTCAGTGGCGGAGGCTGGAAGCTGGCCTCAGCGAAGACTCGTCTGTCTCTGGAGCGTCACAGGAATCAGTCTCATGTTCTCCACTCTTCCATGACCATCACAGTAGCTGCTCAGGATTCGGCCTGGTCCAGGATATGGAAACCTTGGGATCATCTCGTCGTTGGTCTTGGATCGAATCAGTGACTCTGCATAGTCTGAGGGCCTCGGGAAGAGTATCCCCAGGTGGAAATGGAGAATAAAGAAAATAATTATCGTAGCTGATGTTCACAGTGTATATCAACAAGATGCATAACCTGTGTGGAAGCCCCCTAAGTGGTGCACTAAGTGTATACTTTACTGAACAGATAGATCTTTAATCTAGTTTTGAATTGGGAGAGTGTGTCTGAGCCTCGGACGTTATCAGGAAGGCTATTCCAGAGTTTGGGAGCTATAAATGAGAAGGCTCGACCTCCTTTACTCGACTTTGCTATTCTATGTACTACCAGAAGCCCTAAGTTTTGAGACCTTAAAGAGCGAGTTGGATTGTAGCGAGACAGAAGATTGGTTAGATAAACAGGAGCTAGATTATTTAAAGCTTTATATGTAAGAAGCAATATTTTAAATTCAATACGAAACTTAACAGGCAGCCAGTGTAAGGAGGATAAAATTGGGGTGATGTGATCAAATTTTCTAGACCTGGTAAGAACTCTGGCAGCTGCATTTTGTACTAATTGAAGTTTGTTAATAGAGGAGGCTGGGCAGCCAGCAAACAGAGCATTACAGTAGTCCAGCCTAGAAGTCATAAAAGCATGGACTAGCTTTTCTGCATCTGAGATGGATAGCATACTTCGTAACTTAGCGATATTTCTCAGATGAAAGAAAGCAGTTTTTGTGACATGGGATATATGATTTTTAAAAGTTAAATTGCTGTCTAATATGACACCCAGATCTTTTATAGTAGAGCTAACGCTAACTTTGTATCCCTCTAATTGTAGGTCGAGTTGTGAGATCTGCTGTGTACAGGATTTAGGCCCAATAAGTAATAATTCTGTTTTGTCTGAGTTTAAGAGAAGATAATTGTTGGTCATCCAGTCTTTAACATCTTTAATACACTCAGTTAGCTTGGACAGTTTAGACGTCTCATCAGGTTTAGTTGAAATATATAATTGAGTATCATCTGCATAGCAGTGAAAGCTGATCCCATGTCTTCTAATAATGTCTCCCAGGGGTAGCATGTATATTGTAAACAGCAAAGGGCCTAAAACTGATCCTTGAGGCACCCCATATTTTACTGGGCTGATTTGTGAAGGCTGTCCGTTAATATTCACAAACTGGTAACGGTCAGATAAGTATGACTTAAACCATTGTAGGGCCTGTCCCTGGACACCTGTAGACTTTAAGCGATTAATAAGGATACCATGGTCAATGGTGTCAAATGCCGCACTAAGATCGAGTAGAACTAATAGCGAGATGCACCCTTGGTCAGCAGCTAAGAGTAAATCGTTGGTTATTTTCACTAATGCAGTTTCTGTACTGTGATGAGCTCTGAAAACTGACTGAAACACTTCAAAAAAATTGTTCGTCTGCAGAAAGGAGCATAATTGAGCAGAAACAACTTTTTCTAATATTTTAGACATAAATGGAAGATTTGAAATAGGCCTAAAATTAGCTAAGTTGCTGGGGTCCAGTTGTGGTTTTTTAATAATAGGTTTAATAACAGCTAACTTGTAAGGATTTGGAACATGGCCTAAAGATAAAGAAGAGTTGATAATGTTAAGAAGAGGTTCTCCTATAACAGGTAGCAGTTCTTTCAATAACTTTGTTGGAATTGGGTCCAATATACACGTAGCTGATTTAGAGCCATTTATAATTTTGTCTAGCTCTTCCTGTTCTATGATTTTAAAGCACTGTAGGTTATTTAGATTCAGTGGCGTGTTTACTGGATCTGAAGTATAAGGCGGTGCAGAAAGTTTAATATCTCTTATTTTCTGTCTAAAGCCTTCTATTTTATCACTGAAAAAATTCATGAAGTCATCACTACTAATTTGCGGTGGAACGTTTTGTTCCACAGATGACCGATTATTTGTTAATTTAGCAATGGTGTTAAATAAGAATCTAGGATTGTTATGATTATTTTCTATCAGTTTGCGGAGGTGCTCAGCCCTGGCAGATTTTAAAGCCCTCCTATAGCTGGACAATACTGTCTTTGTATGCAATTCTAAAGTCTTCTAAATTAGTTTTTTTCCATTTACGTTCCAGGGCACGGGTTGCTGTTTTGAGAGCGCGGGTATGACTATTATACCATGGTGTAGTTTTATTCTCTCTAGCCTTTTTTAGTTTGATGGGTGCCACGGTATTTAGAGTGCTAGTAGCTACATCCCCGCTCTCCCTCCTCTCACTTCTCCACACTTACGGCGGCGATGTGCATGACGTCAGCTAAGTGCTAAGTCTAGTGAAAACCGAAATTACTTGTCGACTTCTGTCCATATTTTTAATCTTTTTACTAAATTACGTTTGCACCCTTTTCTAATTTTTTCTGCATTTCTCATTCCAGGTCTGTCTAACGGCTCCCAGCCCAGTATCTTGGCACTCCCCTCCTATAACCTCACCGGCCCTCCACCAACGCTGAACCAGAAATCACAGAGCAATTAATCGAGAAAGAGATCGACAATAAATTCATGATCGGTCTCTTTTTCTCGCTCCCCCCGTTTAGCATATTCACATCAGCCCTACTGAAATGGGCATCAGAACGTTTCTGGTAAAAACGTCTAATAACGGATCTTCCATCTCCTCATAATTAACCTAACGAAGATGCTTTTAAATTATCACGCCATAAACCAAGCAATCTCTCTAATTAATCTAGTCGGCCGCAACGCTTGGCTTGCAAAAGTCGACATTACCCCCGTCTTTAAAGTCATTACATTAAAGCCCGATTTCTGGCATCTCCTATGATTGCTGGCATTAATCGGAGATCACAATTCTACTTCACAGTTCGTTTAACATTCAGACGCAGAAGTAACCAGCACAATCATGCTTCAGAAGCTATTTGCTGGATTCTCGCCAATAACTATGGCGTTCGCATGTAGTTCATCTACTAGATGATTTCCTTATCATCTCTCCCCCTAATATCTTCCATCCAAAGGCATTCCCATCGCGGAAGAACCTCCGGCTCAAGTACTTCTATAGAATTCATCAATTTCGATTCGCATAATTCCAAGCATCCAACAAGACAAGATTGCGTTAAGCATAAACTGCTTTCCATCTTAGGACACCAAATCTCACATGCGCATTATCCCGTAGAGATGCCTTTTTGTCATCTCACCTCCTTCAACCCGCAGCATCAGTAGCCGGAGTAGATGAGAATGTACCTCTATTCAATCGCGGCCGTAATGAACTCGGGCCTGAAGGGCGTCGCGCACTGGAGGCGCCACTCGGCGCAGCGACACGGCGTCCACTTGACAGGGGATAGTAATGCACACCAGACGCGCAAATTCATATGTTATTTAAATTAAACTATTCAAACAGCGCTCCGTGGCGCGGCAAAATACGAACAGTGTCCTGATTTGTGGCTGGGCACTGCGGACAGCTGCAGACTCGCGGCGCCTGCACGCATACCCTGATAGAACCTATGCTTATAATTCTAAATGCACTTATGGCGCTTATGCCGTGCAACCTGCTTTATGCTTTCCTTCCTTAAGCGCTGGAATGGCTGCCCATTGATTTCTAAGCGATCTAATTTCATCCCCAGTATATATCCATTTTTACACAGACGCCGCCCCCTCCGTAGGCTTGGAGGAAGATAATCAGGGCCGCCGACTCGCTATCGACTGACCATATCATTGGGTAAATTAATGGTCTGCCTCCAAGATTCTTGTCACTGTTACAACGAAGCCGCTGTTCACTGCACTAATAAAGGTTATCATTATCCTGCTTTAATGCTGCTTCTCCAATGCTTCATTTGGACTTCAGCCAAAAACAATTTTGTTATAAATGTTGTTCATGTTCCTGGTTTCATAAGGAAATTGCTGACTCTCTTTCTCGCTCCAGAAACTGGTACCAGCAGCAGAACCGCATCCCACCCCATGCCTCCTTCTGAGATGTTATTCCCATAATCTCTGCATACACAATTTGCATCAACATCCACACATATATTTTAAGAAGTAACCCCAGAACATATAACAATAATTCCTCACCACAGAACACATCCAAACATTCCATTCCTCATACAACACTTCATTTCCTAATTTCCCCACTTACAATCAGTCTATTCATCACATATCTCTATTCACACAAACACATCCAAGCCAGCTTTATCAAAAGCTATATAAGCAGAATCCCAAAATTTTCCACAAGTTAACGTATGGCTCCACATCTGATTTCCTTAGTTAATTCACAAACCAGCCCTCTTACTAAGGCATCCGGAAAGTCCACCCCTCCCCCTCCCCCCAGACTACAGGCTGACCATTACACACAACATACTTCAAAATGCACTTCCACACTCAGAGAAATCTACCCATACTTCAGATGCAATTTTTATTCCCACCTTTTCGGGTTCCTCAAAGGTTGCAAAAGTATAGTAACAACTAAATTGATTCTAGTTTCCACCTTACCATCTCAGATCTAACTTTGATTGACGAGGAAACAAATCCTTCCTCCTCAAACAAGGTAAAACAGATCAATCCAGACAAGTACACTACATCTACATTTTCAATACCCCCTCCCCTACAAGCTCATTCTATACACTCCTAGCATACCTACAATAAGCTTAAGTCCCCTCTCCCCCTTTTTTCATAGATGAGACAAATCACCCAGTAACACGTTTTTGGTTCCAAAAACATCTTAAGGCAGTCCTCCACCATTCAGGCTTCCCACCAGAATCATACTCTAGTCACTCATTCAGAATCGGAGATGCCACCACAACAGCACACAAAGGGCTATGACAACAGCACATACAAACACTGTATTTGTATTTGTCACAATTTATGAGTTCATGATTTATTTAATATTCAAATTCAGTTTATTTATTTTCTAATAAGCTTTTAACCAAATAATATTACATTTTAGAGTGTGCCAGGTGTACAATTCAGCATTTGGCCCTAATGGACTAATTTATTTAATTGAAAATTTTATAATTATTGTATGTATTGTGGCAAGATTGGATAAACTAAATACAAAAATGATCTTAGACAACGTTTGACTGCCATAATTTATTTAATTATGAAATTAAAGCTGTATATTGAGACGTGGTGGAAATGACATTTGTTCAGTTCATGATGGAAAAATGTTAAATATTAACAATTTCTCTTCATCTCTAAGTTTGTCCTCTTACAGATCTTAAAACTAGACAAATTGCTTAAACTTATGAGGCTATGTTAAATTACTTTTGAACAAGTTCTTTTTACTCAACTTCACAAGGCTAAAAGTGCCCGTAGTTGAAGAATTGTCCATACATGTCCTAAAAGAAACTGGTATTAAAAGATCTGTTCAAATCTCCATCATCAGCTGCATCTCAAGAATAATTTTTAAAAGATTAAAATGTTTTTAAAACAGTGCATGTATGTAATTAAGAGAAGAATGTCAAATCGATATCCACTGGAATCACCACAGCTCCTTCAGAGGATGCTTCAAATACAATACAGGAGTCCAGGTTTCTGGATGTTAAATTTGGTTTATTTTGTACAGTAGCATGATGATATAGCAGTCTACAAGGCAGTGTATATTTACATATATCCTGATATATTTGCCTCAACTTGATGTGGAGTAACTGCATTTGTGTGTGACTCATCATTGCAAAAAATGCTTGAATAAACCCCACAACAAATACATCAAATAAGCTTACTTTGTATTTTGAAAATTACCAAGCACACAGCGCAGCACACTTTACTTTGGTCTGTCAATAAATGCCCTTCAGGGATTTATTATAAACTTTACCATATTGTCTCAACATCATTTGACTCTCCCCGCTACAAAGGGTGGAGAATGTGAACCGATTGAGTGAAATTACATACTTTGTTTACATAGTGTGTTACAGAAGATAACGGCCACTCTCCTGCCTAACCTGCCTGATTCTTGCCAGCAGTATGTAGGGGATAATCTGCGTTCTGACGTCATTGACAGCACGACAACAACAGTTTGCCGAACAGCTTGCAGTGCAGTAAGAAAGGACAGAGCAGACAGTCAAAAGACTAAGGGATGCAGTTGTATGCACTCCGCTTATTGATCCATGCGTCATCACCCATCACCCAAGTGACTTGGATGAGACTAAAACTTACCTTTACACCTTCAGGATCATTGCCGATTACTGGGACAGAGCTGAGTGGGCACATTTGCTGGCACCCTTTTTGAGAGGGAAGCAGAGCTTGCATATTTTTCCATATTATTGCACCCACCAAAAGGGCAAATACGAATTGGAGCACAGTGTAGGGCACCCCACTGAGCAGTAAGCAGAGCCGCAGTTCCCAGTGTGTCCATAAGTGGCCAGCTGTTTAGTTCACTGCTAGATTCCTTCCTGAGCGCCCACACTCAGGGAGCTCCATTACCCTGGGTCAGCTTAGTATGGTCCCATCTAAGCCGAAAAGGAAAGCCAGCATCCCCCTTAACCCGTGTATATGGAAACACCCGCAGCTTTCCAGGGCCAGAGGGTATTGATATCAGACATCCTGGGATTCAGGGATGGCAGCTGGAAGTCAGAGTGGTGAGAGACATACCCATCCCCCTGCTACTGGGAAGAGACTGGCCAGTGTGTGAACAGCTCTGGTTTAGCCTCTGCCAAAGTCCACCCGTGACCATGAACACATGCTGGCCAATTTTGGATTATGCCACCTGGAATCTCTAGGCCATGCCACTCCTAAAAGCACAAAAAAAGTGGCAAAAGTCATCAAAGGAATTATTTATGATGTTTAACCAAGTAGAAATTCCAACAGAAATTCTGACTGACCAGGGAACACCATTCATGTCACAACTGATGACTAGGGTTGGGTACCGGTATGCACCAGACCAAATCAGCATATGAATTTCGGTGCCTAATTCCTTTGCCACTGGTGCTGCGACAAGAATGTAAGAAGCATCAATGGCTGCATCAAAGGCACACATAAGGACGCGTTGTGTCACACCATCTCTAAATATTTAATTCTAAACAGCTTTGAGGGTTACAGACACCATTAGCGATGTCAGGCATTGTTCTTGTTGCTTGTAGAAGGCAAAGCGCACAGTACGGCGCATGCGGTGAGCGACTCCCTTCATCAACATGCATAATCGCATTCATCTAATTTGCTTAAACTAAGCATTCTAAAGTATGGCTATATTTTACAAGCAATGATTCTGACACACCAACATGACTGACAAAAATAATTATGTTCGTGCGAGCAAAAGAAAGCAAGTAAAAAGCGGATGAGAGGATGATCAGCTGATGTGATGCACTCGACTGTTTAAAGAGCGTGTGTGCTCCCGTTTCCTTGCGTGAAGCAACCGTGCCGATAAAGGCAACTGATGTGATCGGTTATCTTTTAAATAGACTATGCAAGAAGTGATGAACATGCACCCACACTCCAGATTTGTCTTTTTGTAAGCAGCACAGGTTGCTTTCGCTTTAACGATTCTTTGAACAGATTATTAATGGGTCTAGCGTTAACCATGTGTGTGTGATCATCCTTTTATCATCGCACATGTTTTTTTCACCTGCTTTCTTTTGCGTTATTATGGTTTAATTATCATTTTTTTTTACAGTAACATTTTAATCATGGGAAATTTACTCCCCATTTATGTGTAGTTAACTGGTGATGGGACCTTTAGCCAGGACAGATTACTGTGCATATGCTTTGTTAGATAAAAAAGTATATTTTTATATTTTGCTTGTTTTGACACGTTTAAAATTTGTGGCTAAGAAATAATTATTTATATGTTTGTGGTGTGGTCAGAGATAAATTTGTTAAATCCTTCATTTTGAGCTCTGAAAAGTTATGTGAAATAAAAACTAATTGTAATACTATGAAACCATGACCCAAGTGAAATGAATGAGGAGGCCTGTGGACATAACACAAAATCTAAATCAAGTAATTTTAGCATGTCAAAGTCATATTTATGTGTAAAAAATAAGTTTTCCCAACAATAAAATTGTGGCTATTGAAAATGCAAAGTGGCTAGTAATGTTGGAAAACTACTAGCCCAAGTGGCTGCTGATCAAAAAAGTTAATGTCAAGTCCTGATTAAGACAATACTCTGATCAAGAGTATACCACATAAACAGTGATTTTTGATTATCTTAAAGGACCACAGACACAAACTGGAGGAAACATTTATAGGCTGGTGATGCAATGACGTTAATGGATCTATGTGCTATAAAATGTAACCGGGAATCATTATCACAATGTAACATTCAAAAAATAACTCATGTAAACACTTGAATAATATTATTGTCTTATTCAGATTAAGGCAAATCATAAGATCACTGATGTCCATGTAAAAGTAGTCAAGGTGATTTTCTCGCAAAATTGTGAAACTAGACTAAAAAAAAACTAAACTTACTTGTGTTGTATCTGATAATGCAGGCCAGCGCTCCAAGATATCCCTTATTTCAGGGGCATTGTAAATTATTTCCTGCCTGCGAAGGAAAAATGTCTTGCCCATTTTATCTGCAACGACCTGGAAACCGTTTCTTTTTGTCACTTCATGCAAAAGGTTCACTCTCTATTGCTCCAAACTCTCACTGGATTCACCCTGAGGATGAGGAGGCAGGTAATAAACTTTAGCCTTTTTAGGCTTTTTAACATTTTTAGGAGGAGACTGGTCATCTGCTGTTTTTTTTCTTGAGTGAGTTAACCACAGTTTCTGGGCAGCCGATTTGAAGTTTTGATCTAAAATTGTTCATCTTGTACTTAAGTCGCTGAATCCAACCATAGTAGCCATTGAATGGTCCTGGTTCTTTGAGGCATGGGTGTTTTTTGATGAGGGCCTCCGCTACCTGACCTAAGTGAGCGCTTGATGGAATTGCAGAGTATTCAAAAATGGCTTCTGCTAATTTTCCAAGAATGTCTGGCAGTAGTGAAACAAGATCTTTTGTATCAAGATGAGTCCCAGATGAACTGTATTTTTCATTGCCTGACTGAAGCACTATCTCTGTACTGGAAGAGAATCGGGGAATGGGAAATTCTGAGGGCCAACCCTTTGACCGGTAGGTTAGGTTTTCTGAAATCGGTTTTGGACATACAGGCAATGTGTCATGGGAAGACACAGATGAAGCATCATTAAAAGGCTGGCAGAGACAATCATTGCTTGAGATAGAGCTGTCTACATCTGTTAAAGTCAATGTTACAGTTGGGGGTTCCACAACATACACAATCTTAATTGTGTCTTTGATATCAGATGTTGACATCAAGGTGAAAAAAATCCCAAAATCAGCATCCTTCTAATGTAAACAGAAATTCCCAGAAATCCCAAAGGTATCTTGAACAACTGATCCGAGTTCTTCAACTGTTCCTGGCACTCCAGATGGTAATGTCAGTTTTTGGACAACATGGTCTGAAAGAATCTCTCAGAGACTAACTCGTGGCAATATTTGTAATACACAAAATAACAAAATATCTGTAAAAATACAATGCAATGTTTTCCTTTGAGTTGTAGAGGCTCTGCTCAATAAAATGTTAGAACACGATTTTTAAAATTTGTTCTTTTAAATAAAAATGTACTTGTTTCTTGTATGTTCATCTTATTGTAAAGTATATATTAACATGCTTAATCCTTGGTAAGTTGGCTTTTTTTTTTTAAATTATGACTTTTGAGTTTGACACATCAAATTGTTGACAGTCTGAGTAACATAAATTTAGTGTTTCAGGGTTACAATGGTTGTTCCGCTAAACACATAAGGTGATAAAGGAAACATTCACTTTCACAGTATCTGTTTTTTCAAGAATATAGCTTCTGAGGTGCTTAACTGACCATGCAATCAAGGATTTCAGAATGAATACAAGAGTGCTTTTAACAACAGCTATTTGGATCAACTCTCCAAAATCTGTCCGACCACCTGTCAAGCCATGAGCCAAAATCATTCCAATTACATACTTTGTGTCACTGTAACACACTTTATTGGCTAACTGAGTAAATCTCTCATTAGGGAATTTAGCTTGCATTGCTTTCTGGATGTCTTCTCTTAGCACAGTTACATCTACAGTAGACAGATTTGTGGACTGTAAGATGGGTTTTACAACACAGGGAACATGCTGCTTATATGCAATCATCAGCTGATGCTTCATGGAAAGCGAAAGAAGAATATTTCGAAAGGTTTGAGTTTTCCTGACAATACGCTTAAAAAAGCTGTGTTTGGCTTTAAACCGCATAGTCCACAGTAAAACTAGTGGACCATAGGCTCTGATCAAATCTGGATAATGCTCCAGGAAATGATGTTTGGGTGTTAGTTTTTCCTCTGGGAAAACCTGGAGCAATCTATGTTTGTGTTCAGAGATCTAACTGTCCAGGTAGCAAATTGTCTCTTCTGTATGAATATGGCTTACAATTTGCTCAACTATGAGCACTAGAAGTACTTCCAATGCTGGTTTACCCTCAGGTATTTTTGATCCAATTAGGAGGGGCAGGAATTTCAACAAACACCAGTTCTCATGTGCATTCCCTCCAACAAATGTTTTGATGTATTTGTTGAGCTCATCAAGAGTGAAGTATTTATTTTGATAAACACTTGAAGACAGAGAGCCAGTTCTCTGGGAAGTATACTCTCAAACAAATCATGCATTACATCAGGAGGGTATCCTGACAAAACATTGAAGTACTTCAGACGCTCCGTTAGTGGACAGTTTCTCTTGACTCCATAGATATGAGTCAAGTCAGTATTTTTGTGCACGGTCTGGATATGCATTTCATGCTGTTCTTTTGTTCTGTGAGGAAATGACCCTGTTCAGACTTCTTCTACCTGAACATTGACTGATCACCCAGACAAAATCTGCAAATTTAAGAACTTGAAAAATTTTCAACAAATACCCCGATAGAATGTGCCCCAAGATTATCTGCCACGACACAAAACACTGTTCCTTTGACTATTTTGCCCGATGCTGGGACAGACAGGTCTTCTTCCTCCAAACTCACAAGATCTTTGAGAAGTGGTTCAAGTACAAGGGCTATAACCAAATTTCTTAACATCATCAGCCTTGCAGAGGATTGCTAAGAATATTGATGTCAGTGAAGATTTGAAGAGTGCAGGAACATCTGTAACACCCAGTACACAACTGTTACTTTACGTTTTTTCTTTAAGTCATCAACATAGAGAATAATAGCAATCGTAGGATCTTCTGTTGAAAACAACTTGTTTGTTTTATATTAAATTCCATCAGAAAATGCCTTGTACTGACTTTCTCTGTTACTTTGCACCTGTCAGTTTTTTTAGGAGTTTTTATACTTTCTTTATTGTCCACAAGTGGAAATTTATCTTTGGCTTCACCACACAATCACATCAACGTTCACAATACACACATCACAGAAAAAACAGGCAACACAAATACATTCAATGTCATCGCTTATATCACATTAAAAACACAATTTTAAAACCCTATACATACTTAAACCCAGTATTTAAAATTCTAATGGCAGTCGGCACAAAGGACATTTGATACACATTTTTCTTTACTTGAGGTTGCCTAAAACGTTTTTTTGATGGCAAGAGATGAAATTTTATATTTAAGGGATGTGCACAATCTTCAATAATGACGTGTGCTTTCTGTTTAATTCTCATTTAATACATTTCATTTGGTTGTCTTTGTGCTTTACCTACAATTGCACTGGAAATGTTCACTACTCAACACAGTTTTTGGTTTTCCTTAATTGGCAACAGTCCATACCATGCAATCATGTTAAAACTCACAACACTTTCAACCAAATTTTTGAATACAATCTCAGGGTTAACATCTTGACTCACCTCAAATTGTACCTCAGAATGAGATATAATCTCTGCATTGCTTTTTAAAAATGCACTCTGCATTTGCAGCAAATGTTAATCCCCTATCAATAAATGTTCCTAAATATTTAAAACATCCAACTGTCTCTATTTCATGACCCTCGAGGACCAGTTTCAACCCTAGACTAAGGACTAGTTTATTTCTGCTAATTATCATCTCCTTGGTTTTATTCAAATTGATCTCCTGTGAACTCCTTTTAAACCAATTTTGAAGCACATTTATATAAATATAGTACTAGGTATCTCCTTCTGTTCCTGTTTTAGTCAACTGGCCAACAAGTGCCATATCATCTGCATATTTAAATAACCTAAAACCTAAATCCTGGATCTAAGTTCATTTGTGTAAAGAGAAAAAAAGTAAGGGTGATAAAATGCTTCCTTGTGGAACTCCTGTATTTACAATCATTGTTTTAGACACCATATCGTTAACAACTACTCTTTGAGGACGATTAAAAAGGAAATCTTTAATCCACCAAATAAGATCACTATTCATTCCTAAATCAAGTAATCTTTGCAGGAGAATATCCGAATTGAATTAAAAGCTGAGCTAAAATCTGTAAATAAAATCCTAACATAATTTGTAGTCTGTTGGATATGTTCAGCAGCAAAATCACACAAAGTTATTACAGCATTGTCGGTGCCCCTCTTTCCCCTGTAGTCAAACTGAAGGGGGTCCAAATCTTTGACCACTTTGTTCCAGATGTGCCTTGATAATACTCTTTCCATACATTTACCCAAAATAGATGTAAGAGCTTTTGGTCTAAAATCTTTCAACTTATTGGCATTAAATATTTTAAGCACTGGAACAATTTTTGTTTCTTTCCATAAATTCGGAACCACACTGCATTCTAACGAAAGTTGAAACAAACGAGTGAATACACTAGACAGTTGGAAAGCACAATCTCTCAACACACGACCTTTAAGCCCATCTGAGCCAGGTGCTTTATTTGGCTTGATCCTAGCACTGTTTTTTTTTTTTTTTTTGTTTAAACTTAGCTCGATATTTGGGTAACAGGTGTATGTTTTTGTGGTCCAACTTCCCCAACGGAGGGTGACACACAGCTTTATATCCGTCTTTTATATTGCCAAAACATTTATCCAAAATGTGTGTTGATCAAGTAGGACAGTCCACAAATGGCTTGATAACTTACATAAGTTCATTAAAATTGGTTGAGCTGATGAACGAGCCAAGGCGTCATTATAGCTGTCTGTTATTTTGCTTGCAGCTTCCTCATAGTTTGGGCCTGGAACGTATGTTAAAATGACAGTAATCTGTCCAAATTCTCTGGGCAGATAAAAAAAGGTCTAAAAGACACTGAGAGGATTTTGTAGTCTGTGGTACACGTTTGTTCATGGATCTTAAAGTGTGTCGCCCATTCGTTGTGTACAAAAAAGCACAAACCTCCTCCAACCAACCTTCGGGATGTAATATTGTCTCTGTCAGCTCTAATCATTGATTAATTGATCTCTTTCTGACTCAGAACTTGAAGCAATGACTTCAAAATGGGCACATACTGGAAGCTTTTATTTTCTTCCCTATCCAGTAAATACTCAACTGGTTCCACTTGTCACAATTAAATAAGGATACTGAGAAGGATCCAATATGCAAGTATTAAGTTTATTTGACGCAGTCAAACTAAACCAACAGGGCCGAATATATGAGCAAGGACACGGGAAATAGTGGGCAGGAACAGACAGATGAACGGGGTCCAGCAGTAACTCCTCACAGTCCTGAGCACATACAGACACACATGACTGTGGTGAGCTAATCAAAACAGCTGAGTGCCGTCATAACACAAGACCATAACAATACACGTGGACAACCAAAACAAAACAAACCCACGTGACAAAACAGACACTCTGGAAAGCGCACAAACCTGCAACCGTGACAGTACCCCTCCTCTTAAGAGCACCTCCTGGTGCTCCCAGAAGAGCTTACCTGGCGATTGTAATCATCGATAAGAGAGTGATCCAATATGTCCCTAGCAGGAACCCAACTTCTCTCCTCTGGACCGTAACCCTCCCAGTCCACCAAGTACTGAAATCCTCACCAATTCCAATTACATATGGAATGTAATGGAATATTCTTGGTTGAAAGCCACACTTTTTGACCGGCGACGTAAACGGGAGGCTTAGACCGGTGGCGATCAGCTTTAGCCTTGGTGCGCACCCACTTGGAGGAGGGTCTGTCTGGCCCTGTTCCAAGTGCGTCGGCACCTCTGGACAAAGGCGTGAGCGGAGGGAACCGTGACTTTGGATTCCAGACTGGGAAAAGCTGGTGGCTGGTAACCTAAACTACACTGAAATGGAGAAAGGTCCATGGGTAACACTGGTAATGAGTTGTGTGCGTACTCCACCCATGGCAGCTGCTGACTCCAAGAGGTGGGATTCTAGGAAACCAAACAACGTAACATACGCTCAAAATCTTGGTTGGCCCTTTCTGTTTGTCCGTTTCTCTGAGGATGGAAACCAGAAGTAAGACTTACAGTCGCCCCCGATAAACGACAGAATTTTCTACATAATTTAGAGACAAACTGAGGCCCCCTGTCAGAAACCACGTCCGTCGGGAGGCCATGAATGCAAAGACGTAATTAATGACAGCATCCACTGTCTCTCTGTCTGAGGGTAATTTGGGCAGAGGAATAAAATGAGTAGCCTTCGAGAACCGGTCCACAACGGTCAAAACAGCCGTATTGCCACCAGATGGCGGGAGACCTGTGACAAAATCTAGCGAAATGTGCGACCAGGGTCTCGAAGGCACCGACAGAGGATGAAGGAGTCGAGCGGGAGGGCGATTAGAAGTCTTAGAAACAGCACAAACAGAACAGGCCAAAACAAACTCACGTATGTCCCGTGCCAGAGCTGGCCACCAGAATTACTGTTTAACCAAAAATATAGTACAACTCACCCCAGGATAACAAGCCACTTTGGAGGAATGTCCCCATCGAATGACGACAGACTGAATCTCCTCCGGCACAAACAAGCCACTGGGTGGACATCCGGCCGGGGGTGTTACCCCATCCAGGGCTGTGTGACCTTGCTCTTTATTTCCCATGTCACTGCAGAAATGCAAATCCTCTGAGGAACAATGGGCTCAAGAGACGTATTGCGCTCGGAAAAATCAAAAAGACGGGATAACTTGTCGGGTTTGATGTTTTTAGAACCCGGCCAATAAGAGATGGTAAAGTCGAATCGTCCGAAAAATAATGCCCACCGAGCCTGCCTGGAGCTAAGTCGTTTGGCGGACTTTATGTATTCAAGGTTCTTATGGTCGGTCCAAATGATAAAGGGAACCCCCGAACTCTCCAACCAATGACGCCACTCCTCCAAAGTGAGTTTGACAGCCAACAACTCCCTATTACCAATGTCGTAATCACGTTCTGTGGGAGATAATCAGTGTGAAAAAAACGCACAAGGATGAATTCTGTCATCCGAGGATGCACGCTGGGACAGGATAGCGCCCACCCCCACCTCTGACGCGTCAACCTCCACCACAAACTACACCATGCTGCACATGTTTCTGGAGAGAACGGGAAAAAATCTGAATGTCATCCAGGTAGACATAAATAAACTGATCTATCATGTCTCGCAACACGTCATTTACATGTGCTTGGAAAACTGCAGGAGCATTAGAAAGCCCAAAAGGAAGAACACAATATTCAAAATGCCCCCTGGGGGTATTAAATGCAGTTTTCCATTCATGACCCTGCTTAATGCGAACCAAATGATATGCTTTGCGGAGATCTAATTTCGTGAAAAAAGATGCCCCCTGCAGAAGCTCGAACGCTGAAGACATCAGTTGCAAAGGATATGTATTCTTTACTGTGATGTTGTTCAGCCCTCGATAATCTATGCAAGGTCGAAGAGACCCATCTTTCTTTTACACGAAAAAGAACCACGCCCTCACTGGTGAGGAAGAAGGGCGAATGATCTTGGCCGCTAGAGAATCAGAAATATATTTCTCCCTGGCCTCCCTCTCAGAAATAGAAAGAGAGTTTAATTTGCCTTTAGGCGGAGACGTACCTGGCAATAAGTCTATAGCACAGTCATAGGGATGATGAGGAGGCAAAGAAGCAGCCCGAGACTTACTGAATACTCTCTTCAGGTCGAGGTACTCATTGGGCACGTTTGACAGGTCTATGCGCTCCTCCTGAAACACAGAACAAGACACAGCAGAACGAGCAGACGAAAGATAAGACTCATGACAGTTCTCACTCCACGAGAATATCGTATTAAGTTAAAATTAGGTTTATGGAGAACCAACCAAGGATGACCTAAAACCACCGGTGTATTAGAACAGTCTGTTAAAAAAATTATATGTGTTCAACATGATTTCCAGATGTAATCATCTTTATGGGTTTAGTGGAGTGAGTGATGGTGGGAAGGGAAAGTCTGCTGAGAGCGCGTACTGCAATGGGTTGTGAAAGGGCAATAACCTGAAGTTTAAAACTGAAAGCAAAACTAGAGTCAATAAAATTCCCCTCTGCCCCGGAATCAACAAGGGCATGGATGTTCTGGCTTCTGGAAACCCATGATAAGGTGACGGGCAGTAAGGTAGCCGCCGCAGAAGGTTTATCCAGACTGATTTCACCCATCAGTAACCTCTTACCTACTGATGGGTGTTGTCTTTAACTGGACAAGAAGCCACACGATGTCCCGCGCCACCACAGTAAAGGCAGAGTCCCTCATTTCTCCGCCGGCGCTTCTCCTGCATGGACAGGCGGGATCTGCCCACCTGCATAGGTTCCGGGTCAACACTCCCCACTTCCGCCACCGCAGCCAAAGCTGGAGGGTCAGAGATTTGATCCAAAAACCTGCCTTGCTGCATGCGGTTCTCTCTGCGAAGTAGTCTGGTGTCCACCCAGATAGCCAGATCTACTAGTTCATCCAGAGTCTTAAGAAGATCTAATGTATAGATTTCGTCCTGAATACGGTCTGATAATCCATGCAGTAACATGTCCCACCGCGCCTCCGCGTTCCAGCCGCATTCAGCAGCCAAGTTCCGGAACTCAATCGAGTAATTCGCCATGCTCCGATTCCCCTGACGGAGTTCAGCGAGGATTCTGGCGGCCTTTCTCTCGGAAGCAGCCCGATCAAAAACTTTTTTGAGTTCCTTGGAGAACAGCTTGAAAGTAGAACAGCATGGCAGTTTTTGTTCCCAGGCTGTAGTTCCCCATTGAGCCGCCTTACTCGAAAGGAGAGTGATCATAAAGGCAACCTTAGACTGCTCTGTGGAGAACAATGACGGTTGCAACGTAATGTACAAGGAACACTCGGATAGAAAGGACCGGCATAAGTGAGGCTCTCCAGAATAGCAGGTCGGAGGAGGAAGGCGAGGTTCAAGAGAGCGATTAGCAACCACCGGTGCTGGCAACACTTCTGGGGCTGGTTCGGCCTCAGCCTGAGCCACTCCAGTAACCAGCTGTTGGACCTGAGTGGTGAGCAAAGAAACCTGGCCGACCAGAGCCTGAATCGCCTAGGCAGTGGTAGCCAATGCCTCATCCTGCCGGTCAATCCTGGTGTTGCTAAGTGAGACGAACTCGGAGATCTGGGACACACTCGCTGGATCCATAATAAGATCAGTTCGTTTTGTCACAATTAAATAAGGATACAGAGAAGGATCCAATATGCAAGCAATACGTTTATTTGACGCAGTAGATGATGGCATGGAAATGGTTGCCCACAATGACCTCGGTGTAGCATGTAATGTTTTAGCAACACTATTTGTGTTAATGTTTCAAATGTACACATTTTGCACCCCCAACCCATTTTATATATAGGCCTACTTATATCTAAAATACCATACCTGCTAACACTCCCGTTTTTCCCTAGAGTCTCTCGTATTTCAGAACCATCTCCCGTTTTGTTTTATCTCCTGTAATTTCCAGCATGCCACTCTCTGCATGGCACCTACACATCCCCATACTTCCACCTATGCCTCAACCCATCACCCCCCGGCTCCCGGATTTTCAGATTCAAATGTTGGCAGATATGAAATACAGATCAGCCTAGAAAGTTAAAATACAGTTGCATGAACTTTGTATTAAAATCTCAGCAACCAGTAGATAAATGTAATGTTTTCCATAAGAGCAGGAGGAAGAAAATACAATTTTCAGGTTGGATAACAATTGTGAGCAAGCTCCAGAATATATATTTCAATATTTATTTCTGCTGGTGTAACTAACATAAAACATGCAGGATAAAGCAATATTATATATGAAAAAAGCCTCTACTATATTACATATTATGACTTATATACTATAATTCTACATCATTTTTTTATTTACAGCTCAAATTAATTTGCCTTTCTAGATTACGTATGTGTTTTTACATTCTTATCTACTATTTTTCTAGTCAAAAAACGCTGCCAATATCAACTGTATTGTAGCCAACACTCTAGTGGAATGGAGAAAATTGATTTGGAAATAAAATAATACCCAGATATCTCACCTTAGATGTCCATTCTGCCAAACAGTCTGCTTAAAACTGAACATGCCTCTTGATTGATCAGTGGGGTAGGAGCTTTGAAATCCAGAACTCCATTGGTGGAAAAATTATCAACCCAGTTTTAATGGCGTTGCTACAAGATAAATATTGTTTTAAACTTATTGACAGATATATTTATCTTTAAATTAACCTCTTTTTTAAGTTGATGTAATTATCAATATTTTCCTGTTGTGAAAACAAAGCAATATAGGATTTTTAAGTTACAACAAAGTATTAAACTATGTAGTGGTAACTATGTAGAGTTATTTTTTAGATTGTCCTTTTTTTTTTTTTAATGCTACAATAAATTATCTGCATAAACTGATTTTGAAGCTAAAGGTAACTTCATCTGCAACTGATATTATTTCAGCGCACATACGTATCCAGGTCTTTGACTCCGCAACAGATTTTTTTTTTATTTTAGGTTAAGTTAGTATTTTTAAATGTCTAACTTACCATTCATCTAAAATCCCAGAGAAGGTAGTATCTATTTAGTTATTACAATTTTTAGAGCCAAATGGAGTCTTTGAATCTTTTCAGTCATTTATTATTTGTTAACTCCGGTCATTCGGTAATACTTCTGTTGTTGGATCTAAGTGCACCCTTTTACACAGTCAATCATTCATTCATTTTCTTTTCAGCTTAGTCCCTTTAATAATCCGGGGTCACCACAGTGGAATGAACCGCCAACTTATCCAGCTCATGTTTTACGCAGTGGTTGCCCTTCCAGCTGCAACATCCATACACACACCACATGACTTTGGACTCTGGGGGAAACTGGAGCACCTGGAGGAAACCCAAGCAAACGCAGGGAGAAAAACCAGCGACCTTCTTGCTGTGAGGCCACAGCACTACCTACTGCACCACTCACAGTCGATCATGACATTCTTATTTCTCAACTTAATCATTGTGCTGGTCTTAACTGGTTCAAATCTTATTTGAACAATAGAACATTCACAGTTTGTGTTAATGGATGTTTTGCATCTAAAGCACGTTTAACTTGTGGAGTTCCCCAAGGATCTACTCTTGCCCCTATTTTATTTTGTCTGTATATGCTTCTTTTGGGCTCTGTATCCTCTTATTTAACTGCCTGCCTTTCAGATATTAAGGCTTGGATGTCCAATTTTTTTTTAACTGAATGAGAGGATGACCAAGACAATTGTCTTTGGACCATTAGCTGTCTCTGGCAGCTTGAATCAAATGATGGACAGTTTACCTGACTACGAAAAAGCCATCTGTAAAAAAATCTAGGTATCATCTTTGCCCTGCTATTTGATAAGAAGGTTAATGCAGTAGTTAAATCATGCTTTTTTTAGTTGAGATTACTGGCCAAAGTCAAAGGCTTTTTAACCCCTGCTAAATTCGAGAGAGCAATACATGCATTTATCTTCATGTTTGGACTACTGCAACTCGATTTATACAGGCATTGGTCGATCCTTTTTAAATTGCCTTCAAGTGATCCAAAACACAGGCCTTTCTGGGCCTTTTCTATTGTGGGCCCTAAATTGTGGAACGTTCTACCTCTATCTATTAAAATAATCTCTACTGAATCTGTGTTCAAGAGGAAACTAAAACTTCACCTTTTAGAAAAGGCTTTTTATACTGGAGTTATATGAGCTTTCTGTTCTTCTGTCCCATGTTGTATGTATTGTATGTTGTTTTATTCCCTTGATCTTATTTGATAATTGTAAACACAACTTTTGTACAGCACAGTGGTCAACAACTGCTGTTATATTGCACTTCATAAATAAAGTAAGTCTAATAGTGTATGTAACTAGATTGCTTATTCTACTCCTGGTTTACCAGACATTACCTTTTGTATCACTTGGGAATTTGTTAATTTACTTGTAGTAAATCCAGCTATTAATCTATGCACTCCAGAGCATGTGTGGCCGTCATCTGTCATATTTTGCATCAACACATTTTTGTAATACCACAGCCTGTCACAGATCTAACATTTGTATTAATTATTATGAAGATGTTTAACATACATACATACAATTAATTCATATGCCATGGCTGTCTGGCTGAACTGCATAATTTCCATGCCTCTGGGCATTAAATTCTTGTCCTCTTGGTATATGTCTGAGTGGTAACCATGGCTACCGCCTGTTAACTACCGGTGGCTTTGTTTTTTTCAGCTGATGAAGAGACATTTATTTGTATGACATATTGGGTATTAACATTCCTATAGTGTTCATACCATGGTGCAGCATTGAGATGCCTTGAAATGTAACACCTTGGTTATAAAATTCCATTAAATGAGAACAAGTTACTTTGTCATACTGAATCTTTTCATGGCATTAACGCCATGAAGCTTGATTTCATCCCAACATCAAGGAACCAGGTTTTATAACCATTTGAAATTTATTTTGATGTGTAAAGGAGTTTAAATCAGTACAATTTTCTGCCATAAAACTTTGCCTGCGCAGGCTGATAGGTCATCTAATCTGCTTCTACATCATTGGCCAAATAGCAAAGAAGATTGGTTGCTGTAGCCTCAGCAGCAAATGAGTTTGCGCCTCAGCATTTTAAATGCTGAGTGTTGCTCTACGCTGTTAGCGTGTTTTCAGAGACCCTCCACCACCCCAGCTATATGTAGGGCATCACGGTGGCGCAGTGGGTAGCACTTGTCTCACAGCAAGAAGGTTGCTGGTTCGAGCCTCGGCTGGGTCAGTTGGCATGTGTGGAGTTTGCATGTTCTCCCCGTGTTCACGTGGGTTTTCTACGGGTGCTCCAATTTCTGTGGTAAATGTCTATACAATACTGTATGTGAAGTTACCTTTCCTTTTGCCTTGTAATTTTCAGTGTCTGCATCTCTCTCCTAGTTTGGTCTATCCTGGTTCCCTGTCTAGTTGTTGTTTGGTCTTTGTGTCTGGTCCTCTGTGTTTCTTGATATCCACCTTTCTCATCTGGTCAAACCAACATCTATCCAATATGTTAATATATAATAGAACTGTAAATTTTATGTATTAATTGTATACATCTTTTACTGTAGGCTTTTTATTTGAAAACATGTATTAAATATTAAAATGAATGTAAAATACTATTTGGCAGATATAAGGTATCACATAAACCAAGTGAAAACTAAATGATTTCTCATTTTCCAGATATAAGGCATTAAATAAACCAAATGAAAACTGAAAGATTGCTAATTTTGCAGTCCAACATAATAAACTAGTTGCTTTATGAAATTATTAAAAACAGCTTAAAAAAACATCATTTTGCATTCAGTGGAAGAAAGCGGTGTTGCATAATCCCTATCATTTTTACAGTCTATGGTTCATAGCGATATCACCAATAGCAATGCTGACAACAAGAAACTTGTAAAAGAGGCAATTGTGAAAAAGTATGCGATTAACTGCTAAACTTACTGTTTGAGATCCTGTTATTAAACACTCCACCATCCAATGGAACTTGCCAGACTCAAAGATTTATTTGCTAAATGGGTTTGTTTTGACCGCAGTGATAAAAAGGACTTAATGGAGACCCTGGTACTGGAGCAATATTTGCAAGTTTTGTACTAAGAAGTTAGGACTTGGGTAAAAGAAAGAGATCCCCAATCACAGTCGAGGAAAGCAGCAAAAGGCTTACATCTCAACAAGAAAAACATCTGCTAAAGTATTCCAATATGCTACAAATCTGCAACCAAACAGAAGTAAATCTGAATGATAGGAAATAGTTGGTTATTTTAATTACAAACCCAGATTATAAAACCCAAACGACCCAGTCCAAAGCTTTGGAAGAAGCAGAAATTCATAATGGGTAAGATGGTATTTCAAATAAACTAGCAGAACTCCAAAGAAATAATAATGACACATTGTTTTGACAAGTTTGAAGAGGAAAGTCTTATACATTTGCTAGATAGTGAGATGGTTGTAGTAAAGCACAGCTTGCTGTACAGAAAGGCTTAGAACTTTTGCTGCCAAAATGTTACCATACGCTTGCATACTATGATGAGGCCTAAAGCCTGACTGAAACATGTCAAAAACATTGTTCATCAGTAGAACAGGATAATTGTGCAGACACAACATATTGTTGTATTTTAGACATAAATGTAAGATTTGAAATAGGGCTATAATTTGCTAAGTTGCTTGGATCAAGTTGTTGTTTCTTAATAAGTGTAATTACATTACATCACAGTTCACATGCCAGCACTTATTACATCTGTGATGGACCGTGATGACTGTGGTATATTTTATGTTTGGCATTTTTGTGTGCAGTTAATTTGGCTATCCGTTATTTATGTTTTGCTCGTTTAAATAAGTGTTTTCTTTATTTATTTATTTGTTTGTTCTGATTTATAATGTCTCGTTTTATTAGGATTTGTAACAAGCTCACTTATGCTTACTTGTATGTGGTATATTCTAGGGGGCGAGGCAAATAATTCTTAATGTAAATACATAATTACTTTTTTTTTGGTAAAAATTCAAACCATACAAAAAAAATAAATTAATAAAAAATCCTTTTCCCAGTGATGGGTTGCAGCTGGATGGGCATCCGCTGCGTAAAACATATGCTGGATAAGTTAGTGGTTCAATCCGCTGTGGTGACCCCAGATTAATAAATGGACTACGCCGAAAAGAAAATGAATGAATGAAAAAAAAGAGTTATGTATGAATGTATTAAATACTTTACATAAAAGGCTTTTTTAGTGATGGCAGCTTAAATACCGCTCTCATATAGAGAATGAAGTTACGTGCAATGTAATTTTTTCACAGACTTCAACAGTGTAGAAATCTTGATGGTTCTGTGGGTCTCATCTATCAAATCTAATCTTTATTTTGTATTTTTTTCCATTCTTGATTTTCTTTCTTTGAAACCACTAGGGAGTTTCCTTGGCTGTGCTTTGGATTACTGTCTTGCTGAAATGTCCACCCTGGTTTCATCCTCATCATCCTGGTAATCTAGATCAGTGTTTCCCAACCCTGTTCCTGGAGGCACACCAACAGTACATATTTTGGCTGTCTCCCTCTTCTGACTCATTAACTTCGGGTGTTGGAGTCTCTTCTGATGTTATGATAAGTTGATTCAGGTGTGTTTGATTAGGGAGAGGTTGAAAATGTCTACTGTTGGTGTGCCTTCAGGAACAGGGTTGGGAAACACTGCTCTAGCCTACCCCCACCCCCACTCATCTATTTTTGTAAATCTATTTTAAGCAAATAGATTTGCACATTCAAGCTGTTATTCAACTGTTATTTAGATTTTATAATTTAATTGCATTATCTAAAATTACAGTGTATTAAACAGGATAAATATTTCATTCAAATGTCATAATATTATATAAAGTGAGTTTATAAACTTGACTCTTGGTCTGTGAAAATGAACACAACAGACTTGCAGGATTCATTAGGTGGGGGGAGCCCTGGCTGTACCCTTGACAATAGAGTTTGAGATTCTGACAAGATTCTACTGAAAAATAAAGAGTGAGACCTTGAGACAGATGCTAACATTGGCAATAAAACAGCCAGGACTCATTCTCCACTGAGGTGTTGCCTAGCAGCGGTAATGTGTGCTGTACTTTTGTGTTGGTCTGTGCAAAGCATGCATGTCAGTTAAGTGATTATTGGCAGTAGATGAGATGCAAGAATTTGAAAATTTACAACCTAAGAATTAAAAAATCCAAATACTGGTAAAATTGTCTTAGTCAAAATTATTTTACATATGTGAAAGAAATAGTCCAAGTTTCTTAAAATATTATAATATAATATTATAGTTTAAATATACATTAAAGTCTTCCATCAAAAATAATTAAAATAATTGTCTGAAAACAACTATGCAATTAACAAGCTGTTCTACAGAAAATTGCCTCGCCAAATTTATTTTTGAACGGCACAGTATCTAGTTTAACTAAAAATACTGCTTGCATAAATAAAAATAAACAATTTTCAATGCTAAAAAACCAACACGTTTCAAAAGCAATCCAAAAAAAAAAGAAAAAAATGATTTTACCACATTCTCACCCCGCTATTTACCTGTTTATATTATTTTTTGGATTTTGTTTTGGTCTTACCTGATTTCTGGAACCACTCTTCACTGTACTCGAACCCCATCGTCATGGTCAACTCCGCAGACGTACATGGCGCACTAACGGGACAAACTGGTTGCAAAATGCCTTCCATACGGAGGTAAGCGGTCAGCTGGTAAGCACGAAAAGGAACAGGGTCACACCACACCGTAGCATTCGTTTAAAAAAATTAAATGCAGCCATACGTACCTCTGGCTACGTAATTCGCGGTCTCTGGAAACGTCTGTAGGGCTACGTTTTCAGAATAAGCCTGTGTTGGATACTTTACAGGTCTTTAGTCACTTGGAAGGGTACAAGTGTAATTCAAAATGTTCTAGGTAGCCAGAGAGTTAAAATATGTTGAAAATATCCTCTCTCTGTTAAATAGCACTTGAAAAATATTTGAAAAATAATAAAATAATATATAATAATAATGTTATACATATAAAAAAGGCTTGTACTGTATATGGGTGGCACGGTGGCTGAAAACGACCAGTGGGAATGTATGTGTGTGTGTGTATACTGTATATATGAGAGTGTAAAGTGGGCTAACCTGCCAGTGTGTATTTTTTGTGTGAGTGTAAAGTGTATGTGTGCCTCTCTTTGTGTGTGTCTACCTGTGTGTTTATGTATTTTTATTTGTTCCTGTGTATGTATTTGTTTAAGCACCTTGATTATCCTTGTTAAAATTGTATTCTTTTGTATTTTAATGTTCTTTTTCTGGCATTGTTCTGTGGTGCTTTTAGTAGATTTTCAAATCAGAGTCACTTTCCATGTCTGGAATGTATGTGTTATTGTGTCTATAAGGTAAAATAAAATGGGTTTGTCTAAGAAAAATTTGGTTTTGTCTTTACTACTAGGTACCTTATATTGACCGGTTTAAATAGAATTGCATTACTAAAAAAAAAACAAATGCAATTTTCATTGACTAAAACTAGACTAAATGTCATCAGTTTTGGTTGACTAAAACTTGACAAAAATAGTCATGGATGATTCTGACTAAATGAAGCCTAAACTGCTCAGACTTTTACTTGACTAAAACCTGACTAGACTAAGAAGAGTATAAACATGACTAAAACTAATAAAAACTAAAAAGTCAGCTTCGCACGAAAGACAAGACAAGAATAAAAAAAAGGCCACCAAAAACAACACTATCCTCATCTAAAAAGTTTTACAGTATGTGCAGGCCAAAGATGGCCACTGGAGCATAGTCATAAAATAATAGCAAGGGGTTTTCCCCAAACAATTCTTACACATTTCTGACTATTTGACCAAGTCTTAAAAACTAAAATTACATCATTATCCCCTTCCAACAAACACAAAAAAGTCCAAATTCTCCTGGCAACTGTCAAATAAAGACTCAGATCGTCAGGAAGCATGATAACTTCACCTAAGAAAATACGTATTCGGTGCTCTAGAGTCCAATGGCTGCATGATTTACATCACTGCATCTGACACTTTGCATTACACTTGGTGAAATAAGGCTTGGATGTAACTTCTCAGCCATGGAAACCCATTCCATGAAGCTCTCTATGTACTGTTGTTAAGCTAATTTAAATTACACACAAAGACTGTTTCTCAACTCCAAGAATGCAGAGTACGGACTTGCATTCTCGTGGAGACTGTTCTTAGCAGGTTATCTCTAAAAAACGAACTAGGGAGAGTGCGAGAACAAACAACACATCCTCTGAGAAATGAGATGCTGCATTCTTCCTGATGGTTACGTCCTAATGCTTCACGCATTTTCACAGAAAGTTAATTAAACATTATTTAAAGCATTTATAGAACGATTTATTGCTTTTAACATTTTCAATATATATAAAACTTGCTTTCATTATGATTTTCATGGTAATGTTTAATTTCACTGTCTCATTTAGGGAAACTCCTGAGACAATTAAGTTATATCTCTGAACTTAAATGCTAAAAATGCTGTGCTTCCCATTGAAGGAATTTTTGATGATCTTAACTTCATCCTATGCATTAATAATTTAATTCTGTGTTTAACTAATATATAAACTTGTGTTTGTGTGCTTAACCTCATACAACCTTTCTCCATAACAGCTGTGGCTTTGTGTGACTGATAACCGAGCTTAACCAAGTTACTTGTTATCAATAAAATGTTACATTTCTTTCTTTTAGGCTGCACTGCTTTCTTCATCTAGCACGAATGAGAGGGTGCGGGCTCACTCTCTCTTGTGTGTTCTGTTATGTGCATGCATAACTTTTTTCTGTGCATATCATTTGTTCTACCTGACAACTGATGATTCGGCTTATGTGGATGGAGGATCTTTCTTACTGAAGCGCCCCTGGATGGGCTGAAGAGACGGCAATAAATATGGGGGAGGGGTGTTCTCTACCACCCAGGGCCCTGTTTGCTGTATCCATTTAATTCATTAAATTAATTTAAACCTATTTGAAGTCTCTGACCGATCTTTGAACCTGGGGGACTAGGGGAAAGTCCAACACCATCTCTTTTATTCAGCTGCAATGACATCTGGCACTTCTAAATCGAGTACTGTGCTTAAGTCTGCATCAATGCATCCTCTATATCAAGCACTCATCCGGGTACATTCACGCATCCTGCGTTCTTCTGGTCTTGAGTTTTGGAGCTAAACTTTGGCTGTTGATGATGGCTTTAAGCAAGGACACAAGAACAGATAAGAATGCATATTGAGAAACAGCCAAAGTATGGAGGCCTGTAGATATTGATTTTGCAAAATGCTGGGGACGTATGCACACTATGTGCCTCAGTATGCACTTACCTTAGTCTGTGATATTATTTTTTGAGTAATACATAGAAGCTGTTGTTCCTATTTTTTTCCACTTTGTTAAAATCAGTGTTGTGCAAGTTACTTCCAAACTGTAATACATTACTTATTACTGTTATTTAAAAGTAATCCCTGACATTACAATATTACTGTCTCAAAATTGTAATATGTTACATTACTCTTATATTACTTATTAGTTACTTTCACCAAAATAACTACAGAATTAGAGCTTAACATTCTAAAATGACACTGCAGAGCATTTTACATCCAGTAGAAAGCGATATGATGTAGCAGAATGACATGGGACCTATCCAGGCTACTAACAATATATAGTATATATATTTGGCAACATGAAGGCTCAAGACAATGCAAGAAAAGATAAGAGCCATAATCACTAATGATTTTAGACACAACAGGCCAACACCATGACAAGATGCAGATTTTTTTATTTTTTTTTCTTATTGTTGCCATTATTCTATTCACTTTAAATTCAGATTCACAACACAAAATTGTCATGCACAAAGTGAGCATGATGAACATAGCTTTCTCAATATAAAGCTCGTGCATTGATTTCCTGTTAGTGGACAAAACTGATTGCAAGGTCTCAAATATATTCTGTTCGCGCACAAATTTTCTCACGCTCTCTCAAATAAGGACTGCTAATGCACAAATTTTCCTGCGTGCTCTCAGTACTCTGCTCGCTCAGTGAGATTATGCAGACTCACAATTTGTGTCTTGTGTTCCCTCTTCTATTCGTGCTTTTGATTTATATTGGTCCACTATTTATTAACAATAAACAAAATACTAAAATAGACTTACATATTACATTTTTAATCTAATAAACCATAACATTTTTGGCTGTATGTTATATGATGAGATATTTCCAGTTTCAAACACTTAAAGACAGAGAATAGAAGTTGGGTGTAAAGAATACATTTTATTTTAAAAACATTTATTAAACATCCAAAAGGTGCACCATACTAATAAAAAACATTTAAACAAAAATATAACGAATGCAAGCAGAAATGTAACTGTGATAAAAATAGGGGAAAACTTGATAAGGTATTATAGCCTATACTGTTCTATTCAGTCTTCAAATAAATCTCACTATCAATCCCATTTTATCATGTCAACTAAAATAAAATGAACAAGTCACTGTTGTCTTCCGCATTGTTGATAAGATTGTGGAGGACATTTCCCCTGTCATGTACAGTGTTTTGAACAGTACTACAGTAAAGTACTTCAGTTAATCTGTTGTGGTAATACTATAGTTGCAATGGTAACACAAGTGCAGTATAAACAAATTACCCAGTGCTGTAGTTTTTTTACAATATAGGGTATATTATACTACAATTCACCACACTTTACTGTAGTAAAACTACACTTTGTATTTCATTTTATCAGTTCACTATTCTTAATACAACAGTATGCTGAAGCATTCATTTTTAACAAATTGTAAATAGTACTAGCCTAAAACATAGGCAGTATATCTAACACTCAAAAATACTAGTATTTATTATAGAACTTACCATAACCTTTTAGTGTTTCGTGTTTTGGTAATAAATAGTGTAGCAATATATAAATCAAATCAACATTCTTGGGATAACCAACTGAACTGGAGGATCTCTGGAGAGCAAATGCACGAAAAGAAGAGGAAAAACAAGGCACAAATTGTAAGTCTGCATCATCTGACGGAGCGAGGGCAGCTCATTCGCACGTGAGCTGCCAGTGTTTTGAGTGCGTGCGACTGCGAAAAAGAGAAAGTCGAGCAGTTTTGTCCCAAACAGAGGATAACATGAATGCGCTCTTGACTTGTAAAACTGCGCTTACGACAGTTTTCAGTGAAATAACGCCATATGCATGAATATACTGTCTTCTGCTATTTTAATCTATTTGCCACTCGTTGTGATCCGGGCTGAGCCAATAGCCTCGGACCTCGAGCTCAGAGGCTGAAATCATTCCGCGTTCAAAGTAAAAAGGTTCCAATAGCCAGAGGGAGGTTAAAGACAACACGCACATATATTCACTAACCACGAACAGGAAATAGAACTTACTTGCGGTATTTTTATTTGTTAATGTCTTGCAGGCAAAAAGTTTGTTGTAACGCACACATTACTGAACATGTACCGAGTAAAATATTACTAAAAAAAAAATTAGTAATGCCCTACACTACTGCGTTATAGGAAAAAGTAATATGTTACTGTAATACATTACTTTTGTAACGCATTATTCCCAACACTGGTTATAATACCACTAACATTTGACCATATAATACTTGGTAGTAATGAAAGATCACATATGAACTTTTGCATAGGTAGCAGCCTATCATGACAGGGTAAAGTTTAATGATATATTTTATTTATCTGAAAGACTAACAAAAATCAGCATGAGACTTCACATTAGAGATCTAGCTTTGGCTACTTGTGTATTATATTAAAAAGATTATATTATATCAATTGAAATATAGAGACATGTTTTTCCAATGAGCCAATGTTATCTTCATCACGGTAGAGTATTAACATTATGGAGCCAGGAAAGAATCTAGTAATGGTGGTCTTTCACTGAATTAACATCTGCAATGAACCTCAGAAGGCCATTTGTTGATGAATCAATTCTCTTCACCTGCCTCTGTGTTAAATGGAGTTTGCTCTGGTTTCCAATCAGCTGATTAAAAGCATTGATTAGGCATTCTGGCACATATAGATATTAGACGTTTGCCATTTGTCTGGAGATGTATGTATCCCTTTTGATTAACGCATTTCACATAAACGCATCAAGCATTTCAGTTCATGAAATTATCAGAAATTGTTTATCCTTTCTGGTGGTTGTATGGTTCAAGGATTGAAAAAAGTTTCCTGCTATCACCGTTGACTGAAATAACTTTATTACATTATTACTAGTGTTGGGGTGGGGCAAGTGGTGAAGGGGGTTTACCATGTGAGGTTCTAAATAAAGTAATTGATTCCCATTCTCTGTTTGCTCACATAGTGGGAAAAAAACCTCTACTCTTAAATGGAATTCCAAAAAGATCACATGAAAATGGTATGTAGTTAATTCATGGATTTCGTACAATATCAAACATCCAAAATTAAATGACCAAAAGGAATTATTAATATTTTTGACTAATTACTACTTTATTTTATTGATTATGGATTATTATGGTATTATTCTATATTCTTGAATTTGATTTTCCAGTGTTTCCCCAACTTTTTTTTTTTTTAAACTTGTGGCCGCTAAACCAAACGTATGTTTCCATGACCCCTCTGCTATATTTAAATTAATATTTGTGGCAGGTTATTTAGACAATAGACAATTAAATGTATTAGTCGAATAAACTCCCATGTTTTAAATAACATAAATGCACATAAAATCTCACCAAACCCAAATAGATTAATGCTGACACTTTTAAATAAAACAGTAAAACCAAAATACAGGCAGAATTAGGTTGACCATCAGCAGGACAATCAGGAAAGAGGCAGAGTGGGTTTGGACTGGACCTGTGCATCACCATTTTTTTGCCCTTTTCCCATGCAACAACTGTGTTAGATTTGAATGAACACATGTGACCTTCTTCATTGTAACTATAACAATTTTGAAACAAAGTGTGCACAATGCTTGACCAGACAAGCTACAGGGGGATCACACTAAGCCTTCCCGGAAAAGTCCTATGTCAGTGTATAGAGAGGAGAAGCTGGCTGTTAGTAGGACATTGGATTCAGGACGAACAATGGGGTTTTCGTCCATTTTTTTTTATCTCTAAATACTCAAGGGTTTGGTGTAGTTCAATTGTCAAGTCCACGTGTGCTATGTGGTCTTGAAAAAGACATTCAATTGTGTCACTCATGCCATTCTATGGGGTGCTCTGGGAGTATGGGGGTTACAGGCTGTCTGGTGTCTATATGACCAGAGCAGCTGTTTGGTTTGCATTGCTGGCAATAAGTCAGACTTGTTCCCAGTGCATGTTAGACTTCAGCAGAGCTGCCCTTTGTCACTGGACCTGTTTCTTATTTTTATGGACAGCAATGGTTGGCACCAACTCTAGGTTAAAGGTTACTTCTTACCCAACCCAGGATCATTCTGAAAACGTACCTCCACGGACGTTCTGGAGACCGCGAAATACGTCCCCGGCGGCACGTTTTTCTGCAGTGTTTTTGTTTTGCGGATCCGCCAGAGGTCGCCGTGTATGCTTTTCGAGATCTCAAATTTCCCTCGCGAGTGCCATTCGCGCCTGCTGTTGTGTAAACTGCTCGTGTAAAACCCACCAGAGGCCGCTGTCGACTCACTTTTGGACAGACTTTCTGACTCACTGAGCGAACAATCGGCTGACCCACCCTCCCCCTTACCTAAACCCAACCAATTTTATCGATTGACCCATACACCCACTTCCCTAAACACAACCAACACGTTTTAAAAGCAATAAAAAAAAAAAACCCTCGTCTGACATTTTTTTTAAACCACATCCTCACCCTGCTATTCATTTTGTTTTATATTTTAGATTCTGTTTTTGTCTTACCTGCTATCTGGAACCACTCTTCACCGGACTCGAACCCCTGTCTTCATGGTCAACATACAGAGGTAAGCGGTCAGCTGGTAAGCGTGAAAAGGAACGGCGTCACACCACCCCGTAGCGTTCGTTTAAAGAAATGAAATGCAGCCACCATACGTACCTCCGCCTAAGTAATTCGCTGTCTCCAGAAACGTCCGCAGGGCTACGTTTTCACAATGAGCCTGTTTTGTTCTTACCATGTGTGGGGGAGTTCAAGTATTTTGATGTTTGGTCACAAGTGAGGCATAGATAAAATGTAAGACTGACAGATTAGTGTAGTGAGCAATGAAGTAAAGCTCTTTATTTACAGGTCAATCTACATTCCTACTCTCACTTCTCACACTACTCTGGGCTTTGGGACGAGACCAAAAGAACAAGATCTTGGATACAAGTAGTTGAAATGAGCTTCCTTCGCAGGGTGTCACAACCCTAGTGGCATTAGTATCTGTTTCGGATGCCTCCTGGAAAACCACCAGGCTTTCCTCACCAAGAGGAGACCCAGGACATGCTACAGGGACTATGTCTCGCTGCTTGCAAGGGAATGCCTTGGAAGGAGCTGGAGGGAAGTCTGGGGTTCCCCCAATCACACCCTATGCCCACAATAAGTGGCTCATCAATAAGTGGCTAACAACATTTTTTAAACCATGCTTTTTACAAAAGTATACATGTTTTTGAGTTTGTGAGACATTTGTTGTTTTGCCAGGGGTGATGTCAAACATTGCTTGCAGTGATATATATTTACATTAAAAAGGACCTATTCTGATTTTGTTTTGTGGTCATATCACCCACCCTTTAAATCATACAATTTTATTTGATATTTAAAAGGTTACAAGCAACACAACATACCTTTCTTTATGTTTTCTTTTCACAGGATGGTAGAAGTTTGAGGTAGTAATGCCAGACACTTTAATAATCCAAGTTGTGCAAAATTTATATTCTGCTGATATTATGCACAGACAGAAGTAACGCAAACTAGATACGTTTCTTGAAAAGATGCAGAAGTGCAGAGCATATATTGTTACTGCTTTGTTGCTTATCTCAATGTCGTTTTGCCTGGAAATAATTAAGGGCTCTATTTTAACAATCTAAGTGTGATGTCTAAGCAAAAGCATTAAGGGCATGTCTGAATCCACTTCTGATATCTTGAGGATAGAAAAATAAGGTCTGCCCGCCAGTGCATGGTCTAAAAGTACTTATTTTCTTAAGGAGTTCTGTTTTGAGCGTAATGTGCATTAAACCAATCAGGGTCTTTCTCCCATTTAATCAGAGAATCTTCCATTGTCTTTAAGAATAAGTTGCATCACACCATGGTGCATTTGCTATTTACAAGACAGATTTGTAAGTGAAAAAATGCTTCACTAGCGAGAAGGCCATCTGTGCGAAGCAAAAGGACCATTTACAGCACGAGCCTCCTCCATTCTGCCTCTTCACTTTCTCTTTACTTAAATTATAGTCTATACTTTACTCTTTTACTTTTGTGGAGTAAGGAAAAGATGGTGGACACCCTCCACTAAAGACATCCATTAGCCTACATATTTAATTTCGTTTTTTTTTTTTTTTGTTGTTAAGTGCAAAGATATTTTCCAGCAAATAAAAAAATAAACAATAATAATGAAGTGTGATAAAAATTGTTATGTCCAAACACACTCCTTTTCCTGTGCCCCCATTATAGTGATGACAACACAGGCTCATTTTGAATACGTACCCCTCTCTACGTTTCTAAGCACAAATTATATTTAGTCTGAGATATGTATGGCTGCATATATCTTTAAAATGAACGCTACGGGGTGGTGATAGCGCCACCAACGCCGTTAACAACTGACCACTTACCTCCATGTGGACGGCTTTTCCACTGCTACCAGTTTGCCAGTGGCTCACTGCATACGTCAGGGACTTGAGATGCGGAGCGGAGTTGACCGCTATGACGGGTTGAGTCCATTGAAGACTGGCTCCAGAAAGCAGGTAAGGCAAAAAATTTAAATAAACAAGTAAATAACAGTGTGAGAATGTGGTAAGATCTGAAAGCATGGTAAAATCTAGGTGGCCATGATGGCTTATCTTTTTCTGGATTGCTTTTGAAAACGCTGTCAGTTGGGTTTAGGGAAGTGGGTGTTTGGGTGGGGACATCGGTTGGTCGGTCAGTGAGTCAGTTGACAGCGGCCTCTGATGGATTTATGAGAGCAGGCGGGAATGGCACTCATGAAAGAGTTTTGAGATCTCAAAAGTGTACACAGCATTCCTCTTGTACATTCACAAAAATAACATGGCCTGTTAGTCCACTGTCACCTTTTTGGTTTGTCATCGACCTGCCTCCACCCAGGGAATCCTCTCCTCTGCTTGAACCTCATTACATCCTCTGGCTTTGTTGTGCTCCTTTGTTCATCAATTGCTGCAACTCCACCTCCAAATATGTTGTGTCCCCTAGGTTTTTATTGTACTTGTCCCTGAACTGGGCTCCCACTTTATCAGCCACATCTCTGTCAGTGGCTCCTCCCCTCCCTCAACTCCACTGTGAGCCACAATCCTGCCTGCTTTCAGAGTCCTCACCTGGAATCTTCAGCTCCTGGCTCCTTTCTGATTCTTCCATCACCACTCTTGATTTCACAGTTGTAACCTGGTCCTCACCGTCAACCAGCCCCTCTCACTTTCCTCTTATAAAAATAAAGGTTTATGGCAGGGGTGTAGATTTAGGGTGGACGGAGGGGACGTGTCCCCACCAATATCCACCAACTACTGAAATGTCCCCACCAATAATTTAATTCACCTAAAAAAATCGAGCTGTCAATATAAAAGTACACATGCCAAAAGAGCTAAATCACGTTCTACATTTACATTTAGTCATTAGCAGACGCTTTTATCCAAGCGACTTACAATGAGGACAAGGAAGCAATTTACACAACTATAAGAGCAGCAGTGAGCAAGTGCTATAGACAAGTTTCAGGTGTGTAAAGTCTAAGAAGCAAAGCATTAGTAATGTTTTTTTTTTTTTTTTTTTTTTTTTGAGAGAGAGAGAGAGGGGCACAGTTTAGTGGTATAGCCAGAGAGGCAGTTGCAGATTAGGAAGGAAAGTGGAAACTAAACAGTTGCGTTTTTAGTCGTTCTTGAAGACAGCAAGTGACTCTGCTGTTCTGATGTAGTTAGGGAGCTCATTCCACCAACTGGGCAGATGGAATGTGAGAGTTCGGGAAAGTGATTTCTTCCCTCTTTGGGATGGAACAACGAGGCGACGTTCATTCACAGAACGCAAGTTTCTGGAGGGCACATATATCTGCAGAAGTGAGAGCAGATACGAAGGAGCACAGCTAGAGGTCACTTTGTAAGCAAACATCAGAGCTTTGAATTTGATGCGGGCAGCAACTGGCAGCCAGTGCAAACGGGTGAGTAGCGGAGTGACATGTGCTCTTTTGGGTTCATCAAAGACCACTCGTGCTGCTGCGTTCTGAAGCAGCTGAAGAGGTTTGATAGAACTAGCTGGTAGCCCGGCTAGCAGAGAGTTGCAATAGTCCAGTTGGAGAGGACAAGAGCTTGAACAATGAGTTGAGCTGTATGTTCAGATAGGAAGGGTCGGACCTTTCTGATGTTGTAGAGTGCGAATCTGCAAGATCGAGCAGTTCTAGAAATGTGGTCAGAGAAGTTCAGTTGGTCATCAATCGTTACTCCGAGGCTTTTTACCATTTTGGATGCAGTGATGGTTGCTCCATCCATCTGGATTGAAAAGTTATGGTGAAGAGTCGGGTTGGCAGAAACTTCAAGCATTTCCGTTTTCGTGAGGTTAAGCTGGAGATGATAATCTTTCATCCAGTGTGAAATGTCTGACAGGCAGGCTGAAATGTGAGCTGGAACCGAGGGATCATCAGGGTGAAAAGAGAGGTATAGCTGGGTGTCATCAGCATAGCAGTGGTAGGAAAAACCATGTTTCTGGATGACTGTTCCTAAAGATGCCGTGTAGATGGAGAAGAGAAGAGGCCCAAGAACAGAGCCCTGAGGTACCCCAGTGTTTAGATGCTGTAGGTTGGACACCTCTCCCTCCACGACACCCTGAATGACCTGTCCGAGAGGTAGGAACTGAACCATTGAATAACAGTGCCTGCGACGCCCAGTGACTCAAGCGTAGATAGCAGGATCTGGTGGTTTACAGTGTCAAAAGCAGCTGATAAGTCCAGCAAGATGAGGACAGATGATTTAGAGTCTGCTTTAGCCAGTCTGAGATCCTCCACGACCGAGAGCAGGGCAGTCTCAGTTGAGTGGCCTTTCTTAAGCCAGATTGCTTGTTGTCCATGAGGTTGTTTTGAGTAAGAAAGTCTAGGACTTGATTGAACACTACTTTCTCCAAAACGTTGGCCATGAATGGAAGCAGGGATACCGGTCGGTAGTTTTCAAGTAGCGTTTGATCCAGGTTGGGTTTCTTTAGCAGTGGGGTTACCCTAGCCTGCTTAAATGAAGTAGGGAATAGACCAGAGTCAAGAGATGTGTTAATTGTGTGAGTCAGTGTTGGTATGACTGCAGGAGAAATGGCTTGCAGGAGATGAGAGGGAATGGGATCAAGCGGACAGGTGGTTGCATGGCTTGATAGCACGAGATTGGACACCTCAGACTCAGAGAGCTGGGAAAAAGAGGTGAGTGTGTGTGGTGTTGGTGGTGTATCTTGCGTGTTTGTTGTAGGTGCAGCAAGTTGAGCGCTGATTTTTGCAGTTTTGGTGCAAAAGAATGTAGCAAAGTCATCAGTAGTGAGTGTGGAGGATGCAGGTGGAGGAGGAGGATAGAGGAGGGAGGAAAATGTTTTAAAAAGTAAGCGAGGATTGGTGGCACTGTTGACTTTCTGACGGAAGTATGTCTGCTTTGCAGAAGTAACCTCAGTCGAGAAAGAAGAGTTTGGTATGTTATGAGCTGTTCAGGATTTTTAGTTTTCCGCCAACTTCTCTCAGCAGCCCGAAGTTTTGAGCGATGCTCACGGAGAACATCTGAGAGCCAGGGTGCAGGAGGACTGGCCCGGGTTGGTCTAGATGTAAGAGGGCATATTCTGTCTAGACATGATGTTAGCGTGGAGCAGAGTGTATCAGTGGCACTGTTCATATCAAGTTCTCTCCTCGAGTCGCACCGCCCCCAAGCACATATAAACATTGTGATTGGCTGTGCCTTTCCCTGCTGTCATGTGAGAGGCTGCTTTCAGATAAAAGCAGCGCCAAAACAACTGCGCGAGGGGAATTTTCCCGTAAGATCTGTGTGAGGTGTGTGACAAAAAAAGGTGGACATAACGAGCTTTTTTCAACGTAAAGTGTAAGTCACATAAGCTCAAGTTCGCTACTGAATGAGTCCATCATGATAATGCCGCTTTGCTAGTGTTTTTCACCGCTTTTATGGTCAGTCTAACGTTAAAGCAGACTGATGTAGTCTGTTAACAATATTCCCTGAAAACTAACTGCAGAATAAAAATCTACATGTAAAAGTATATGACCCTGCCAGTTCTCCTAATCTCTTAGAGTAACATCTCCAATTTCCGTTGAAACAATTTGGCAGAAAAACGACAGCCTGTGCTCCATCTTTTAATAATACTATGAGACGTGTTTAATTTGTACAAAAAGTCTTCATTAAACTCTCTCTTTATCAGTTAATAAACATTATTTTAACATTACACTTTCAGGCCTGTAGCCAGCTTATTGAAAGGAGGGGTTATTTGTTTTCGGAAAAACTGAACCTTTTTGCAGTTATTCACCTGATTAATTATTCATTCTGTTTAATTGAGGTATAATATTACATTTTAGTGACATATTTATTAGTTATTATAGTTATTATAACTACACTTTTTGATGTACCAAAAATATGTCCTACCATTTTGTCATATTGCTTTATTTACACATGTGCACATAGAAATTACAACTTTAAATTCTTAGAATAAAGAATGAAGAGAAATGAAGAGTTCAGATGCCAAAACCTCTAAATGCCATGTAAAATGAGCATTTTTCTCAACCTCATATTTATTCCTTTTAAGGTAATAATGGAAGGACATATTTGTCACTATAAAAGTAAAATCACTGATTCCACACACAGGAGTTGGAGAAAAATGCTAATTTTAGAAGAAAATATTAAATGGTATTTAGAGGTTTTTGCATCTAAACTTATCAAATATGAAAATATACTTATTTTTTTAAATGCAATGTTTAATCAATGTTTTTGGGAAATCTGTTTAAACTTGACTTAAATTAAAAACTGAAGCCTATAGGCAAATAAAAAACTGGCCAGTGTATTCAACTTTCCTCAGTGAGAATTCGGTCATTTAAATAATAAGATAAATTCAAACATAATAATAATGATCTTAATAATAATGAACTTTCGGCCTTTCAAACCACCTGAATCCCCTTGGCTACGCGTCTGACTATTTAATTTAACTTAATAAATTGTATAAAGGGAATGGTTAATTATTAATATATTTAATAGCAGTTAGATAATTAATAGCAATATATAAAATATATAATATGAAATAAAAAACAATATTCATTCTTGGCGGGGGTGTGGGGGGATTGTATTTACTCGTCCCCACCAATGTCAACTGCAAACCTACGTCCTTGGGTTATGGTTCAAGGTTGTGCCAGCAGTACCATTACACAGCCTCAAAGTATGTTGGGGGTTGAGAAATATGATGGCGTGTAGGTTAAAGAGTCACTGGGGTGGGACCCCAAGGTACTAAGATGTACAATTTAGAGCTAAATAAGTTACAGTGATTTTACAGTGCTTTTTAACTTAAATAACATATAATTTGACATTAGACAGTATATTAAATATATTAATGCAATGTAAGTCTAATAAAGGGGCGACGGTTCGGTTTTCCCCACAAGTGCAAAGACATGCAAAATATGTGAATTGGGTAAGCTAAATTGTCCATAGTGTATGTATGTGAATGACAGTGTATGGTTGTTTCCCAGGGATGACTTGTAGCTGGAAGGGCATCCACTGAGTAAAACATATCCTGAATAAGTTGGCGGTTCATTCCGCTTTGGCAACCCCTGATTAATAACTAAGCTGAAAAGAAAATGAATGAATGAATCAATGTATATAAGTCTAATAAGTTATTTATTAATTTTTTTATGATTTAGGAAGTTTTAATTGTGGCAGTTCATTCCGCTGTGGAGACACCTGATAAAAGGGATTAAGCCAAAGGAAAGTGAGTTAGTTACAATTGTATGTCAGGAAAAGGCTGCCTGAGGGCATTGATGCTGAGTGCACTACCTGACGTCAACAGGATTAAAGTCAAGGATTATTCTCTGATAAACCTCTCCTCCGGTGGAATGTTAATAATAAATTTGGAATGTCTCAATGTTCATTCATTCATTAGTAAGAATGAATCAATCTGAATAGCTTTGTTAACTGGATCAGTCCCTTTGCTGACAAAATACAGCTTAAAATTTGTTTTAAATTTAATTCTTATCACATTAACTTTACATTACAATTCAGTTGTTTAACATTATGAGTCAATTGTTTGTAATTTCAATGCTTCACAATAACCTGTCAGTTTCATAATACTGACAAGAGAAACCAGCATACCCTTCATCTTATTGGGATGATCGTTTTTTTTTTTTTTTTTTTTTTTTTTTTCATTTTATTCATTTTCAGGCAAATTAACTTTTATGAAATATCCTCCACACTCAGCAGTATATTCAGGATTAATTCAGAATTTCATGATGCAGCTTCATCCTACTTCAGCTCTAAGAAAGAAACATTTCCATGATGGGCACTATATATTCTACACTATAAATAACTGATTCATGTAGATTTCTGTTCTGTACAGCAACTCACAGTGTGCAACCACTATGTGTAATTGTTTATCACACCTCATGACTGTCTGATTCATCATTTGTCCACACTTGTCGATTTTCGTTTTTTTCAAAGTATGAAGCGGAACATTCTTATGCCAGGAGCAATCATATGCTTGTATTGTACTGTTGCTGAAAATCAGTAAAATTCTTTGTGTCTGCTGTGCAAGATAAAGGCATCAAAAAAGGGGTTGGCCATTTCCACACACATCAGACTAATCACAGAGAAACGGTAAGAGCTTGTTAAAAATAGCAAGTTCTAATTAGACTGTGTTTGGCTCTGTGAAATTTCTTAGAATGTGTTTTCATCTGTGATCTAAAAATTAAGTCATGTTTGTAAATTCTGTCTTTATACTTCATTTTGTTCAAAGTCAGGTGTGTATGAGACTTCTTAAAATATAAGTTTTGTCACTAATGATGCAGCAATACACTTCACATAAAGGTCAAAAGCCTGTTCTGCCTTCGCAAAGTCTTTAGAAAGATTTTGACCACTTCTTTAGATGTCCATCACTTTAAACTAGCAAAGGCCAGCCTTCCAGTATAGGCTTGGTAATGCAATAATACCTCTGCAAACCTAATTTCTTACAGATGGCCTTGTACCTGACTCACTGCATGCTTTCAAAGTGGTTTGCTTACTAATCAAGAGCACAGGAATAAAGCAAATGAAACATTTTTTTTTTTTCAAAAGCAGTGCACTCTAATATTACCAGCCCTCAGAGAAAAAATGTTCCTTTGGAAAAGAAAGAGCTGAGAACCACTTTTCCAATTAAAGTCCCTGAATGAAATCTGTGGCAGCGCTCATTTGAAAGTCTTGATCTATAAGAGCTGTCTGTAGCCAGCGGCAGACACTGTGACTCACTGCAGTTCAGCAGCCCACTGTTGAAGTCTGAAATCAAACCTCGCCAATGGTGTCTATATCCTCTGTCACATTACAATGTGAGATTTGAACCTCAATGTTTTATCAAAAGTGGTTTGCTATTCTTATTTTCTTCAGAAACTTAGTTTTCCTTTTGTGTTTCTGTGACATTGCAAGAATTTTGCAACAATAATAATCATTGTAATTAATCCTTCCTTGTTGAATTATAACACATGGTCATATTTATTCTTAGTACGAGCATTAAAGAGCTCAATTAATGGGAATTGCAAGTACTCTGTGATTAACTCTAAGAATTAATAAGGCACTGTCACATAAAAACTAGGCTGACCCCATTAGCCTGTTTTAACAAATGAATATTAGGCCCGAGCAACATTGAGCTATTAGTCTAAATGAGCCTCAAAGAGCTTAGAGGAGAAAAGAAGACTGCTCTGTGTTTAACTAAAATCATACTGAATTCAACTTTATCTGTGCATCAATGTATTTCTGCCATTGAACTTCTATTCTACTGTTCTAGCTACTGTGTAAAGCACAGAAAAGTCAATAAAGCTTGAACATGCTACACACAACATTAAATTGCTTAAAATACAAAGTATTTCTGATTCGGATCATATTTATTTTAGTTGTGTAATTTAATCACATGGTGGCACTGTTTGACAGTTCCTTAGAATACAATGTTATACAATTAGAGTTTTACCTATATATTGTTGTCCATCATGCTGATGACATTAGCTTGAGAGGGCTTTGCATAGGTACAAAGGATAAGCTTTGTGTAGGATTGCCAGGGACAGATACTGAACACTGAACATTGAAATACCTGTCTGGGTAAGTGGATCATGTGATTCAGAAAAGGTCAAGTAGGTTTAGACTGTACAAATAATTACTATCAAATGTTACTGCCATAGCTAAATTTTGTTGAATACAAAGAACAGTGCAGGTCTTCTTTATTAATTCAACTGTAAAATTGGCCATGCAAACCAAAGTGTAAAAACAGAGTAAGAAACTTGCCCTAAAGACAGGGGCAGACTTAGTGATTTGAAGGCCCTATGCAATTTCAGGTGTGGGGCCCTAGCATATTTAAAAAATAAACTCTAAAAAGTAAAAAGTGCATGTGTGTGTGTTTGCATATATATATATATATATATATATATATATATTATATAGTATATATATATATGTCACCACAGCAGAATGAACCACCAACTTATCCAGCATATGTTTTACACAGCGGATGCCCTTCCAGCCACAACCATCTTGGGAAACTTCCTACACCACTCATTTACCACACATACACTACAGACAATTTAGCTTACCCAATTCACCGGTACCACGTCTTTGTACTTGTAGGGGAAACCAGAGCACCCAGAGGAAACCCACACAAACATGGGGAGAAACATGCAAACTCCACACCGAAATGCCAAGTGACCCAGCCGAGGCTCAAACCAGCGATCTTCTTGGGAATTTAGAGTTGAAGTCAGAATTATTAGCCCCCCTGTTTATTTTTTCCCTAATTTCTGTTTAATGGAGAGAAGATTTTTCAACACATTACTAAACATAATAGTTTTAATAACTCATTTCTAATAACTGATTTATTTTATCTTTGCATGATAACAGTAAATAATATTTTACTAAATATTTTCAAGACACTTTTATACAGCTTAAAGTGACATTTAAAGGCTTAATTAGGTTAATTAAGTTAACTAGGCAGGTTAGGGTAATTAAGCAAGTTATTGTATAACGATGGTCTGTTCTGTAGATTATCGAAAAAATATATAGCTTAAAGGGGCTAATAATTTTGACCTTAAAATTTTTTTTTTTTAATTAAAGCTGCTTTTATTCTAGCTGAAATAAAGCAAAGACTTTCTCCAGAAGAAAAAGTATTATCAGACATACGGTGAAATTTCCTTGCTCTGTTAAACATCATTTGGTGTTATGGAAGCAGACGGACAAACAAGGTGAGTAAATGGTGAACGATGTTTATTATAACAGCGGAGCAACAGAAGTATAACAATGGGAAAGTGAATGAAGTTCGGGTTGATCGAAAAGTCCTTCTCTGGAGCAGGATGGATGACAGACTCTGAGGAAGACCGAATGCACACACCAGATGGCTTGCGGGGAAGACAGACTGACGAAACACACAACTCGGACAGGACACTGGGAACGCTGGACAAACTGGAAGTAAACAGAGAACAGGTAAGTGTCAAATGACGAGTTTAGATGATAGTGAATACCAGGAGGGTACTCTCTATGAGTCCACTTCGTAGAAACGAGCCCGGACAATGAGTGGTGTGAGGTGTGTGCTTTTGTAGTGTGCTAGAGTGATAGGGTGTAGCAGTGCATGATTAAAACTCAGGTGATGATGCTCGCTGTGTGATATTGGTGGAAGAGCCTGGCCAAACCGTGACATTACCCCCCTCCCCAGGGCCCGCTCCTGAGGGCCTAAACCTCCGGCGCTGTGATGGTCTACCTCGTCCACGAGGTGCTGGGAACTCAGGGTGATTGGAGTGGAACTCCTCCATAAGTGCGGGATCTAAACTGTCGGATCTGGGGACCCACGACCTCTCCTCTGGTCCATATCCCTCCCAGTCAACGAGGTATTGTAGTTGACCACCACGATGCCGGGACCGTAGAATGTCCTTGACTGTATAAACAGAACCCTCTTCCAACATCAGTGGGGGAGGGGGGTTCCTCTTCGTGGCCAGGCTCTGTGGAGGGAATCAGAGGGTCATGATAGGGTTTAAGGAGTGACACGTGGAATGTGGGTTGGATTCTGTACTGAGGTGGTAGTTGTAATTTGTAGGTGACGGGGTTGACCTGTTCCAGGATGGTAAAGGGACCAACAAATCTGGGACTAAGTTTTTTGGAGGGCAGGCGTAAGCGGATGTCCCTGGTGGAGAGCCAAACCTTCTGTCCGGGATTGTAGACGGGCCCTGTAATCCTCCTCCTGTCTGACACTTCCTTAGCTCTACGAACTGCCCTTTGGTTTGAGGGTGATATCCAGACGAGAGGCTGACGGTCACACCTAGGAGTTTGAAGAAGGCTTTCCATAGTCTGGAAATAAATTGGGGACCTCGGTCCGAGACTATATCTTCTGGTAGACCATGGTTCGAAAAGACGTCGAAAGACATGGTTAAAAAGATTTTCTGCTGTTCTAGGGCCGTGGGAAGACCTTTCAGGGGTATCAGACGACAGAATTTTGAGAATCAATCTACTATGACCAGAATGCAGGTATTATCATCGGAGAAGGGAAGGTCCGTCATGAAGTCTACTCCTAGGTGTGACCAGAGACGGTTGGGGATGGGCAAGGGATGGAGTTTTCCTGCTGGTAGATGTTAAGGACTCTTCGATATGGTACATTCTATGCAGCCTTGTACATACCTCCTCACATCCCTTGCCATGTCCGGCCACCAATAGAGTTGGGATAGCAGCGAAAGGGTGTTGTTGGCCCCGGGATGTCCAGTGCCCAGAGATGTGACAAGAATGTATGAGATCTACCCATTGATTTTCAAGGACGAAAATAAATAAATAAAAATAAAAAAAAATTTAAAAAGCCGATTAGGGGGACAGCCCGGCGGAGGTATGGGGTCAGGAGTGGCGATGGCTGGAGGAGCAGACCATTGGATGGGGCAGATATCAATGTGTTCTGGAAGGATTTTGGCTGGGGTTTCAATGGTTTGTTGCTGATCGTGAATTCTGGAAAGTGCATCTGCTCGAATATTTTTTGATCCTGGTTGATAGGATATAGAGAAATGAAATCCACAAAAGAACAATGACCAGTGGGCCTGACGAGGACAGAGTCTTTTAGCATCTTTGAGATATTGCAAGTTTTTATGATCTGTGATCACCTGGAAGGGATGTTTGGCCCCCTCCAACCAGTGTCGCCACTCCTACAGAGCGAGCTTGATGGCGAGAAGTTCTCGGTTCCTGATGTCATAATTCCTTTCCGCCGGGCTAAGCTTCCGGGAGAAATAGGCACATGGATGGAGTAACTTGGGAGTACCGTGGGACTGTGACAGGATGGCTCCCACTCCAGTGGTTGATGCATCCACTTCAACCACAAAAGGCAAGTTAGGATCTGGGTGAGTCAGGAGTGGAGCTTGAGTGAAGGATTCTTTGAGGCTTTGAAAGGCTGCGGCGGCTTCGGGAGGCCAGGATAATGTTTTGGGTTTATTCTTGAGGAGGTTTGTGAGAGGAGCGGTGATGAGACTGTAATTGTGGATGAAACGTTGATAGAAATTTGCAAACCCTAGGAATCGTTGAAGTTCATTTATGGTCTTGGGTTCTGGCCAGGAGATAACTGAAGTGACCTTCCCGTCGTCCATACGAACCCCTTTTTGATCGATGATGTATCCCAGAAACTAAACAGATGGTAAGTGGAATGAGCATTTTTCAGCTTTGCGGTGTAATTGGTGGTTCCTGAGGGTTTGCAGGACCTCCGCAACGTGGTGGCGATGTTCGGCCTCACTCCGGGAGTAAATCAGGATATCATCTATGTAGACAATGACGAGGAGATGGAGGAACTCCCGGAGGACTTCATGGATGAAATTTTGGAATACGGAGGGGGCGTTGACCAGACCATAGGGCATGACCAGATACTCATAGTGTCCAGCAGGGGTCACGAACGCCATCTTCCATTCGTCCCCCTCACGTATTCTCTTTAGGTTGTATGCGCTGTGGAGGTCCAACTTGGTGAAGATCTTGGCGGATCGAAGTTGTTCTAGGGCCACAGGGCAGGAGAGAAAGGGGATACCTGAACTTGAGTGTTCCTTGGTTGAGCGTCCTATAATCGATGCATTGCCGCAACCCTCCGTCCTTCTTAGCCATGAAGGAAAACTTGATGCAGTAGGTGAAGTGGAAGGGCGGATATACCCCTGACTCAGAGCCTGCTGAATGTACTCCTCCATGGCCTTAGTCCCAGGAAGGGACAACGGGTAGATCCTACCTCTGGGCATTGGAGCATCAGGAATCAGGTCTATGGCGCAGTCCCATGGCCGATGTGGAGGTAGCTGGGAAGCTCTCTTGGGGCAAAACATGTCATCGTATGAAGAGTAGATTTCAGGAATCTGGATGGATCGTTTCTCGACGGGGCTTTCGTCTAATGTGACGTAGACGGTTAGGGGTCTATGAATCTGCAAGGGTAGGTCGGGAAAACAGCTTGACACACATTCTTCACCCCATTTCTTGATCTCTCCTGTACCCCAAGAGAGGATGGGATCGTGCTTCACCAGCCACGGGCGCCCTAGAATGATGTCCATGGAGGCACCCTCCAGAACCAGGAATTGAATCTCCTCTTTATGAAGCAATCCTACTTGGAGATTGATGGGTTCACATTTACGATGGATACGTGCCTGGGAATTGATATAGTTGGTTATAGGTTGAATCTGGTAGATGTGCGTCGAGGCTTTGGTGCAGAGCTGGAGGTGGCGACAGAGGGCGTATGAGATGAAATTTCCAGCAGACCCGGAGTCGATAAGGGCCGTGACTGAAACAGCGAAAAAGTGGGTAGTTAATTGAACATTGGTGGTGAGAGGGTGCATTTTTTCAATGGTAGAACTGAACACTGACCAAGGAGCATATGAGACGAATGGGACAGTCCAGCCTCGCATGTCCTTCGGCACCACAGTACATACACAGACCCTGGGTCAGCCTCCTCTGTCGCTCAGTGATCGTGAGTCTACCAGATTCAATAATCATGGGTTCTGGTTCTGGAGGGGCTACTGGCTCTGACGGACAGAGGAGTGCTTGAGGTACTGGTGCAAGATCATGCTGGTAGACCTTCAAACGATCAGAACATCGAAGAGATTGTTGGATAAATTTTTCCAAACCCATAGTATCGTCGAGGGCTGCTAGCTGTAGTCGAAGGTTGGGCTCCAATCCGAGCCGGTAAGTAGTGAGGAGAGATCGCTCATTCCATCCGCTAGCAGCAGCCAGAGTACGGAACCGGAGGGCATAGTCCTGTGTGGACATGGCTCCTTGTTTGAGGTGGTATAATTGTTTTCCAGCTGCTACTTCTCCATCCTCACGACCAAAGACCTCCTTGAAATATTTAGTGAATGTATGAATGGAATTCGGAGAGCAGATCCAGAGAGAAGGGAGATAATGAAAGCAATCTTCGACCGATCTGTGGGATATAAATCAGGTTGCATAGTGAATACAAGAGAACATTGTAATAGAAATCCATTGCACTCCTCCGCCCTGCCAGAGTAGGGCGCTGGTCGAGCCATGGAACTGGATGTGTGGGTGGACGGCAAAGAAGTGCTCGGTGCTGGTGGTGCTTCGGGAAGTGGTTCAGATGGTAGTAGAACTCTCTTCAGCGAGTCCACCAACTCCTGAATGGGATCGGGAGTGCTCATGCTGTTAACTGTATCAGGTCCGGGCTTCTGTTATGGAAGCTGACGGACAAGGTGAGTAAATGGTGAACGATGTTTATTATAACAGCGGAGCAACAGAAGGATAACAATGGGAAAGTGAATGAAGTTCGGGTTGATTGAATAGTCCTTCTCTGGAGCAGGATGGATGACAGACTCTGAGGAAGACCGAATGCACACACCATATGGCTTGCGGGGAAGACAGACTGACGAAACCCACAACTCGGACAGGACACTGGAAACGCTGGACAAACTGGAAGTAAACAGAGAACAGGTAAGTGTCAATTGACGAGTTTAGATGATAGTGAATACCAGGAGGGTACTCTCTATGAGTCCGCTTCATATAAATGAGCCCGGACAATGAGTGGTGTGAGGTGTGTGCTTTTGTAGTGTGCTAGAGTGATAGGGTGCAGCTGTGCATGATTAAAACTCAGGTGATGATGCTCGCTGTGTGATATTGGTGGATAAGCCTGGCCAATCCATGACATTTGGGAAAGATTTAAAAAAAAAAAAAAAAATTCAAAAGAGGGCTAATAATTCTGACTTCAACTGTTTATATATATATATATATATATATATATATATATATGTATATATATATATATATATATATATATATATATATATATATATATATATATATGTATGATCATTTAAATTGAACAAACCACAAAAGAAAACAAACAGTGACAATTAAAGAAAGTAAACTAAACACATAATAACTAAGCTTATAAACTGACTGAAAAAAAATTCACGGTCACTAACTAGAGCTACATATGACATATGAGCTACAAAAACACAAAGAGTAGAATGTTTCAAATGTGTCTAAAAATATCTATATGAATGTAATATGTATGTCATGTGACGTCATGCTCTTCACTTCCCTCTGGGCTGCTGAAGCACAGCAGTTAGGATGTTCAGTTAGTACAGTTGAAGTCAAAATTATTAGCCCCTCTTAATTATTAGCCCCCTTGTTTATTTTTTTCCTGAATTTCTGTTTAACAGAGAGATTTTTTTCAACACATTTCTAAAGATAATAGTTTTAATAACTTATTTCTAATAACTGATTTATTTTATCTTTACCATGATGACAGTAAATAATATTTTACTAGATATTTTTCAAGACACTTTTATACAGCTTAAAGTGACATTTAATGGCTTAACTAGGTGTATTAGGTTAACTAGGCAGGTTAGGGTTATTAGGCAAGTTATTTTATAATGATAGTTTGTTCTGTAGACTATCGGGGAAAATTTGGTTAAAAGGGATAATAATTTTGACCTTAAAATGGTTCATAAAAAATGTAAAACTGCTTTTATTTTAGCCAAAATAAGACAAATACGACTTTTTCCAGAAGCAAAAATATCATCAGACATACTGTGAAAATTTCCTTGCTCTGTTAAACATCATTTGGGAAATATTTAAAAAAGAAAAAAATCAAAGGGAGGGTAATAATTCTGACTTCAACTGTATGTCAGTAATAAACATGAACCACAGAAAAAGTACATTGTGTCACAAAAACAAACAAGGAACAGTAAATAGAGTCGAAGTCTCCACAAATCTGGTGCTTCCCATCACTGGAGTTTAAAATAATCTGCCATTTAAATTTGCTAATAAATATTAATTGTTGTAAATGGCATTTTGGTGGGGAAAATGTATGGTTACTATGGAACAAGTAAAAATAAACAATAACCCCCATGACCTTTCACTCATGTGTTAACAATGAGAAATTGTGGGTTGGTTTTTATCAGCACTTATTTTAGCCATCTTTCAGAAAGCCCACAGAGAACAGATGATGCTGAAGTGGAATTTCCCCTCTGTATACCAGTAAATCACTTCCTTATTTTGTTTCTCTAGTTTAGTAACACAAAACACTTTCAGCTCAAAGACATAAAATAAGTCTTTTAAATAATTACTCACAGTATCGCTAGACTAAATGAGTTGTTCCCATTGAGTTATTCATTTGCAACAATCATAAAGTTTGGATATGATGGGTTGACTACTGTGACATTCTGAGCATTACTTCCTGCTCTGTGAACTTGCATGTCAATGAAGGGGTTTATAGTCGAACTTCCCCTCCAGTGAAAAAACATCACACTATCATGTTGCCTTTGGGCTGTGAATGTTACATCATTTTGATTCAGGAGTATAAGACAACGGGTGGATTGAACAACAGATTTTAATCAGTTGAATTCAGATTTGTCATGGAAGAAAGTTCACAGACTTCACTGTCAGAAGAGGATCATTCAAGCAAACAGCATTCTTTACCTGAGGAAGAAAACGAGCATCAGTTTAAGTGGGTATCAGTTTAATATTGTTCAACCTCTAAACTTGCTGCTTAAGTTAACTTCAAGAGCCACCCTTAGGCATTATACAGTGTAGTGTGTATGTAAATGGGATATTAATTAGTTTCATATTTTTTTAGAAAACTGCAAACAGGAAGTGTGCTTATTGTAATTTTTTTCCTATAATACATTCTTCCTAACACATGGTTCCAGGTATTTAACACATTTTCTGTTATGAAAAATGTATAAAGAATAAAATGATTCATATTTGAACATGATTTTTTTTTTCTTTTTCAAATATTTCCTAAATAATCTTTTATAGAACAAGGAATTTTTCACAGTATTTCTTATAATCTTATGGAGAAAGTCTCATTTGTTTTATTTCGTTTAGAATAAAAGCAGTTTTTTTTTTAACCATTTTGAAGTCAACATTATTAGCTCCCTTAAGCAATATTTTTTTGATTGTCTACAGAACATAATACAATGACTTGCCTAGTTACCATAACTTGCCTAATTAACCCAGTTAAGACTTTCAGTTGCACTTCAGGCTGAATAGTATCTTGAAAAATATTCAGTAAATTGTTATGTTCCGTCATCATGGCAAATATAAAATAAATCAGTTATTATAAAATATTAGTTATTAAAACTATTATGTTTAGAAATGTGTTGGGAAAAAAAAATCTTCATTTCGTTGAACAGAAATTCAGAGAAAAAATATAGGCAAATAATTCAGGGGGGCTAACTATTCTGATGTCAACTGTTCATTGTAAACCAACCACGAGAATTTACTTTAATAGTGTTAAAGTAAATATACAGTTGAAGTCAGAATTATTATAATTTTTGTTTCTTTTTTCTATATTTCCCAAATGATGTTTAACAGAGCAAGGACATTTTCACAGTTTGTATGTTATTAAAAATAAATTTATTAAAAACCTGTTTAAGGTAAAAATTATTAGCCCCATTAAGCCTTTTTTCCGATTTTTTTCTACGGAACAAACCATCGTTATACAATAACTTGCCTAATTACCCTAACCTGCCTAGTTAACCTAATTAATCTAATTAAGCCTTTAAATGTCACTTCCAACTGTCTTGAAAAATGTCTAGTAAAATATTATTTACTGTCATCATGGCAAGGATAAAATAAACCAGTTATTAGAAATGAGTTATTAAAACTGTTATGTTTAGAAATGTGTTTAAAAATATTTTCTCCATTTAACAGAATTTGGGGGAAAAATAAACAGGGAGGCTAATAACTCTGACTTCAACTGTATATGTTTTGTAGTACAGTTGATAATTATAACATATACAATGATGACATTTCCATTAACCGTGGTATTAATATGATGCTATATTTTATTTGTTAGTGTATTTAAAATCCATTTTCTGAGAAAACATGATTATTTGTTACTCTATAATCATACATACAGTGTATTTTTCAACATCTATGTGACAGTTGAAACGAGTTAATACAGCTTTACCAGGCCCGTAGCTAGCCTGGTAAAAGTGATGGTTCTTTTTTCTCAAATTTGTAGATCTTTTTACATTTTGGATTTAATTATGAGGTTTAAATACTACATTTTAGTGTTTTTAAGCACTATTTTTAGCTGGATTAGCTTGTCGGATGGTCATTATAAACACTTTTTAATGTACCAAAATATTTCCTAAAGCTTAAGAATAAAGAAATATGAACAAATACTTATTATTAAAATACAAATTTATTATATCATGTATCATTAGACAAAAAAGGAATCTATTAAAGTTTTAAATTAAAAACTGTAGCCTATTGTCATTTATTAGGCAAATAACCAACTAGCCAGCACACTCAACTTTCCTCAGTCACAATTTGGCTCTTTGAATAATAAAACATTTAAACATAATAATAAAAGAGCTTCATGATTTTTCTAACCTCTCTTGTGAAAAAGTACATTTGATTGAAAATTCATGGATAAAATCAATAGCCAAATTAGTATTCAAATTCATTTTAATATGGTTAAAATGCGCTTCACACCTTTTTATGTTATTTTTTGTTTTAAGAGTATAAGATTCAAGATTTAGAAAAAAAATAATGTAAAATGTTTTCTCTATTTAAAAACAATACAGTAGTGAAAGATGACTTTACTTAGGCTACATCCGATTATGTTTTCTTCCAAAGCTGGATGTTGGACTCATAAAAAATAATAGTTTTCATTGAACAAAACTTATTAGCTGAAGGCACACTGATGTGACAGTTAACTGAGAATTCAGCTTATTTGAATTAATAAAATTGTTATTTTCACAATTTATGATGATATGATATGATATCCTCAAATATGACAATTCTGATATGGTTATTTAAAAATTTAAATGCTGCACATTGAATGATTTTGAGTTAAAAGAACTGATGCCAAACACATAAAAAGTCAAAAACATTAATTTCTGCTGTAAAAACACACCCAGCTCAAATTTTCCAAACTCATTTTCATTTTCTTTTTACTGACACAGGGGATTCTGTTTTTTTAGTTCATATCTTTTCACAGTTTAGCATGAGTCATTAGTCATGAGGATGTAACAAATATTTGGATATATTTGCAACACATCCCTGACGTTATTTAAGCTGTTTCAGATTTTCTGAGTCTATCTATTAATTACTCCATTTCCACTGTGATCCTAGCTTCTCAATTGACAAAAATATTTACATTGTGGCCTAATTATATATTTTTTACTATAATAGATAGTATTTAATATGACATTTTTAGCCTTAGTACACATTGTAATTAACATAGTCATGAATTGTATGGACTGTATTACCAATTGTAATTAACCATACAATAATTAATTTAGTGCTGTATAGACCAAGTCATCTATTACTCTTAGAAGGACACCTTCACTAGAATAACAAAAACTTACAAAAGGCTAATTGAAAAAATATACATCTACCAGCATTGCCAACATCTCCAAAAAACGTACTTATACTGTATGTGTAATTTACTGCAGATTTCAGGTTTTCCCGTGAGACAAACACCACAGGTTAATGGTGACTCTGGAAGATAAATTTAAGTTGGTCAAATTCTGATCAAATTCTGGGTCATAGCACTATTTTATGATAATCTGTTTCTATATTAATGGTTCATTCCACCGTGGTAACCCCTGATAAATAAAGGGACTGAGCTGAAGGAAAATGAACGAATCAATGTTTCTATATTTTAATTGCTCATGCACTGAGTTCTTGCATAAGCCAGCCAGCACATGCCTCTCAGCACAATGTTGATTGACATAATTGCCCTAATGTAGGATTTATTTTCTGTGAATGCTGATTTAGAATGTTGCAAGTTATTGATAAATTTGAATGAGTTTATTTAAAGGTCAATGTTTTCTAAAGGATTAATAATTTGCTGTAGCACTGCTCCGACAAACAAGCCTGTTGGATATAAATGCAATTATCAGTAAACACTTCCATGTATTTTTCTTAAACAATATCATGCTTATCACCTCAAAGCAGTTTTACCAGTGTATGGTTTGTACTGGAAACTAATATTTTTTTTAATGACAAAAATATTTTTTTAACTACAAGTGTAGAGGAAACCTATATTATGCATGAGTACAACTGGCATAATAACTTGTAAATCAATAGTAATGTGAAGACCATTGATTTAAACAGACGTTGTGGGCTAAGTGGAAAAACAGGGCCTTTCTCATGTTTATTTTTTTTTAAATAAGCAAAATTGTAAATATATTAACACAACTCTGACTTAGAAGTTTATTTGAATTCCTTCACACTCCCTCGATTGACACATATTGTTTCAATTAAAAAATAAGTCAACAAAACAATCAGTAGTCGCATAGAGACCAGAGTTTTTATTCATTCATTTTTGTCAGAACAGAAAAACAAACAAGAACAGGCAACAATAAACAAAACTAAGCCAGAATGTGCATTTTTTGATGCCATAAGACATAATTTTTTTATGTCATTACTGGTTTCTAAAGCTGCACATGACAAGCAACAGACTCATTTAAAAAACATTTATATTCATAAGCGAGTAATAAAAAAAATTTTTAATGCTGTCTCCACATTTCCTCCAAAATTTTTATTCTATTTTATTCCCTCTTTTATGTGAATGTGAATTTCTAGTATTGATTCATTCATTTAAACCATGATGAACGCACTGAGAATAAAGGCTCTTGCTTTTGCAATTCTTTTTTATTTTTGGAAACCCTGAGAATCAGCTCCTCTCCCATGGCGCACAACAAAACTGAAAATTCTGTACGACTACCACTGTCGGGCATATTCCGACAGTCATATCATGTGCAGTTGAACTAAAAACTGGGGACATTTTGTGGTGGTATACTTTAGTCATGTTGTTTCATCTGTAATGCCTTGTGTCAAGAGTAATTACTTTAACATCTGATTTGCATAGCAATGTGGCAATTCTGACAATATTCATTTTACAGTAAAGTGTCATTTCTCCATCTTGTTAGCCTGTTTGCCCGTGATATATTGCTAAACTAGCCCATGAGTCTTAAATGTTAACAACAGAAATTCATTTTATTTGTCTATTGGATAATTAACTGTAAATTTGAGGCCCAGCCAAGTCACCGCTACAAGACAAACACAACTAGAATAGCTTCACTTATGCTGCACTGCCTTTCTGTAGTGTGCTGATCCATGTCTGTTAAACTGTTACACTTTTTAAAGGTTCCTTTGTCTATGTATGCTCAAATCTAGTTGAGACCCTACAAAAACAAATATGTGTGTTTTGTCTATAGGCAGGTGGAGGACGTGGCACATGATGAGGTCATTTTCTCTGGGGAGCAGTTCACCCTCATCACAGAGAGCATGTCAATTACCTCCTCTGATGAGGAAAAGCTTCAGCTCCTCAACAAAAACACTGAACTTCGTAGACTCAATAAAGAGGTAGAATAAAAGCCATTTTTTCAAACTCAAAGTGCTTCTGATTTATAATCAGTACTAGGTATAATACTTATAGATTGTAGTCTTTAATTATCCGCAGCATAAAACATATGCCATATGTTTATTTTGCTGTGGCAGCACCTGATAAATCAAGGAGTACGACGAAGGATAGTAAGTAAGTGTAATCTGAAATGGATTTCATTCATTAATTTATAAATAAATGAATGAAATCTGATCTGCCAGAGATGTCCAGATCAGACAGCTCTCCTGGAAAGTCAGTCAGTGGCCATTTTTAGAACTCAGGTGGTGGTGTCCATTCTTGTGACTCAATCAGCAGAAGCTATTCTTTGGGCCCAAGCAGTCGTGACATACATTTTTGGGACTCAGGTGGTCATTCTTGTAACCCAGTAATGTACATGTACCTTATAGTAAGTATTATATACAGTTAGGTCCATAAATATTGGGACATCGACACAATTATAACATTTTTGGCTCTGTACACCAACACAATGGATTTGAAATGAAACGAACAAGATGTGCTTTAACTGCAGACTTTCGGCTTTAAGCTACGGTCACACCAGCGTTTGTGTGTGCGAAATTCTGTCGTACTGCGCTGCGAAAAGGGGCGGGATCAAACAAGCTTATTAGACATTTAAAATAGCCAGCGATTGCTCCATGTTTTACATTTTTGCCCAGAGAGGTCCTGTTTTGATCCTCAATTGCTCTCACGCAGTCAAGTGATGCGATTTAGCAGGTTAGAGTTCACCAAGCTTGAACTTTGCACCGCACCAACTTGCGAAACTTAACGCATGACCCCGCGTTTCCGGTCTGATGCATTCGCGTGCGTATGAATGGAAGTCTATGGAAGGAAAAGTCAAGTGTGACCGCACCTTCAATTTGAAGGTATATACATCCAAAGCAGGTGAATGCTGTAGGAATTACAACAGTTTGCGTATGTGCCTCCAACTTGTTAAGGGTCAAAATTAGACAATTGGCCTCTAAGCTGTTCCACCGCCAGGTGTGTGTTGTTCCCTCATTATCCCAATTACAACAAGCAGATAAAAGGTCCAGAGTTCATTTCATGTGTGCTATTTGCATTTGGAATCTGTTATTGTCAATTCTCAAGATGAGATCCAAAGAGCTGTCGCTCTCAGTAAAGCAAGCCATTATTAGGCTGAATAAACAAAACAAACCCATCAGAGAGATAGTAAAAACATTAGGAGTGGCCAAAACAACTATTTGGAACATTCTTAAAAAGAAAGAGTCCACCAGTGAGCTTAGCAGCACCAAAAGACCCGGAAGACCACAGAAACAACTGTGGTGGATGACCAAAGAATTCTTTCCCTGGTGAAGAAAACACCCTTCACAACAGTTGGCCAGATCAAGAACACTCTCCAGGAGGTAGGTGTATGTGTGTCAAAGTCAACAATCAAGAGAAAACTTCACCAGAGTGAATACAGAGGGTTCACCACAAGATGTAAACCATTGATGAGCCTCAAAAACAGGAAGGCCAGATTAGACTTCTAAAAAAGCTTTCACATTGCTGGAACAACATCCTATGGACAGATTAGATTTCAACTTGTACCAGAGTGATGAGAAGTGTATGGAGAAGAAAGGGAACTGCTTACGATCCTAGGCAGTGAAGCATGGTGGTATTAGTGACATGGCGTGGGCATGTATGGCTGTCATTGGTACTGGTTCTCTTGTATTTATTGATAACGTGACACTGACAAAAGCAGCAGGATGAATTCTGAAGTGGTTCAGACAATATTTTCTGCTCATATTAAGCTTAATGCTTCAGAACTCATTGCTTCACAGTGCAGATGGAGAATGACCCAAAGCATACTGTAAAAGCAACCAAATAATTTTTGAAGGGAAAGAAGTGGAATCTCATGCAATGGCCAAGTCAATCACCTGACCTGAATCACATTGAGCATGCATTTAACTTGCTGTAGACAAAGCTGAAGGGAAAATGCACCAAGAACAAGCAGGAACTGAAGACAGTTGCTGTAGAGGCCTGGCAGAGCACCACCAGAAATGAAACCCAGCGTCTGAGGATGTCTACAGTGTGTGTATGTTCCATACTTCAGGCTGTAATTGACTGCAAAAAATTTGCAACCAAGTATTAAAAAGTATGATTTATGATTATTATTCTGTCCAATTATTTTGGTCCCTTAACAAGTGGGAGGCACATATGCAAACTGTTTTAATTTCTACAGCATTAATTTGATTTAGATGCACATACCCTCAAATTAAATCTGACAGTCTGCAGTTAAATCACATCTTGTTTGTTTCATTTCAAATCCATTGTGTTGGTGTATAGAGCCAAAAATGTTATAATTGTGTCGATGTCCCAATATTTATGGATCCAACTATATATATATATATATAATATATAAATGCACTTTACAATTCTGTGAGGGGGTGATGTAAGAATTTGTGAGGGAATTTAGCCAGGACTCTAAGACTACAACCCAATACCTTACAAAAAGTGGGATAAATCATAGGATATTTAATGATGACAGAGAGACAGACTCAGTTTAACCTCTCGCCCAAAAAATAGCACTCACTGCCATTTTAGCGTCCCCATTACTATACTGAGGCCCACACAAACCACAGGTTGATTACACCTCTCCTGGGCTCATTACTGTTTTGTGTGTAAGATTTTGCTGTGTTTGTGGAGATCAAATATCCATAAATTTACAGAAAGCAATCCACCCTGTATGGACAATGGATTAGTTAACGGGACAAAATGTGTAAATTGTGTGTAAATTGGGGTATGCATGTTCTTTGTTCACTGGAGGTTTAAAAGTTAGTGTACTCTCAATGCTGGGTTGTGGCTGCAAGGGTATCAGCCATATAAAAAAATATAACAGAGTAATTAGTGGTTCATTGTACTGTGATTAATCAGGGACTAAGCTGAAGGAAATTAAAGTGTTGGGTTAGGGTTCACCAAATACAATGATTTCAATGTAATTATAATACAAATCAAAAAGTCCCCAGACTTATATAAAACCTAGTGTGTGTGTGTGTGTGTGTGTGTGTGTGTGTGTGTGTGTGTGTGTGTGTGTGTGTGTGTGTGCGTGTGTGTGTGCGTGTGTGTGTGTGTGTGTGTGTCAGCTGATGAAACTGAACGAGGAGTGGGATCATATCTACCACAGCACAAGTGTGGGCCTCCAGCAGCGTGTGGTGGCCCTTGAGGAGGAAAGCACAGCCCTCAAACAGCTCAACAGTCGACTGCTGCTTAAAGTAGAACACGAGCAGGTACTGTATGTGGGCAGACACACACTCATGGCACATTAAGTGGGAGTTCAGCATCACTACGTCACTAGAAAATATTGTTATAGTTCTTATAAAAAATATGGTTATACAGTAGTCAAGATTTGAAGTGCATCTAAAATGTTTTTCAAAATTGTCTCAAGACATGAGAATGTTGTTTAATGGTTTTATAACAACTTTAATGAAAGATTTTGATCTACTTCAAATCCTGACTACTGCAAACCTCAAAATTCTTCATATCACCACATTATTAGCATTTCTGTTGAACCACTGTATAAGTTGTTAACATTTTGTGAAGCTATTTCTATATATTAAAAATTAATACATTTCATATCTAAATGAATGTTTCATAATACACTCTCAGAAATAAAGGTACAAGAGCTGTCACTGGGGTGGTATCTTTTCAAAAGATACAAATTTGTACCTAAAAGGTCCATATTAATACCTCAAGGGTACATATTAGTACCTTATAAGTAGAAAAGTGTTCCTCTTAAAATTTGTAGCTACTAATATATACCTTTGAGGTACCAATATGGACCCTTTAAGTACAAATGTGGACCATTTGAAAAGGTGCCACCCCAGTGACAGCTCGTGTACCTTTATATCTGAGAGTGTATAAATTCTAAATAAATGAATATAGTTCTACAAAAATGTAGGTTTTACTGACTAAAATGTTAAATGTTTGATGTTTGTTAGTTGTTTGTTTTGACTTTATTAATCCCAATGGGAAATTTACATCACAGCAGAGCTCACCATACAATAAAATAAAATATATTACATAAAAAAAAAATTGTATATTTGCTTCAAAACAGTGTGATTGTTAAATACAAATAAATATAAAAGATAATCATTTCTATAAGTAAATCAGATTTTGAGTTAGGGTTTAACAGATGTCGGGACTTGTCTCATTTAAAGCTGAAAACCTGGTGTCAGGTGCATAAACCCTGGTACTTTGAGTGATCAGAAAAGCAATATGTGTGATGAGTCATCTCTTGGCTGCTTTAATACATCAGGACCACATTTTATTTAAAGAAATCCAAAGGTCATAATAGGATGTTTGAAGTAATTAGTTCAGATGATGCGTGGTTAAGAGCCAGGAAAATTAGTCTTTTTTGTTAGCTGTTTTTATTTGACAAAAAGAAAGTTCAAAATAGCACCATTTTTTATTCATTTATAGATTATAAATGTCTTTAACTCACAAACATTTTGTGTTTTTAAAATAACGAACAAAGGATGAAAGGTAAATTAAAGTAAATACATGTTTAATGGTCACAGTTTCCACAAAAATAGTTTTGAACAGTAATAATATTAATAAAAGTTTGTTGTAAGCACCAGATCTTCATATTATAATGATTTCGGAAAAATAACGTGAATAAATTTAAATTTAAGCTTTATTTAAATGTAATAAAAATTATCAAAATAAATAAATTAATAAAAATTAAATTTATATATTATACAGATTAAATACACTAACCGGCCACTTTATTAGATACAGCTGTCTAACTGCTTGTTATAGCAAATTTCTAATCAGCCAATCACATGGCAGCAATTCAACGCATTTAGCCATGTAGACATGGTCAAGACAATCTGCTGCAGTTCAAACCGAGCATCAGAATGGAGAAAAAAGATGACTTTGAACGTGGCATGGTTGTTGGTGTCAGACGGGCTGGTCTGAGTATTTCAGAAACTGCTGATCTGCTGAGATTTTCACGTACAACCACCTCTAGTTATAATATCCAGTGAGGGGCAGTTCTGATGTCTTGTTGATGCCAGATGTCAGAGGAAAATGGCCAGACTGGTTCGAGCTGATAGAAAGGCAACAGTACCTCAAATAACCACTTGTAACAACTGAGGTATGCAGAAGAGCATCTCTGAACGCACAACATGTCGAACCTTGAGGCTAATGGGCTACAGCAGCAAAAGACTAGACCAGGTGCCACTATTGTCAGCTAAGAACAGGAAACAGTGGCTATGTTTTGAACGGGTTTACCAAATTTGGACATTAGAAGATTTGATGAGTCTCGATTTCCGTTGTGACATTTAGATGTTAGGGTCAGAATTTGACATCAACGTCATAGTGGAGGTGGTGTAATGGTGTGGGAGAAATTTTTTGGCACACTACCAATGGCTACTTCCAGCATGATAATGCAAAATAAAGCGCAAATCATCTGAGATTGGTTTTTGAACATGAAAATGAGTTCACTGTACTCAAATAGCCTCCACAGTTACACAAGATGTGGTAAAGTGTTTTGTTGGCTATAATGTAACACATTTTCATGGTATTTCATGTGACTTTTTTCAACACTATGATTTAGATACATATGGACATATTGACATCTGTGTGTTTGTTTTTGTAGAACAAGAGGGAATATTATGAACAAACACTGATGCAGGAACTGAAGAAGAATCAGCATCTCCAGGAATATATTCGATTGCTTGAGAGCCGACTACACCAAACAGATTTTCATCAATGGACTAGGGGAACAAAGGTAAGCTTTAAAAAAAAATCAGTCAGGCCAACTATTTATAGTTTGATATGTGAATATCCTTTACATGAACATGCTGACTTTTTTCTACATTGGAAGACTCCAGATATCAGTGGAACCTCAGACTCTCAGCTTCTCCAGCAATCTTCTAAGCCGTCACTGGACGTTCGATCTACTGTGTCTTCAGACACAAAATCAAGTCTCAAACTGGCTGGCACAAGAATGCAGATCAAGTCTGATTCCACGAAAGAAGTTCAAGATCTTAAAGAACAGCTGGAGGCACTTCGGTGTCAGGTTAATAAACAGCATCATAACATTAAATGAAATGACCAAGAGAGTTTTAAATAGGCATAATTTCCTATAATGACTGTTAGATATTACATTGTAGAAAATAAAGAAATACATAAATTCAAATTTAATATTTCAAATTTTATATTATATTATTACTCATATAATATAAAATTGTGAGAAAGCTTAAATTTAAAGAGAACATCTTAGTTTATTATATATATATATATATATATATATATATATATATATATATATATATATATATATATATATATATATATATATATATATATACAGTTGAAGTCAGAATTATTAGCCCCCCTGAATTATTAGCCCTGTTTATTTTTTTCCCCAATGTCTGTTTAACAGACAGATTTTTCCAGCACATTTCTAAACAAAAGTTTTAATAACTCATTTCTAATAACTGATTTATTTTATCTTTGCCATGATGACAGTAAATAATATTTTACTAGTTTTTTTTTCAAGACACTTTTATATAGCTTAAATTGTCATTTTAGGGTTAACTAATTAGATTAACTAGGCAGGTTAGGGTAATTAGGCAAGTTATTGTATAACGATGGTTTGGTCTGTAGATTATCGAAAAAATATATAGCTTAAAGGGGCTAACAATTTTGACCTTAAAATGGATTTTAAAAAATTAAAAACCTTTATTCTAACCGAAATAAAACAAATAAGACTTTCTCCAAAAGAAAAAAATAATATCAGACATACTGTGAAAATCTCCTTTCTCTGTTAAACATAATTTGGGAAATTAAAAAAAAAAAGAAATAAAAATTCGAAGGGGGGCTAATAATTCGGACTTCAACTGTATGTGTATATATATATATATATATATATATATATATATATATATCAATGCAGTTTGGTGTTGATATTTATATTCATATATGCTTGTAATGTAAATCAATGATACCTTAACAGATGACATATAACTAAAATGCATCCAAGTATTAATTGTCTCTTTTTTATTTATTAATTTAATTATGTACATCATATCAGTACTTATATTTTAATATGTATTTAGAATGAATGTGGGGATATTCCATTGAAAAGACAATTTCAATGAGCTGAATTATACCAAAGGCTCTGTTTACTTGTTTAAACTTATGAGCCATAAATTAAACATTAGGAATGTAGAAGCTTGACATTAATATATACTTTATTATGTGCATTTTACATATTTATTACAAAGAAATAAAACACAAAACTTTATGCTATGAAAAAACACTGATTGTTCATTTACTGATGTGCAGTGATTAATTGTCCTGTTTAGATGAAAAGTTTTTTCATTAAAACACAAATAATAAAATAGCATTTAAACAAACATTTAAAGTATGTATGTATTATAATACATTTTTTATTTATTTTGTGATAAAATGACTCAAACAGTTGCATTTCCTGTCATTTGCTTTTTACAGTTAACAACATGCAAGCAGTAGTTATATTACCAAACCTCATTTAAATTGAAAAATCTCAGTTGATTTTAACTATCTTCTTCCACAGACTAAAATCTATGAGGCTGATTATAAAACTGAGCAGAAGGACCATGAGCGTATGCTTCAGGAGAATAAGAGACTACGGCACAGAGAGGGAGAGATGCGGCAGCAGATGGTGCTATTGCAGGAGCAGGTGAGCACTGGACTGCATTCCATTTCAACCAACGAGATACACTGTCTGTTTTGGAGTTATACCACTGGGTGGCACACGTTACTAGATTATCCCTGTTCTGTCTGCTATGGACGTCTTCCACTGGGTGGCACAAGTTACAAAATTATCACAACACTGTCAGTTATTAACGTATTCCACTGGGTGGCACAAGTTACTAGCTAATAGCTATTTTCTGTTTGTAGAGTCCAAAAGTTTACTTAGTTAATGAGGAGGGAAAAATTCCAACTTGTTACAATAAGGAAATTATGTATTATATATCAAAATGAATCTGCTTTATCAAAAAGTTTGTGAGTCATTGTAATGTGTCAACAAAACCAGTAATATGTCTTTCAATTTATTAACTTTTTTTCGCTGAATTTATATAAACTTTTTTTTTTAAGATCAGTTTTGATATATTTATAGTTGGAAATGTACATGGAACATGATCTTTACTCAATATTAGAATATTAATTCAATAATTCATTAATTCAGGGGTTACCACAGCAGAATGAATCACCATTTTAGAATATTTATGACATAAAACTAAATGTCATAATTTTTATCAATACAATATATTTTTGGCTTTTGATTTTGGCTATTATCTGTATACCATAGGTTTTGTGGTCCTGGGTCACATATAGACAAAGAATCCAGTGGTTGTGATGTCAAAAGATTTACAAGCTTTACAAGAATGTTGATAATAACCTTGTATGGGTTTATTTGACTGACAATTTGATATGTGCCTATATTTAATTAAATTGTTCATTTGTTCACTAAAAATCATTGTTATTGTTAAACTATTTTAAGTTATGCCATTTAAAGGCATCTTATAAAGTGTTAATCAGATAGCTGTTGTGATTTAGATGAAATCTTCTTTGTTTTGTCAGCTAAAAGTGTACGAGGATGATTTTCAGAAAGAACGCTCAGACAAACGAATTCTTCAAAGGCTTCTGATGAAAAAAACTCCAGCAGAGAAAGATCCAGTTCTGGTGCATCGCTGCAACAATGAGCAGGACCGTCCCAGGACAGACAGGCGGAAACAAAGAGGAGAGCAGCGTGGTGGATATATTTGTCCAAATCACCGTGACCATCAAGGCAAGCTGGAGTTTCCCTGAATGGATTAAAACTTCATAATAAAAGAATGTAAACAAGCTAGATTCTGTCTTTTTAACTGCTTTATTTATTTAATGCATTTTCCTCATTTTTATTGTATTACTCTGTTTTTATACTTGAAAATGACTGACATGTGTATTGTGTATAGTCTTAATATGAATTGGTCTGAACCAGTTTATTGTCTGAAAGCATGAAACTCAAACAATTCTTGTCAGAGAGTAAATACTATAATCTTTGTAAGCTGGTATATCTTTTCCAGATAGTTGTTTTAAGAGATTACTAAGAGGAAGCACTTTTTTCTGCACCTTCAATTATAAGAACACAAATGCCCTTTGGAATGTTCTGTATTGAGCTCATTCTTAATGACTAACTGATTGCTTCCAGGATACTTGCTGTATTGTATTTACTCATTCATTAGAAATGTAGTTGTCCATTGGTGCACTTGTAAATGGCCTCTAAAATAATTCAAGTTATTTTTTTTTATTAGATAGAATTGTCTCTTAAAACGGTTTTAAAGCGTTTTGTTTTATTGAAATATACATCAGTATATAGATGTTTCTACTTTACTGTTTCTATTTTTTTCTATGTTTGGATGTAGTATTTTATATTTGTAAGTTCTTATCATCAATGGTAAATTGACTCAAAGTAAAAATTCTGTAATTGCTAACAGCTATACTGTATTTTGTCTCTTCAGAGTAGTAAAATATTAATAGACAAAGAATATTTATAAACAACTATTTCTGCCTTGGTGTTTTGCAACTGAATAAAAAAAAATGTGTCTAAAACTTAAATGTGACTGACGTTTCAGGGATATTATCACTGAAAATACAGCTATTCCCTTTGGAATAACTAAAATAAATAGGGAGGAAAGGGCAACATTTCCCAAACTTCATTTGATGCATCAAAATGACAAACTAAAATGAATAAAAACTATATATTTATTATGAGTGAATAAATATATTTATTTATTATAAAATTGTAATAAAAATAGAACATTATAAATTAATTAAAATCTGTGATTGTATGATGTAAATAAAAAATAAATAATAATTCTATAAAAATCAGCTCATAAAAAGAAAAAAAAAAACATATAAGGTAACACTTTATAACTACACACTATGAATCATTTATTAAGCATTAGCTTCTAGTGAATTCATTATTTGTTAAGCATTATCTCATAATTTATAGATGTTAGTAAGCAGTTTATAACTGCAACTACAATTTACTAACTCATTCTGAATGATCTTAAAAATCTCCAACTACTATTAAATACAAATGGTTTGTAAATAATGCAATACTTCATTTAGTAATGAATAATCAACCAGTAACAAATTATGAAAGTACAATTAAGCACATTATAAATGCGTTTGTAAGTCAAGAATACATTTGTATCTGCAGTTATAAACTGCTTACTAATGTTTATTAATGTAGAGTTAATGCTTAGCAAATGGTAAATTCATTATCTGTTGTTTAATAAATGGTTCATAGTGTGTAGTTATTATAAAGTGACTATGCATAGCAAGTACTGTATAAAGTTTCTATTTGGGGAAAAAATGTTTTTGCTTTATCATGACATTGTCATCAATGGGTGAATATGTAGGTCACGTTCAACACGTGCTGAGAGATGACAGCATGTTCCATTGTGTAGTATTCCATTTACAAAGAATCCTGCTCACAAAAGGAAATGCATTTTTGACTTGGAATTTCCAGCATCATCTACTGACAAGCTCAACGTATTGCACCATAAGTGAAATACAATACCTACACACCCTAGGATATTTTTAAAAGGTGGTTAAAAATCAACCTGCGATAATCAAATTAGAAATATATGATGCATTAGAGGAGGGGCCTAATTCTCAAACGATTATAAATAAACACAGACTGATAGTAAAAAGCAACAAAACTTGGGTAACAACAGCCTGAACAGCAGAGAGCAGGTATTACTTATTATTATTATTTTCATGTCATTTAGATTAAACATTAAAGTTTCTGTACTTTTCTCATTTACAAGTTTGTTTTTCAAAACTGCAGCAGCCAAGACTCAACAGCTTTCTGACCAAGACTGAACACACAGAAATCAACAGCTTTCTGACTCAGGTGTGTGTTTGACTTCAGTTCTTCAGGAAAATAAGCAGATTAAATAGACACCTAAGTGTGCACTTTTAACTTCACTCCACCCTTATGTCATGGACCATTGCTTCCAGGCACATTATAGCTCTGTTCCTGCATAAACAACCTAGAATAAATCTGCTATGTATAAACGGGGCAAAGTAAGACTGAAACAAGGGGGTTTTCAGAGGATGGAAAAGGAAATGCCTTAGTCAGACAGAATGTAGAAGCAAAGTTGTATTTCCAATCTTTCCCTCTTGCAATGCATTTCTCTGTACCACATGATATAAAAACAGGGTTTCTCTCTCTCTCTCTCTCTTTCTGTGTAGAGTTTGAGGTGAGCACTTGTGAGGAAGAGTGAGATACGAAGTCAAAGGCACAAACTCCATTTTCAGACATGAACAAAGACGTTGCTGATATTCAGGGCCAGTACAAACAGGATGGGTATCTGACTGCCCTTCCTATCCTGAGCCCAGAGGAGCTGCAGCAGGCCCGCGATGCCTTTGCTGAGCTGGAGAGAAAACATGGTGAGCTTCAGAAAAACTGAATTTGAATTTTAAGGAAGGTTTGGAACTGAAGTAACCAAAGTATTCTCTTACAGGCGAAAGTTACACTGCTTACAGTCTTCATAACATCCACAAGGAGTTTGACTGGGTGATGGCCCTGGCAATGCACCCAAGGCTTCTTGAGGTGGTCACAGGAGTTCTGGGGCCTGATGTCATCCTGCTCGACTCCAGATTCATTTGTAAATATCCAGTGCATAGCAAACATGCTGAAAAGCAAGCAAGCAATGGGATCATCCAATTGAGCAATACCTGTAATAAGGCAACGGATTCAAACGAAAAGGAAGAAGTGCCGTTTGTAGCCTGGCACCAGGACATGAAGTAAGCACAATTACACGTATTGAAATTCATTCTATTAACTCAGGTGGTCATTGCAAGTACTATAAGCCATCATATTCTTGTCTTTAGGTACTGGGGTTTTGATGGAGGTCCCGTTTTGTCAGTCTGGCTTGCCCTTGATGACTCACTTGAGGATAATGGAGCACTCCAGGTTATTCCAGGTAGGAACACTGTTTCCTTGTGTTATTGTGGTTGGCTTGTAATGTGAAACATCTGAAATTTCTTTGTCTTTTTGTCAACAGGAAGTCACCAGTATGGTCTTTTACCCCATCACCAATCAAAACGAGCTGGTAACATGTTGAGTGTCAATCAAGAGATCCCAGAGGAGCTAGTGCAGACAGAAAAGGCCATCTTATGCCCCCTGATAGCTGGCCAGATGTCGGTGAGTATTTCTTTACAAAGTCTGAAAAACAATATTCAGTGAAAGAATTGAGGTATACAACCTGTCAAAACACTGGATATTACATCGAACTCAATTACTATTGACCAAAATCATATCCCATCTTGTATTTTGGTTCTATACAAAAAGTGGTTTGGACATACATCCATAAAGACTATAAGGACATTTATTATCTGAATTTTACTCCCACATAGGTCCATGATGGACTTTTGGTTCATGCTAGTGATCCCAACACATCTAATAGGAGGCGTTGTGGCTACGTGATCCGATATGTTCCTACATGTACTTATCCAATACAGGTAAAAATCTTACTTTATTTACAAAACGATTACAGTGCACTTGTAATGTACAGATTTTCATTTTCATATATATATTTATTTAATTGTTCACTTGTTTACCTTACAGGATCCTAAGCGCCCCAGGACGTTTCCTGATACAGTGCTGGTTAGTGGTTTTGACAAATACAACCACTTCTCCAAGAAAACCTCCAAACTGTGACTGGCTTATGCTGAGCTCATTAAGACAGACTGTTTGCAGTAATTAAACTCTAACATTGTTTATTCTCTTAAATAGACCTAGAAAAGTAGCCTAGTTTAACCATTTGTTTAATATTATTAACATCAATTATTATTATTAATCTTGACAACCCATGTATACTTTCAAAGTGATTATATACAATATACTGTACACATTTTTCATTGTTACTACACTAGAAGTATTTAAAATGTATTTATCTTTCAGGCTTTAAAGAAACCCTGTTTTATAATATTTGAATCTGTATATTTAATAATGTATCTCTGTATTATTTGTTCTTCTGTATTGTCACAATCTGAACATAGAATACCAAATAAATTGCTCAAAGTGACCTCTGGATGTTTATGTCATTTGCTGCTTTTGAACAAATTCTTGATCAAAAATTATAAAAAGTGACAGCATTCCACATACTATCAGGCAGAAAGATGCATCCATAGTAAAATGTGATGAGTGCTTTGTGATAAAGTATGAAATATAAAACCTAAAGGTTTTATAACAATCACATATACTGTAAAGTGGAAGGTGACTTGTTAAGTTGACTTCAGTTTTTCCAGTGAGAGTGCTACTTTAACTGTTGATGTGTTTTGTCATTTGAATCTTTAATTAATACTGGTATAAAATGTAGCAAAAAAACTAGAGAATAAACAATAAAAAAAAATGAAAACAGAAAGCAGGGCAAAAAATCCACATACAATACTGTGTAAAGTCTTAGGTATAGAACAAAAAAATAAAAGTATTTGAAATAAAAAGATTGAATATAAAATTAAATTAACAAATGCGTACATATTAATGACTTTTCAGGGTTTTTATTTTTAGGTTCTGAAATTTAACCTCATTGTTTATTTAAGCTGTTAATATTAATTCATTCATTTTCTTTTCGGCTTAGTCCCTTTATTAATCTGGGGTCGCCACAGCGGAATGAACCGCCAACTTATCCACCATATATTTTACGCAGCAAAATAGATTTTAGCATACCCAATTAACCTGTACCACATGTCGTTGGACTTGTGGGGGAAACACAGGGAGAACATGCAAACTCCACACAGAAATACCAACTGACCCAGCCGAGGCTCGAACCAGCAACCTTCTTTTTGTGAGGTGAACGTGCTAAGCTGTGAACATTTAATAACATTTTACTTAAAGGGGTATTTATAAAACTGTCATTAAATCTTTATACTCATGAGATGACACATGTCATGAGTGTGAATGAGATGTTATGCAGGCTTATGACAACTGTAATTAAGTGTCATTTGCATTTGACATTTTAAATGCAAAGATGAAATTGTTTGTTATGACAACTTGACTTCAACAAATACATCACAACCAGTTTTTGTCTTTGACATTTGACAAATTTAGACCAAAAAACTTTGACAAAACCAAGACGACCAAACTTTTCATAAATCTATCGTGAACATGAATGTCATTGTTAATGTGTCAGAAATAATGTGCAAAACTTTATTGCATTGTAGATGAAATATAGGCTACATTATAATTATTCTCAACAAACAGGAAAGACAGATTTTTTTAGAGTTGCAGATTAAAGCTGTAACATATATGAAAACAGGCAGGAATTAATATCGACCTTTGCATAAACAGAAGACATTTAATAAAGTGTATTTCTGTTTTTTCACTCCATATTGCCTTTCTGCTTTTCTGGCTTTGAAACTCAAACTCTCTAATTATTAGGCCACAACATGTGCCAGAAATAAAGACAAAAAAAACCCTCATTACTTCAGTTATATCCACCATAGAAAATATATATATGTTACATTACAGACAAATACATAAAAAGTTATATAATGGTATACTCGAGAATGACAAGCACAAAGAGAAAAATAATAATATTTATTGTGAACTAATGAGTTAAAGTATGCGCTAATCAAAAACTTTAAATACAACATCAGTCACGCAAGTTTGTGTCAATAATTGCTACCTTAAAGCTACCTTCATTACTAATTAGTACATGTCTGTAAATGTGTTTTTAATTAACACTTTAATTTAACTCACTCTATGAGAAAGACTATGTTAATGTATCATTGTCATGACATTACTTTAAGGGGCACATTATTATTAACTCATTCTTAACAACTCATGAACTCCTGTATTTAAATGTAATGGTCATGCACGTTTGTCTAGTGTGTGTTTACATTGAAAAATAAAAATGTAGCAGATTGGAATGAAAAAAATGCTTTCTTTGTGAATGAGCCCTTCACTGTGGCTGTACACATTTTGCTGAATGCACTTTTTGTAATTTTTCAAGCAAAATCTAAATGTAGTCATGACATCCAAAAGAGTACTGTTAAAACCTAAATTAATCGTTGTAAATTTGGTGAGTTTCGCTTGTTTTCCTACTGAATACATAAACTGGAAACGCTGTGTCTGAATCAATTTATATAATAAGAACTTTAATTAATAGTCTGTACACATTCATGATGAAGCTCTGTGTTAAAATTTGCTGTTGACATTATGTCTTCATATAAAGTCCTCATTTAAAGCCTTCTTCAGCAAACAATCTGAAAACATAGCTCTATAGCGCAAATTATGTAGCCACAAATACATATGTCTGCATTTTGTCTTTAAAATAAACGTGACAGAGTGGTATGACACCGTTCCCTTTTGCGCTTAAAAGCTGACCGCTTACCTCTGTATTGATGGCTTTTTCGCCGTAACCAGTTTGTCCAGTAGGTCGCCATGTGTGTCGGCAAACTTGAGATGCAAAGAGCAGTTGACCATGACAACAGGGTTTGAGTCCAGTGAAGATTTAGTCAGTCAACAGCGGTCTCTGGTGGATTTATGCGAGAACAGCAAGCGTGAATGGCACTTGTGAGAGAAATTTGAGATATCAAAAAGCATACACAGTGGCCTTCGTGATTCGTGAAAACAAAAACTGCAAAAAAAAAAAAAAAAAAAAAAGGTACCTCCAGGGACGTATTTGGTGCTCTCCATAAATGTATATAGTGGTACATTTTCAGAATGAGCCTTGTTTGTCTTCTGCTCATAATTCTTTCACATTCTCACTTAATGGCAAGGTGTTTAAGATTTCATCACTTTTTCTCCCATTATGTAAAGAAGATAATTCACTTGATATGCGGATTCTTTACCTGTAACTCTGGATATTTCAAAGTGGTGCACCCACTAAGGCGACAAGCTGTGCTTATTGAAATTAAATCCTCCCAGAGTTGAAAATATCTGTTTCATATTTACTATGAAGTTTGTGCTTTTCTTTTCCATGGACTAGTTTCTTTCCTTTCTGTTTTGTTGCCCCCTCCCCCTTTTCAGCCCTGGCCTGCTCTTTACAAACACACAATAAGCAAAACATTAAACAAGAATGTGACAAGAAAATTCCATGGGAGAACACTATGGACGAAGTCACTGCTGTCCAATAATAACCACTGCAGAAAGTTTGCAAAAGAACACCTAGATGTTCCATAGCACTACTGGCAAAATATTCTGTGGACAGATAAAACCAACTTTACTTGTTTGGATAGAACACACAATGCTATGCATAGAGAGAGATTTTGCAGGAAAAGTTAAGATCTGTTCACCAGCTGAAGCACAGAGGATGAGTCACAAAACAGGACAATTACCCAATGCATAGAAGTAGCTTCAACAGAACTAAATACACTGTCTGGAGTGGCTCAGTCAGAGTCCTGAACTCAACCCAACTGAGAAGCTGTGGCATGATCTCAAGAGTGCGATTCACACCAGACATCATAAGAATATTGCTGCACTGAAAGAGGAATTTTTTTTTAAAGAGGAATGGTCAAAAATTCCTCCTGACCAGTGTGCAAGTCTGATATTCAGCTGTAGGAAACATTTGGTTGAGGGTATTGCTCAACTAGGTCAACCAGTTATAAAACCCAAAGGTTCAACTACTTTTTCCACCCTACACTCTGAATGTTTGCATGTATTATTCAGTAAAAATGTGAAAACAATGTTTGTATGGTATTAGTTTAAGCAGATTGGGTTTTTCTATTGTTGTCATTTAGAAAAGGATCAGCACACATCTCAAAGTAATCTCAAAGGGTTCACATACTTTTTCTTGCAAACGTACAGTACATGTCAAAAGTAACAAAGTACTTTTTTTATTACAAATAGACAACTCACTAAGTGTTAAATAACTGGTCTGACCCAGGAGTTTAAAATCTAATCTGTCTTGGCCATTTTTTGCAACAAGCAGTGCTCAAATTCACAGAGTCATTCTTATTCATTCCTTCAAGTGAACTGTATTAGTGGACTATTGTAGAGAATAGCGAATGAGGGTATAGGAGGCAATTATGGATACGGAACCAGTCTAAACTGACCACACATTGCATTGATCACTTAATCTAATATTTATTTCCTTGATTAATGCTGCACTTGTTCTTCTCATATACTTTTCTCAGACTGTCATTGTTTTCCCTGCCAATGGTTGACCTTGGATAATTTGTAGATTCTTTGCTGTCTGTCTTTATTCTGGATTACCATTTTGGATTTACCCCAATACTGTGATTGCTCCATAAGAAGAAAGTTTGTATGAAAATGAAAATGTCCTTACTATTTACACAGTCTTGTGTGGGTCAAAACATTTCTTTTACTGAACACAAAAGAAGATATTCTGAAGAAAGCTGATAACCTGTAACCACTGACTTCTACAGTGGGAAAAACAAATACTATAATCAATGATTCAGGTTTACAGCTTGCTTTTATGTTCAACAGAAAAAAATAACTCTGTCTGGAGGATATATCAGCTTGGAAAGACCATAACCTACAGATTAATCTTCCCTGCAACGCCATACATTCAACGCAATATCTCAATTTAACTGGAATCATCAACTATCACCCCATGTAATTAAGTAAGAAATCTTGGGCCTGGATGATCAGCTGTCCTTAAAAGAGCACATTGCTAACACAGCTTGATCATCCAGGTTTGCACTTTGACCCTTTCCAACAGATCATGCTGCACAAGTTTTAGTTCAAGCTCTTGTCATTTCAAGACTGGACTACTGTAATTCTCTTCTAGCTGAACCCCCATCTTGCACGCTTAAACCTCTAAAGATGATCCAGAATGCTCCAGCTCATCTGGTCTGCAGTGAGTCCACGTAACACCTCTCTTTGTCTCTCTGCCTTGTTTACCATTTTAGGCTTTTATCAAGTTCAAAACATTGATGCTTGCTTACAGAACCCCCACTGGTACTGCACCCTCTTACCTTTTACCAATGGAACAGTGGCACCTGCTCCTAAAGGTCTACATCCCTTCGATTAACCTTATGGTACCATTACAGAAATGCTATGAGCCACTTTCCAAAATCTTTTTATTCAAATGTCCCTTGATGGTGGAATGATATTGCCATTCCTACACAAACTGCTGATTCACTAGTATCATTTACAGACAACTAAAATTCCATCCCTTCTGAACCCCTGTGAACAAAACCAGGACCCCCTCTTCTCTTCACCAACCACACAACAGCCTTAAATATTATGCAATTCTGAGTGTGCCTCACACAGGTAATTGGGCTTGACAAATCACCTGTAAGTGTCAGAACACACTTTCAAAGATAAAAACAATGTGTATTTATGAAGTGTGCTTCACACAAGTGAGTGGGATTGACAAACCCCCTATACAAACACTCTTCTCTTTATAAAAAACACTCCCCCCTCCTTACTCTAGTGCTTAATTTACTGAGCACTTTTTCTGTGCATTGCCTCTTCTTGTTGAACTGCTGAATGTCTTAATTTTAAATCACATTGGACAAAAGCATCTACTGTAAACATGTTTGAAAGTTAAGACTGTGTAAATCATGACAGAACTCAGCAGCCATATTGTCGACAGAACAATTGATCCTTCCTTACAATTACATACATATAAAGAAGTCTCACACCTACCGAGACCCAATGTGCACAAATCGAAAAAGAATGTTGGTATTTGAATGGCTTAGTCTGTATTTACTCAGATTGAAGTTTGCTGTGCAAACAGACCACAAGTCCCTAATATGACTGTTGAGCAATAGAATCATTGATGTCTTACCTCCAAGAATTCTTTGGTTCAGAATTAAGCTGTGGTCACACTGGACTTTTCTCCCCATAGACTTCCATTCATACGCACACGAATGCGTCAGACCGGAAACGCAAGGTCATGCGTCAAGTTTCGCACTTCGCTAAGTTGCAAAATTTAAGTTTGGTGAACTATAACCTGCGAAATCACTTCACTTGTCTACGTGAGACCAACTGAAGATCAAGACAAGACCTCTCCGGACAAAAATTAAAAACATGGACCAATCGCTTGCTTTTTAAATGTATAATCTTCTTGTTTAATCCCGCCGTTTTTCGCAGCGGCGTACGACAGAATTTCACAAGCACAAACTCTAGTTTGACTGCAACTTTAAGCGGCTTCTGTTTAGATTAAAACTGCTCAGGTTCAAGTACAACATTGTTATGACGAATACGCCAGGCTCTCCCCTAAATCGCTGATCCCAATCACCTGAGAACTGAGTTCATACACACCTGATCACCATTACCCAATCAGCACAACAATGGATAAAAGCACCCTCATTGTCTGGTGTTCTTTACAGATAGGACTCACATCCTTGTCTCAGACCCTTACTTGACTTATGCTCCAGCAATATTGATCTCCTTCGTCTACTCCCTGTGTTCCTGTCTAAGTTGTGTTCCTTGATCTTCCTATCGATTAACCAGCTTCTGGAAATCACCTGTCATTATCACTCTGCTCTGTAACTCTGATAATCCAAAGACTTTCATTGAACATCACTGCTTTTATCCATCTCTACAATAGCTGCAATAAACTCTGTTTGATACTAACATCTGTCTGAGTCATGTCTATTGTAACAATTGTGCACGTCCCTGGAAAACAACTGGTTGCTGCAGTGCATTGTCACAACCTGAAAATGACCTGAAGCAAAACACTGAAGAAGGATTGTCATGTTTTGGTGGATTCGTTGTTCAACAAATTCCATATTCAGGAAATGTAGGAAGCATATTTAATCTGTAAGCAACTGGAACATTTATTCTTTTTGTTTTTCAGCTTAGTCCCTTTATTCATGAGGGGTTGCCACAGCAGCATGAACTGCCAACTTATCCAGCATATGTTTTACACAATGCCCTTCCAGCTGCAACCCAGCACTGGGAGACACCCATACACTCTTGCATTGATACACATACACTATGGCCAATTTAGCTTATTCAATTCACCTGTACCACATGTCGTTGGACTGTGGGGGAAACCAGAGCACCCGGAGGTACCCCACACAAACACAGGGAGGACATGAAACTCCACACAGACATGCCAGCAGGGACTCAAATCAGCGACCTTCTTGCTGTGAGTGCAACCTACTGAGCCACCGTGTCACCCGCAACTGAAACAGTGTACACTAAAAGGCAAACATCTTATGCAATATTGGTTTCATAGAGCAGATATCCATGTAGCCAATTAGACACTAGTAAAGAAATTCAGATTCTGTTGCCAAAACTTATGCATAGAGAGTTGATTGACAGGCTGCATCAAGAATATTAAGGGATGACAAACTGATTGCAAGAGCAAAGCAATCAGTATAATGGTCTGTTGTAATAAGAGATGAAAGAGAGTTGTTGGAGAGATGTGACCATTGGTGCCAACACCATTACCAGTGAGACAATAACAATGGGTTGCAGCAGATATGTTTCAATAGCATGGAGGCTATTGTCTTGTTGTTGTTGACAACTTCTCAAGATATATCAAAGACACAAACCAACCAAAACTTGTAACAGCAACAACAACTGTGGAAAGTTCATGTTACAGAATTCTTGAAACATTGGTGACAGACAACGATCTACAATTGCATATCTAGAGTTTGCTACTTGTTTGAGTCACAAGTAGTCCACAATATCCTTGTGAGAAATGGTGAGGCAGAACGAATGGTCGGAACAGTGAAGCAAATGCTGAGACAGGGTTTCTGGCTCGCAGAGCTCTTGATTGGGGAGGAGGATTGGGGAGGAACAGTCCCAGTCACTCAGAAGTCACTTGCTCCACAATGGCCTAATAAATAAAATTTCAGAAAGAAAGACAGGATATTGAAAGGAAAACAACATGAAACATTCAAATCAGGACGCAGAGCTAAAACATACATTGTGCTGGGACAGAAAGTGGGTATCAGGGCATTGAAGGTTACTGGAGTGGTTGATCGAGAAGCATCAACACCTAGATCTTAACAAGTAGAAACAGACTTGGGAACACTGAAAAGGAATAGTCATCTTACAGTTCTTCCTGTACCAACTCACCATGGAGTCAATGGATCAGTAACAAGTTTGGGGAGGATTATTTGTCTCTCAAACAGATTCAACTTATAAATCGAGTCTTAGCATTAGGCAACCTGCTATCAAGAAAAGGGCAGAAAAATCCCTACAGCAAAAGTCAGGAATATTCAGGTAGTCTATCCTGGCTTCCAGCTCAGGAAAGTTCAGAAGTTAAATGTTATATGTTATGGAGATGTTGGTTTCCTGAAAATGAAAGATAGTATAGTTTATTTAAATTTATCGAATACTAATAAGATATAAGGGTGACAGTGTCTCAGTGGTTAGCACTGTCACCTTACAGCAAGAATGTTGCTGGTTCGAGTCTCGGCTGGGCCAGTTGGCATTTCTGTCTGGAGTTGCATGTTCTCCCTGTGTTCGCATGGGTTTCCTCTGGGTGCTGCGGTTTCCCCCAGAGTCCAAACACATGCAGTACAGGTGAACTGGATTAACTAAATTGTCCGTAGTGTTTGTGTGTGAATGTGAGAGCATTAGTGTTTCCAAGTTCTGGGTTGCGGCTGGAAAGGCATCCATTGAGTAAAACAAATGCCGGAATAGTTGGTGGTTTATTCCGCTGTGGTCACCCCTGATGAATAAAAGGACTAAGCCGAAGGAAAATGAATGAATGAATAAGATATGTTGTAACTGAAAGGAGGGAATGTAGTGGCACCCATTGGACAATAGAGGGCACTCCAATAACATATGGGGTATACAGATGTTTGTGAAAAGATTGAATAAGAGGAATATGTTCTGATGAAGCTGTGCCTGTGTTTACGTCTGACACGTAAACATAAAAAATAACCACCTGTTACAAATGGAAGCATATAGGGGGTGATTTTGGATACAGCCCGGGTGAGTGGCTGAGGTGATGTGTGGAGTGCCCTATGGTGACTTGTGGGCACTCCAACTGGCTACTGTGGCTATGTTCTCTGACACTAGATTGAAATGGGTATAAAATATTAAACATACACAAATACAAATATGAAGTTTGTCAACTTTCTCTAAAACCTTTTAAATAAATGAAAGACTAGAGATAGGCCTGTATAAGTTGATGTCTATCTAATAACGCCTGTACGATAGCATGTTTAAATCTTTCTGGAAAACCGAAGTTATTAAAGAGCTGTTTATTATAGCAAGGTAAGGACTAGTTGTGTCTAAAACCTTTTTAAACAGACAACAAGCCAGTACATCTTAATAAATTTCATCTGAGAAATGTTTTTAAGATGAATACATTGGTATAAATTACTGGGTGGAGAAACCAATTTAGAGTAATTTATGTCAAGAGAGAGGTGTGAACTGATGTATTTTCTGAACAAAAAAGAATCTGGGCATTCCTCAAGTATGGCAACAAAATTGAGCAAACAATGGGATTAACAATGGAATATATGGTTTTGAAAGAAGACAGGTTTTAACAGGTTTAAACAACAGTCAAGTAGGTGACCTAGAGCCAGGGCTTAACTTAACCAGGGCTGAGGACTAGAACTGACCCTATTACCTGTTTAAGTGGAGCATCTACATTCAAAGCCAAACAAAAAGCAGAGTTAAAAGACTCAACAAAGCTCTTCAGTAGCCATACAAGATGACAGCGAGACATTAACATTTGAAAAAATAAAAAGACAACTCAATAGCAATATTTGCAGGGAAAACACAAGAGTACAGGCTGAGAAAAGATGGTCTGATTATATTAGATCACAGAGATGCCAGAATCAAAATAAATATATTCATTAATTCATTCTTTTTTTTTTCAGCTTAGTCCCTTTATTAATCTGGGGGTCGCCAGAGCGGAATGAATCGCCAACTTATCCAGCATATGTTTTATTTAGCAAATGCCCTTCCAGCCACTAGGAAACATCCATACACACTCAATCACACACATACACTACAGACAATTTAGCTTACCCAATTCACCTATACTACACTTGTTTTTAGACTTGTGGGGGAAACAGGAGAACATGCAAACTCCACACACACACACATATATATATATATATATATATATATATATATATATATATATATATATATATATATATATATATTTTTTTTTTTTTTTTTTTTTTTTTTTTTTAAATATGCATACACATGTAAATGCTTTATGTCAGTTATTCCCATCTTTAGTGTAGTGTGGCAGTAGGTAATTTCAGTTTACATTTACAAACATTTTCACAGTTACTCCAAAAAAAATGCAGTTACTCTGCAAAAAAAAAAAAAAGAGAGAGAATGTTATGTGATCATTTAGTCGTGCTCAAATCACTTGCACTTTTTGAAATGCATTAAAAGTATTAACAAAAATCTATGCTTTTATTGAAATGAAACAAATGAGAATGATTGAGAAATCTCATTATGAAATAAAAGTGTGTGTGTGTGACTAAGGCGTTGTTTGCTTTTTCTGGCCCCAAGAGCTGTACTCCTTGGAGAGTGTTTTGCAACTCAAACGTTACACCTCACCAAGAATATACTGACATCTTCTTTCAGGTAGAACATCTCTATTTGATTGTAATGTTGGAAGTGGAAATCTATAATGTTTTACCTACTTTCAACCGTTTTTTATTTTGTGACTAGAAGTTTGAGAGAGAGTTTCTTTTGCTTGCTCATCAGACCTGCACACTTTGCTTTTACTCATTGAGAATAAATTTTGTCAGAGCAAAATTTAACCCTCTACCGCATGGTGTTGCCATGTGGCAACATGATATTTATGTTCATTTCCCTGCCACTGTTTCTGTAAGACCAACATAGATTTTTTTTGTTGTTGTTGAAAAGAGAAGACCTAGTGTAGCCAATGATGTGCTTTGGTTAAGTCATATGACATGCAGTGTTTTTCTGTAGCGTGATTTCTGACAGACTGGCATTTAATGTGAGAAGTTGCTGAAGCAAATGAAAACGTCAATAAAAACTATGGGCCCTATCATACACCCGGTGCAATGCATGGCAAGGCATGACGCAATTGTTGTTTGCTAGTTTCAGCTTGGCGCAAGAGTCGTTTTGACATTTTGCGGCACGCTGTTTAAATAGCAAATGCATTTGCACTCATATGTGCGCCCATAGGCGTTCTGGTCTAAAAAAAAGACCGCTAAAAGAGGCGTGTTTAGGCACATTGCTGGCGCGTTGCTATTTTGAGGAACTTAAATAGATTGTTCAATAGACCAGATCAAATCAGGTCTAAAGTCCAGTGCAGAGCACGTTATTTGTGTGCCTCGCTTACACATTGCTTAATACACACAGGGTGTACAGCAATACGCAAATTTCTTTACAAATGAAAAAGAATGAAATGATTAAGGATATATATCGGATATAAATATAAAGGATTAAAATAATACAAACATATTATTTTCTAGCCTACATAAATATAAAAACCATACATGCCTTCTTCATCTCGGGGGGCTTTTTCAGTTTATTCATGACAATTTGCTTTTGTATAATGTCATTATTAGTAGTAGTATTAATTATTGTATACATATTTAGATTTGTTTTATTAAAAACAAGCTTAGATTTGCCCACCTGTCAGGTTTTAGACCATATGGGGCATAGCATGTGTATTTGGAAATGACTCAGTTTTTTTGACCATACTTCGTTATTATTGTTCATTTATTCGTACTATATATACTATACGTCTTGTGCAGAGCTGCAGTCTCAGCGGCGGAGGCTGGAAGCTGGCCTCAGCGAAGACTCGTCTGTCCCTGGAGCGTCACAGGAATCAGTCTCATGTTCCACTCCTCCATGACCACCACAGTAGCTGCTCAGGATACGGCCTGGTCCAGGATATGGAAACCTTGGGATCATCTCGTCGTTGGTCTTGGATCAAATCAGTGACTCTGCATATTCTAAGAGCCTTGGGAAGAGTATCCCCAGGGATAGCATCCCTACTGTTCATAGTGTATATAAACAAGATGCAGAACCTGTGTGGAAACCCGCTAAGTGGTGCATTGAGTGTATGCTTTACTAAACAGATAGGTCTTTAATCTAGTTTTGAATTGGGAGAGTGTGTCTGAGCCTCGGACGTTATCAAGAAGGCTATTCCAGAGTTTAGGAGCTATAAATGAGAAGGCTCTACCTCCTTTACTCGACTTAGCTATTCTAGGTACTATCAGAAGCCCTGAGTTTTGGGATCTTAAAGGGCGAGTTGGATTGTAGCGAGACAGAAGATTGGTTAGATAAACAGGAGCTAGATTATTTAAAGCTTTGTAGGTAAGAAGCAATATTTTAAATTCAATACGAAATTTAACAGGCAGCCAGTCTAAGGAAGATAAAATTGGGGTGATGTGATCAAATTTTCTAGACCTGGTAAGAACTCTGGCAGCTGCATTTTGTAATAATTGAAGTTTGTTAATAGAGGATGCTGGGCAGCCAGCAAACAGTGCATTACAGTAGTCCAGCCTAGAAGTCCTAAAAGCATGATGATTCAGTTCAGTTCAATTTGAATGTCACTATTAAAGGAAATGATTCACAATATGTAAATATGTTACATTACAAAAAATTATTGAAAAGTGTTTCAAATTGATCTTTTTTTATTTAAGTGAATGGCTTTTGTGGTGACCATTTATATTGTTTTGTCACATATTTTACTTATCTTGGTTGTCTTGGTCTTCACTTATATTGCTGCTACCCGTAACATTCTTTCATTTATTTTCTCTTCGGCTTAGTCCCTTTATTAATCCGAGGTAGACACAGGGGAATGAACTTCAAACTTATCCAGTACGTTTCATGCAGCGGATGCCCTTCCAGCTGCAACCCATCTCTGGGAAACATCCATGCACACTCATTCACACTCATTCCCTATGGACAATTTAGCCTACTTAATTCCTGTACCACACGACCTATATTTTTTTGTGATTTGGCTTTTTGTATTTTGTTTAGCTTAAATAATAAATATACAGTATAAATAAGCAAGTACTGTAAGTCGGGCAGTTATCTGGAACAAGTTGTTTGTTGATTTGTTATATATTGTAACATGATTTATATAAAATGTATATAGTATATAACATAAATTAAAAATAATTACTATTTTGCAGTAAATTACTTCAATGTGTGTGCTTTGTGGGGGTAGGGTGCCAATCTAAATTCAAGATGGAATTAGTGAAACACTTATTGAGCTTGTGTATAATCTAAGACAATCTCACGGCAATTCGTAACTTTTTGATTCAGTGGCTAATTCGTACGATATAATTCATACAATTTAGTACGATTTGCTCATCCCCCAATGACGGTTGGGTTTAGGGGTGGGGTTAGGTGCCACGCCTCTCTTTTAAAATCGTACAATTTCGTACACCTGAACTCTGAATTAGCCACTAAACTGACAAAACGTAAAATACTTACGTTTTCTCTTGAGATCAGGCTGGTATAATCATGAATGAAATACAATATTCAATGAACAAAGAAGTGCATAGATTCAAGTCAGTTTTATTGACAATAGGTTACATCAAAAACACAGTTTTACTTAAAAGTTTTGCAGTATGTAACCTATATTCAATTTTCCCTGTTTAAATGACAACATTTTCTGGTTGAAATAAATATGCATATTTATGTAATAATTTGAACAACATCACATAACAGAGTTAAGCTAGCTTGAGAACATCTGCAACCATCAGACTCAGGCCATCAAAAATTTCATGGATGGGAGCATTGCACATGAATGCACTTGTCGTCACCAGTTTGTTCTTGGAATCAACATGTACCTCGCCAACATTCTTATTGACATGTTTGCAGCCCAGTTCTGCCATGGATTGTGCCACTTGAGCATATGGCCACCTGCAGTTAAGAAAAAAATGAAAATACTAAGTAAAAAAGTAATACCTTTTGTTAAAACACTTTTGTTAAACCCTTTATCTGTAATCATGTGAATTATTATTCAAATAAATTGACCAAACTCACATTTTACACTCAGTGTCATGACCAACGGTGAGCTCACATCCAGGAATAGCCTTTGCTGCCAGCACAGGGGAAATGCAGCACAGACCAATGGGTTTATTTGCCTTGTGGAAACCTTTAATGACCTTATCGATCTGAGGTGTGATAGAGTACTCTTTGCCTTTTGTAGCCCAGTCACTCAGGTTTTTAGCCACTCCAAAACCCCCTGTATGGCACATGAAGAATTAACAGATTTAAAAGAACTTAAATTTTTTGTGATCTTTTAAAATATATACGCTCATTGTGCTATAAAATATATTGCATGTTTTAGAATAAAAATTACGGTATAATATGAGTTTTTAAACTATATTCTATTTAAATCCAACCCACTGATAAATCCTAAGTGCATTAGTGCCCATGACCTTTTTTGTTTTTTAATGCCTTCATTAACCCAAACCAACCACCTACAAGTTTAATAATTCATCATTTGTATTTTGAACCCCCCAAAAAATCCTAAAATTGGTAAATGAGTGTTGTAAATGTATATGGATAAAGCGAGAGATGCTAGAACAAGATCCTTTCAAAGGATGACAAAATTAGAAAATGGTAATTTCAGCTATGTAAATGTGTCTGTGGAGGATTATGTGTTTGGTCGTTTCTCTGTGGACTCTTTGATAAACTTGGTTTGACAAACCAAACCAAGCCTAATCTCCAGACAGTAATTCATGTAAAGTCACACATTAATGACATAAAAAGCCTTTTGGAGTTTATGCTTCGATAACTATTCTGTCAACATAGCTTGGATATTTAATGGGTTCCTATAAAAGAGGTGCCAATGTTTAAAGAAGGATAAAATCCGGAAAGAATCATTTCAAAATATATTTACATGTACTGTATACAGTTTTAACACATTAAGATCAGATTGCTTTGATATAGTATTTAGTTATTTATTTGTGGAGTTATATAATGTCATGGATGCTCTTATTACCTGGAATGATGAGTGCATCAAATGCGCTGACATCTAGCTTGGCTAGATCTGTGACATCACCACGGGCGATGCGGGCACTCTCCTGCATCACATTCCTCTTGTCTGCCACAGGTTTCCCTTCACAGTGGTTCACCACATGCATCATCTCAACATCAGGTGCAAATATTGTAACCTACACAAGAAGTGAGCTGCATTAAACCCAAGTTAAACATAGAGGCAAGGCATGAGGTGGTGTTTATTTCATTAATTTTTTTTTTGTTCATTTCACACTTTCACACTCAAAAGACTTGGATAATTATTTTAATATTTTTGATTCTTTTAATAATAATTTTTATATTTGGCGGCGCTGTGGCGCAGTGGGTAGCATGTTCGTCTCACAGCAAGAAGGTTGCTGGTTCGAGCCTCAGCTGTGTCAGTTGCCATTTCTGTGTGGAGTTTGCATGTTCTCCCCCTGTTGGCGTGGGTTTCCTCCGGGTGCTCCGGTTTCCCCCACAAGTCCAAAGACATGTGGTATAGGTAAATTGTCCATAATGTATGTGTGGGAATAAGTGGGTATGGATGTTTCCCAGTGATGGGTTGCAGCTGGAAGGGCATCTGCTGCGTAAAACATATGCTGGATAAGTTGTGGCGACCCTGGGTTAATAAAGGGACTAGGCCGAAAAGAAAATGAATGAATGAATAAATGAATGAATGACTGAATATTTCATTTAATTTCATATTTCATTTCATTTGAATATTTCAAATATTTCATATTTTAAAAAAGTATCTTACTTACCTACAGCTGCATATGTTTGATAAAAAATATAGTAAAAAAGTAAGTTATTATTAAGTGAAATATTATTCCAACTGTTACTGTTACTGTTATTAGCTATTAACTATTTTATGTCTGGGTTGTACATTCTGCTACAGCAAACCCTGAAAAAATTGAGAGAATTTAATTTTTTTTTTCAATTTGAATAATTGCTATTCATATAATAGAGGAGTTTTCAGCAGGTATGATTATGTTTTTCAGTGTTAAATGATAGCTCAGAAATTTTTAATTTGATTAATTTTCTTATCAAGAAAACATTTCTTACTTTTATAAATACTTGGGTTGTGCAGCTTATTTTTGTGTGGCAAATGTGATACACTATAATTCAGAATTCATTTCTTTTGATTATTTATTCATTGATTAATTTTCCTTCAGCTAAGTCCCTTATTTATCAGGGGTCACCACAGCGAAATTAACCACCAACTATTCCACCATATGTTTTATGCAGCAGATGCCGTTCCAGCCGCAACCCAGTACTGGGAAACACCCATACACTTAAATTATAACTAACAATTTAATGAGCTCTATCTCATATATATATATATATATATATATATATATATATATATATATATATATATATATATATATATATATATATATATATATATATATATATATATATATATATATATATATATATAAACAGTTGAAGTCAGAATTATTAGCCCATCTGTTTATTTTTTTCCCCAATTTCTGTTTAACGGAGAGAAGATTTTTTCAACACATTTCTAAACATAATGGTTTTTATAACTCATTTCTAATAATTGATTTATTTTATCTTTGCATGATGACAGTAAATAATCTTTGACTAGATATTTTTCAAGACACTTCTATACAGCTTAAAGTGACATTTAAAGGCTTAACTAGGTGTATTAGGTTAACTAGGCAGGTTAGGGTAATTACGCAAGTTATTGTATAACGATGGTTTGTTATGTAGACTATTGAAAAAAAAAACTAGCTTAAAGGGGCTAATAATTTTGACCATAAGATGGTTTGTAAAAAAATTAAAACTGCTTTTATTCTAGCCTAAATAATGTGTGTGTGTGTTTGTGTGTGTGTGTGTGTGTGTGTGTGAGAGAGAGAGAGAGAGAGAGAGAGAGAGAGAGATATTACCTCGGCACCTGCTCGACTGAGGTGTACCATTATGGCAGATGCTTCATGAACTTCTGTGCCATCATACACACCACAGCCAGACAGAACTAATGCAACACTCTTCTTTGCCATCTTATCTCTGTTACATTAAACACAATACAGGAGTTTACTATTTATGCTGGTCTTTTAAGGTAATTATTCATTTAGACTACATACATTTCACGACACTCAACATAACAAACCAAATAAAATAAAGAAAATGAAAGAAAAGCAAAGACAACAACAGGTGCCAACTCCTGACACGCTGCTTTAAATATTTATGGTAATGACACCTCTAGAGAGTTTTACCCAGGTAACACACGATCACAGCTGTTTCCAGGGAACAAGTCAACATGTTTTGAACACAATAATACCTCATGTATTAGGAAATTAATTCTACAGTTGCAAAATTTTGGTTGCACTAACTGTAGCATTAAAGAACAACGACAAAAACATAATTTACTGGAAATGTTGAAATTTATACTTTAAACATGATGTTAACGTTTTTAAAAATCTGAAACTTTTAGGTTCAAGTCTACAAATGTCATTGTAAAATGAAATGCAGAACCTACCTTGTTGAAGTAGTTGACTTTACAGTGAAGTGCGCTCTTTTCCTGAAGGTTGCTTTCACTACACAAAGATGAGCAAGACTGGATTCTGCTTATATTCTTGAAGAGCAGAACCGCCCACGAAGGCGTGTTAAAAAGTTAAGGACACACCCGTCAACGCTTTCTGGAAGGAAATAAGAAAACTATTGTCCCGTTTACCCAAACAGGTCGCGCTTACCGCTTAGTCATGCCCTCTTTCTGAGCTCACCTGTTTTTATATTGGTGCCACATTAACTGATTGTACGTTTCTTATTAATCAAATTATTAAGTTTGGATGACTCTAGAGTTTATATGAAACTAGCAGTCTGTCTTTATGTAATCATAAGATTACGTTTGTCATCTGTGGACAAATAATGTCCGATTTTTTAAAGATTACTGTCACAGATAGACTTAGACTAAGAAGTTGCATTTCCACACATATCTCAGACAGGTGTCTAAGTAAACGAGCTATTTTCCTATTATTATTATTACTATTTATTATTATTAGTATTATTATTGTTATTATTATTATTATTATTATTATTATTATTATTATTATTATTATTATTATTATTATTATTCATTCAGAATAATCTAAGTGTACCGAGTTGTATATTTTTTCGTTAGACTAAATAGTTAGAAATTATTTACATTTTTTTGCAAATCAAATTAATAATACGTATAACAATAATAATATTAAAAACAACTACAACAACAATAAGTAGGCCTATAATCTCAATTAAAGTAATAATCATAATAATAATAGAATTTAAAAGATAATCTGTATATTATATGTTCATTCAGGCTACGTTTGAATTAATATAAAAACAGCCTAAAACACCTTAGTCAGTACAGGTTTAAATGTGTTAAATGACTGAAATGATATATTTATTACACGAATTCATTTAGAAAAGTATTTCAAGTTCGCTATACCAGGAAAGCAGGAAATAAAGGGCCTTTTTAGAAAGGGCGTATCTGACATCAGCATGCATAACGTCAGCAGTGTGTATAAAGCTAAGCGAGAGTTTGAAGAGCGTCAAAATTGAGGATGGCGGACACTGAATCATTACACTTATCCATTGGCATTCTGGGAATATCTGGGGGTAGGTTTCTTAAAATAAATGAAGAAAGTTATGATTATTTTGATTAGTTGTTTATTTCGAATGATTTTTTAAATAATTAAAAATGCTATTTAGCCTTTTAAAATAATTTTAAAAAGTAGTTTTGGGATGTAACTGGATTTTAAAATGCGAATATTTATTGTAAATGTTTTACAGTTAGCAATATATTCTTGCATATTGTAATACTTAGTTTATTATGTGTATATACTTAGTATATTATGTATTTAATATATTAACAGACTTGAATAATTATAATTATATATAATTACTTATAATTATAATTACTTGATTAACTAATTGGGCTTATAATAATAACGGTACTGTTCTAATAGGTTCGTTGTTGTTACTGGTAAACAACTATGCGAGCTCGCCAGACAAATCCCTGATCAAAGACACAGCTTTAGGAATTCTGCTTCTCATATTTGCTGCTCTGCTGGCTTATTCAGGTACTGTATGTGTTTCACATTCACTTTTTGACGCCAATAAACCACATAAGATTTTATATACAAATAAAATCTTTATCGCATTTACATAAACTTACTTTTTAATCAGAGAGTAAAATATTGTGGCGATTATTGATTAATTTACAAAAATACTATTAACAGACACTTTCAAATGTTTTAACAAAAATATTGTCACCATATTAGTCACGAAAAAGCAACAAATTTGCTTCACATTAACATATAACTTTAATGTGTATATATATATATATATATATATATTTTTATATTTATATTTTAATGCAATATATTTGCATTGTATTTAAAGTCTGTTTTAGGGTGGTGGTGGGGGGGGGGGTGGTCTGTTTGTTGTTTATGTCAGTTATTCTTCTGGTGGTGGTGGTAATGCCTCAAAAATTAAACACTTAATCTTTAAACTTGTTTTATGGTGCTCTTATAATAAATACATGAATTCACTTGTTTGCTTACAGTTGACAGAATTATTAGCCCTCATTTGAATTTTTTTTTCTTTTTTAAATATTTTCCAAATGATGTTTAACAGAGCAAGGAAAATTTCCAGTATGTCTGATAATATTTTTTTTTTCTGGAGAAAGTCTTATTTGTTTTATTTTTAAAAAAATGTAAACACTTTTTTAAGGACAAAATTATTAGCCCAAAATTAAGGACAAAATTATTATAATTTTTGATTATTTACTAAACAAACCATCGTTATACAATTACTTGCCTAATTACCTTAACCTGCCTAGTTAACCTAATTAACCTAGTTAAGCCTTTAAATGTCACTTTAAGCTGTATAGAAGTGTCTTGAAAAATATCTAGTCAAATAGTATTTACTGTCATCATGGCAAAGATAAAATAAATCAGTTATTAGAAATGAGTTATTAAAACTATCATGTTTAGAAATGTGTTTAGAAAAAATCTTCTCTCGGTTAAACAGAAATTGGGGAAAAAAATAAATATGGGCTAATAATTCTGACTTCAACTGTATGTCCTCCATGTAAATGACTTTTTTTTTTATTCTCTGTCTCTCAGGTTTACGACGTAGCAAGTCCCACAATGTACTCTTTGGTAGTTTGTGCCTGACAGTGTCTGCCTTGTGGTGTGGTTCAGGTTTAGTTTACATACTTGCAGGTGAAAATATAATAAATGGCCAAAAAGGACTGAGAGATGCTATGGTGCCAGGTCTTGCAGCTTTCACACTAGCACTGCTTGTTATTTGTATTGTGGCTGTTGTGTGTCATGAGGTTGTCCTGTCATTCATTGCCCTCACCATATGTTTAGCGTGTGCCCACCAGATTGCTGGCCTTGCGGATCTGGCCTTCGGAAAGGCAGCTACTGCCGTCTGCTATCTGCTGGTCTGTATTGTGGGTGCATACTTTGGAAGTGGTCGCTTGTTGTCTTACATTACAAAAAGAAAGATTCAGCTACCTGGAACATTTAACAAAGATAACAAACAGTTACAGGGTCGACATGCCAACGCTGTTGTGATAATTGGGATAATCATGAATTTGTTGTCAGCTTGTGTGCTAGCCTGTGTTCTGCTTGGTGTTGTCCCTACTCTTTTCTCTGGTCATGTGCCATGGCTGTGGACCGCTGGTGTCTTTCAGCTGTGTGTGTGTGTTCAGAGCTATAGATCTATGGACAACCTGGCAGCCACTTTTTACGGCTTCACATCGATTCTTCATTTCACTGAAGGATACACTGCGTTAGTAGTGCACCTAACAAACCAGGTTCCCTATTCTCAAGTGCCTTTTCCAGTTGTATTCTCTGTGCTGTTTTTCATTCTGGCTTTGTTTAGCCTGCACGGGGGATTTGTCAATACCATATACCAACTATTCTTTGTTGCATACTGCATAGCAGTTGCAGCTGAACCCCAGAGCTTCTTTCAGAGAGGAACGCAAGGTGTTCAGGCTGCCATTTTTGTTATGTCTTCTTTTGTGCTTTTTGTAACCCTTTTTAACATGGCATCCACAAGTAAGATACCTACAGGTGCAGGGTTCATTAAGAACCTGTTTAGTCGTAGTAATAAATTTGTCCTACATACCCATGACAAAAATCTGCATGCTCCCTATCTGGGCTACTCCAAATATGCAGACGCTGAAGTGTTGGGCCATGGCTGCAGTGTCCTGGCTGCCTTTTCAATTACAGCTTCACTTTCTAGTGGAAACCCCTTAGCCATTCTCATCCTACCTTGGACAGTAGTTTCTGGTGGTGTGTTGCACTTAATATGTGGTTCTGTTGCCTTTGCTCGAGGAAAGACCCTAGAGAGCACGACTTTCGTTCTTTATGGTATCATGTGGACAGTGTGGGGACTGACACGCTTCGGCGGCCTCTATGGTGATGTGCGTGGCCTTCACCTAGCAGTAGGAATCATCAGTTTCATGCTCTTCAATGTACTGGTGACTGCTGGGTCGATGTTTCTCAGCAAGGCTTGGTTTATCTATACATTCACTTTCCAGCTCATCCTCATAAGCTTCTTACTGGATGCAGTGGGTGCACTGCCCTACGGCTATGATATCGGTGTGACCATAATTGTTGGGCTTGTCAGCTTCTATATGTTTTTGGCCAGTATTTTCAACTCCATCTTTAAAAGTCCACAACTACCACTCGGTGATCCTTTCATCAAGCTGAGTGGCTTTGGAGGAGGCAAAGACAGTTGCCCTCACCTTTCAGCCAGGAGGTCCACATCAGTTCATCAGATCGCAGGTCAGTAAGTGTAGCAAAAATTGAACGAGTGTTGGGGAAAGTTACTTTTAAAAGTATATTATAATCTTACGCACAGTCAAGTAAAAAAAAAAAACACTTGCTTAAAGTGTAATTTAGTTATTTTTTTTACTCAAGATTTGAATATATTACTTTTAAAAGTAACTTTCCTGAACACTGATTTACACTATAGAACTTAGTCAGGGAATATGGCATTACACTCTTATTGTGGAATGCTCTGTATAAAGTTCAGTCATTTTCAAAACCCTGACTAATATCTATTGGCAAAACTGTTTGCGTATACATGAATATGTTTAACCAATACATTTCCCATTATTTTATGACAGAGATCATGAAGAATGGGGGAATATGTGGAATGCCCACAGACACTGTCTATGTTCTTGTGGCAGCCTGCAATCGCCCACAAGCTGTTGAAAAGGCATATAGGTCAGATCATTTCCCTGTTGTCATTTAAAGCCCAAATTTTAAGAAGAATATTTAGTTGTGGTTGCTCCAGTGTTGTCACTAACCATCTACTCACACCTTTATAGTGTAAAGAAGCAGGCCAAAGAAAGACCCATGTCCTTATGGGTTGCATCAATAAAGCAGCTAGAGCCAGTCAGAAAACAGATCAGCCCTATTCTATGGGACTTTATGGAAGCTGCTTGGCCATCTTCCATTAGCTTGGTTATAGCTAGAGGTAAGTAGTGTAATTTTCACACTGAACCTGATATTTTTTTTTACAAAATGATGCAGAATTGCAACATTGGCTCATTCTGAAAATGTAGCCCTATATACATTTCTGGAGATCACGGATTATGTAGTCAGAGCTAAGTATGGCTGCATTTCAACTTTAAAACGAATGCTACGGGGGTATGACACACCGTTTCTTTTTGGAGCATCCCAGCTGACCGCTTACGTCTTTATGGACGGCTTTTCTGCTGTTACCAGTTTGTCCGGTAGTCCAACACGTACGTTGACGGACTTGAGACGCAGAGCAGAGTTGACTGCAACAACAAGGTTCTAGTCCATTGAAGAACGGTTCCAGAAAGTAATAAACAAGTAAATAACAGAGTGAGAATGTGGTAAAATCTGAAGACGTGGTAAAAATCAGGCTGCCGTAAAGGCTTTTCTTTTTCTGGATTGCTTTTGAAAACACTGTGGTTGGGTTTAGAGAAGGGGGTGGGTGAGGGAATCTGTCGGTTGGTCAGTCAGTCAGTCAGCCGACAGTGGCCTCTGGTGGATTTACGTGAGAACAGTAGGCACGAATGGCAATCGCGAGAGAATTTGAAATCTGAAAAAGCATGCACAGCGGCCTTTGGCAGATTGGCGAAAACAAAAACTGCAAAAAAACATAGCTCCTAGGACATATTTTGCTCTTTCCAGAAATGTATATAGGGGTACGTGTTCAGAATGAGCCTGGATTGTGGAATTTAATCAATATATCATTATTTAATCTTAGCTCCATGGATGGAATTCTTTGGACTGGGTGACTCATCAAAATATATTGGCACACCGCAGAGTATAGCCATCAGAAACCCAGACTGCACTGTTGCTACACACCTCATAAATGCAGTAGGTGATGTTATTGTTTGCTAATATTGGGCTTTGCAATAGCGAGGTACAGTATAAATCATGCATTCTTGTTTTATAGGTGGGTCCCATCGCAGTCACATCAGCTAATCCCACTGGTGAGGCTGATACTACCCATCATAATCAAGTTTATGCAAAGCTTGGTGACAAGGTACGAAAGTGGTGTACTTTTTGATAAAATAAATAAATAAATACTAATTAGAGAATTGAAATAGTATTGCCTATACCTTACAGGTAGATGGAGTGCTTTGTGATGGGCCATCACCAGAGAACATTGCTTCCACAGTAGTAGACTGCACCAAAATCGAGAGTGGCCAGATTGGATTTTTCCGTGTTGGTCTAATTCCCAAATCTAAGGTAACATGACAAAATATAACATAACAAAATCACAAGGTGATCATATATGTATATAAATGCAAACTATCTGGAGTTAACAGGGAATCTGTTTGTTGTGATTTTTCCAAAGGTTCTTCAGATCTTTGAGGAGATTCAGAAAAAGCACATGCATGGTGAACTGAATAGCGCTTTTGAGACAGATATTGCAGATCCACACAGAGATCTTGCGGTTTCTCAGACCAGCTTGTCAGACTCTGGGTGTGGTCATGTGACACCTGTGGAATCAGAGAGCTCTTTGGACTTCAGCCAAGATGACCATATGGAGCAAGATGAGACTTTATAGATGGTTTCAAACTCTTTAAGTGTTATGCATTTTAATCATTGGATGATCCCATTTTAAATTGTACAGTACAGCTGTTAACCTGACACCAGATATTTCAGAGAAATTGGTCAAGAAACAAGGAAATTGCACTGGTTTATTAAGAGTATTTGTAATTATGTGATTGAAAATAAAGATGTACATAGGGATAAATACTGTATAAGTAGATGTGAATAACATATTTCTTATTGTGTGTTGGCCATTATGGTACTAGTAAATACTTTTCTACTTTTTTTTTTTTTTATAAAATATTAAACTGTAAAATTGTGTAAATTATTTATGCTGTATAATTAATGTGTTGTATTATTTTTGTGATATATAGCCTTGTATAAATATTGAAAAGATTCATGCTTACAGTGTTTACCTGAGTTCATATTCAAAGTCATGCAGAGAACAGTAAAAGTCATATACATTATTATATTGTGTGTGCTTAGCAACACTAATACAGTAAATACAGCCAAATAAAGACATAGTCAAATGCTGTGACATTAGCACCAGTTAGGGGTCTCCTATATCTGAAGCTATTCAATGTTTTGTTTGTTTGATTGTTTATTTAAAGGGACTAAACTGAAAAAAAAATGAATGATTGTTTATTTGTTTGTTTTGACACTTTATTTTAATAATTGGGTCATTAATGACAAAGGAATATATACATCAATGTGAGTAAAATTACATGAATTCATACTGAAGGACTGCATACCAATAAGCATATGTGCTCTGCATATATATGAGTACACCCCCACAAACTTATTTAAATTAATATTTTCTATGGGATTCTTTACAATATTATATTTGTGCATATACATTAGTTTAGTCAGTACTGTAGCCAAATCTGGAGCTAATCTGACAAAATAACTTACAATAATGGTTCAAAAATGAGTACCCCAAGTTTACATGTTAGGAAAAAATATTAAATAAAAATGTAAAAATAAAATAGCAAAAATCAAAAGAAACAAAAAATATATAATGTTTTATTTAAATGTTGTAGTTTGTAAGAGTTTTTTTTTTTTTTTTTTGCAGTATTTTGCATGAATTTAAATGCATTATTTTTTCATTTCTAAAGATGTTCTGTGACTAAAAATATTAAAAATATTATTTATATATTTATGTTTAATAAATCTGTTTTGTTCAAATGCACCAATGTATATTACCCATATTCACTGAGAAATGGATTCAAATATTCATTTTTAAAATGGGGTGTACTAATTTATACTGAGCACTGTATATGTTTTGATGAGAAGTGATTTTGGAAATGCTTGACCTTGCTGAAATCATCCCTTTCCTCTCTTTTGACTGCTTGAAACCTGTGGACTTCAATCACATGTATCTTTAAAATACACTGATAAAAATGATTCTGCGATGCAGAAAATGTTACAGGTGAAAATCTATTTTAAACATACAGACAAGAATTAAAAAATAATGAGTACTTTCTACATCAATTCTTAAAAAAATAAATAAATAAAAACAATTAAGTAAAACCACTCAGCTTTTTAAAACATACAGTTGAAGTCAAAAGTATTCAAATTAAAAACTGATTTTATTCTATAAACAATATTCTAGAAATAAAACAAATAAGACTTTCTCCAGATATAAAAATATTACAGTAAATACTGAGGAAAATTATTTGGTCTGTTAAACATCATTTGGGAGATATTTGAAAAAATAAAAATCACAGGAGGGCTAATTATTTTGACTTCAAATGTATATGCCTGTGGAGTACTGAGGTCTTTATTTATTATTATTTTTTTTTGCTGTTTTATGACATGGGGTAAATTTTTTTACCCCAGATGTCTTTAAAATGGTCCACTGGTTTTTTAAAAAGTATTGACTTACTGTCATTGCGTACTGAACATTGAGATGTCTGTTTTCTGTTGGGTAACTCTTTACCTTTTATAAATCTTACAGAGTGTAACCTTTAATGGATAGAACAGTGTAAAGAATTGAGAGGAACTCATGAGGAGCACAGAGTGGGGAAGGATTGGCAAAGGACCTTGAGTCAGGAATCGAATTTGGGTCACCGTGAGCACCTTGATGCTATATGTCGGTGCACTTAACCACTAGGCTATCAGACCCTTTCTTGTTTAAAATTAAACGACTTCAGTAAGCACTGAAGCATGTGACAAATGATTCGTTTTTATTTTGTTGAATGTTTAATTATTGTTTATTTTTTCACCCCTATTAACCAGACACGTTATACATTTGTATTAAGTGCACAAAGATTTTTTTTTTTTATTTTAGGATTTCTTCCTTCAGTCTACTTCCTTCATTCTTATGACAAATTATTACACAATGAAACCAGAAAAAACACAATGTAAGCTGAGCGATGATTATGCTTAGCTGTAGAAAAATGTGGATAGGTCAGATGGATAGTATGCAATGTCATGTTGGCAAACTTTCAAAATAATTTCTTTGTTATGACATTAAAACTTTTTTCAAGGAACTGGGAACTAATGTGTTATGCAATCTAATTTTTCTAATGTTTGATATTGAGCAGTGACTTCTATATTAGGTTTTAAGATATTAACATCCATTATACAAAGAAAATAACATTTAGTACAGTTAGTTAATTCAATAACAGACATTTATTAGTTCATGTTATTTCAGCTTTATTGACAAATGTAAAGAAGTAAAGTTTGATTTACATTATTTATTAGTGAAGGTACAAACTTTTAAACTTTAAAAAAAGATTAATAATTTCTTTACAAGTATGTTTATTTTAACTTTGTGTTAACTAGTTAAAGCAATAGGTTCACGAATAGCTTGTCAGGTTAAATGACTTCAAAACCACTTTACAAGGATGAACAGATGAATAATAAAAGTGAGTAATAGCAAATGTATTAGTAAAGGTACAAGCTAGAATTAAGATTAACAATTCCTTTATATTTATATACTTTTATGTTTTACTTGTTAGCTAAGGTAGTTAAGTAAACAAATGGAACATTATTTTAAAGTGATTCAATTTAATTTGTTATCATCTGTTATTATTGATTTATGTTATTGAGAATTTATATTTATTGGTAATACATGTTTGGTAATAATACTGTATGTTAACTCCCAAATACACTGTAAAAATTAACCATTGGATCAACGTGTTTTATATATATATAATATATATATAAATTTTATTTATATATATATATATATATATATATATATATATATATATATATATATATATATATATATATATATATATATATATATATATGTATATATATATACAGTTGAAGTCAGAATTATTAGCTCCTCTGACTTATTAAACCATATAAAGCTTATAAACATAGCTTAAAAGGGCTAATAATTTTGACCTTAAAATGTTTTTTTTTTTTATTCTAGCTGAAATAAAACAAATAAGGCTTTCTCCAGAAGAAAAAATATTATCAGACATACTGTGAAAATCTCCTTGCTCTGTTAAACATCATTTGGGAAATATTTAAAAAAAGAAAAACCACTCAGCTTTTTAAAACATACAGTTGAAGTCAAAGCTATTAAAATTGAACATTTAAAATTAAAAATTTATTCTATAAACAATATTCTAGAAATAAAACAAATAAGACTTTCTCCAGATATAAAAATATTACAGTAAATACTGAGGAATATTTTTTGGTCTGTTAAACATCATTTGGGAAATATTTGAAAAAAAAAAAACAATCACAGAAGGGCTAACTGTTTTGACTTCAAATGTATATGCCTGTTGGAGTACTGAGGTCCTTTTTTATTTTATTTTTATTTTTTTGCTGTTTTGTGACATGGGGTTAATTTTTTACTCAAAATGGTCCACTGGTATTTAAAAAGCATTGACTTACCATCACTGGTACTGAACATTGAGATCTCTGTTTTCTGTTGGGTAACTCTTTACCTTTTATAGATCTTACAGAGTGTAACTAAATAAACTAAACAAATACTGTTATATCCTTAAATGTTTCAAATTTAGTATGATCCTACTAAAATTTTGTATGATCATCATCAAGCAATGACTTGGAACAGGCTTTTCATATTGCAAACAGTTGTCTACACTTATGATTCATGGCTTTAGACATAAAAAAGGACTGGAGCTTATTTTTACCTTGTTATAATATGAATGGTCACATTTTGCTATCAAGTTCCATTTATTAACGTTAGTCCATGTATTTAATAACATGAACTAAATATGTACAAAATTTCATGAATTTATTGATCATACTGTAGTTCAAAATATACTAACCGATAATTAAAATCCAAAATTGATTAACATTAGTTATATTTTTTTCTAGGACATCACATTAATGTTTTCCTGTGTTTGTATATGGAAAAACAAATACTGACTACAATACCATTTTTGGTAACACTTTATAATAACTACACACTATAAATCATTTACCAAGCATTAGCATCTAGTGAATTCATTATTTGTTATGCATTGACTCTACATTAATAAGTAGATGTTAGCTAATTAATAGATGTTAGTAAGCAGTTTATAACTGCAGCTACAAATACTGTAATCTTGACTTAAAACCACATTTATACTGTGCTTAATACTTGTACTTTCATACTTTGTGAATGATTCATTTTTCATTACTAAATTTTGAGACCTAATCTAAAGTGAGGACAGTTTATGCTTTACAAATCCCTTATAAATCACAATTAAAGGCTTGGTATCAAATGAACAATAATCTTTGCAATCTTATCTAAAAAGTAAAATTACAGTAAAGTTTAAACATTGCTGAATAACAGAAGTGTAAAAATACGACATACAATTGGATAAAACAACAACAATATAATAATTTAACAATATAATAAGATGCAATGTTTGAACTGTACAGTAATTTTATTTTAGATAAGGTTGCAAAGATTTGTTTTTCATTTGAAGTACAGTTTCATTTGTGTATCTTTAAACAAATAGGAATGAATAATATCGTTTATGTTCTTTTTTCCTGTTTAGAATTTAACTGACCCTTTAATTTTCATTCATAAGTGATTTATAAAGCATAAATAGTCCTCACTTTAGATTATGTCACAGAACTGGATGAAGTTGAGTTAATAAAGCATTTATTAACACACAAATTTACTATTAGTATATGCCTGAATAATAAGAATTATAAATGTTGATTTTAATAGTTAATTACTCATTTACTAACGCATTCTGAATTATCAACCCACTATGCTTAAATAACTGGTTTGTAAATAATGTAATACATAATAAATTAATGAAAAATAAATCATTAACAACGTATGAAAGTACAATTATTAACCACATTATAAATGTGGTTGTAAGTCAAGAATACAGCATTTATAGCTGCAGTTATAAACTGCTTACTAACATCTATTAATGTAGAGCTAATGCTTAACAGATAATGAATTCGCTATTTGCTAATGCTTAATAAATGGTTCATAGCGTGTAGTTATTATAAAGTGTTACCCAATTTTTTTTTCTCATGACTTCACAATGTATAACTTTTAATATTTTTGAGCATAAAACTTCCCCTTTTACCACAGTAAAGCCTAAAGTGTCTTCTTTCCAATGATACATAACGATACATAATGCATGTGTTTGTAGCTTACTGGGGTCAATATCTATTACAATTTAAAGTTAGGTAGGTGTAAGTCCCCTAAAGTGAGTGCTGGCTAACAGTGAGCTTGACAGTGTAATGTGCAATAAACAACTGTATTTTTAATTACCACAAAGATGAATAAATACTTCACATAACGATTCCATTAATAAAAATAAGTTAAAGTTAGATAAAATAGTAACATGAACAAACAGTTAAAAATACATTAATTACAGTATTTTTAACTGTTTGTTCATGTTACTATTTTATCTAACTTTAACTTATTTTTATTAATGGAATCGTTATGTGAAGTATTACCAGCACATGTTTTATGCTTTTAATCTGATGAAAATATAAAAATTTCAAATATATATATATATATATATATATAATAAAAATAATATTTATTCATTAATTTTCCTTTGGCTTAACCTCTGATTTATTTCAGGGGTCGCCACAGTGGAATGAACCATCAACTATTCCAGCATATGTTTTACACAGTTAATGCCCTTCAAGCTGCAACCCAGTGCTGGAAAATATATATAAAATAATAATATAATAAAAATAATTGTGGATTTTAAAAAATATAACTTAAAAATACGTTTCTGACCTTAATTTAAAACACTGCTTACCTAACAGTAACTTTTATTATTTACCAATTATTTATCGGTTATTACTGGCTTTTGATTCTGTCAACATAGTATGGGAATTTTTAATGTAAATAAATATTATAAGCATCATCAGACCCTTTCTTTTACATCTTTTTTCTTAGGGGTTTTTAACCTTTAATGGATAGAACAGTGTAAAGAATTGAGAGAAACTCATGGGGAGCAGAGAGTGGAAAATGATCAAGGATTGGCAAAGGACCTTGAGTCAGGAATCGAATTTAGGTCACCGTGAGCACCTTGATGCTATTTGTCGGCACACTTGACCCTATCTTGTTTAAAATTAAACGACTTCCGTCAGCACTGAGGCATGTGACAAATGATTCATTTTTATTTTGTTGAATGTTTAATTATTGTTTATTTTTTCACCCCTATTAACCAGACACGTTATACATTTGTATTAAGATTTCTTCCTTCAGTCTACTTCCTTCATTCTTATGACAAATTATTACACAATGAAACCAGAAAAAACTCAATGTAAGCTGAGCGATGATTATGCTTAGCTGTAGAAAAATGTGGATAGGTCAGATGGATAGTATGCATTGTCATGTTGGCAAACTTTCAAAATAGTTTCTTTGTTATGACATTAAAACGTTTTTCAAGGAACTGGGAACTAGTGTGTTATGCAATCTAATTTTTCTAATGTTTGATATTGAGCAGTGACTTCTATATTAGGTTGTAAGATATTAACATCCATTATACAAAGAAAATAACATTTAGTACAGTTAGTTAATTCAATAACAGACATTTATTATTTCATGTTATTTCAGCTTTATTGACAAATGTAAAGTTTTGATTTACATTATTTATTAGTGAAGGTACAAACTTTTAAACTTTAAAACAAGATAAATAATTTCTTTACAAGTATGTTTATTTTAACTTTGTGTTAACTAGTTAAAGAAATGAATAGCTTGTCAGGAATAGGTTCATGAATAGCTTGTCAGGTTAAATGACTTCAAAACCACTTTACAAGGATGAACAGATGAATAATAAAAGTGAGTATTAGCAAATGTATTAGTAAAGGTACAAGCTAGAATTAAGATTAACAATTCCTTTATATTTATATACTTTTATGTTTTACTTGTTAGCTAATGTAGTTAAGTAAACAAATGGAACATTATTTTAAAGTGATCCAATTTAATTTGTTATCATCTGTTATAATTGATTTATGTTATTGAGAATTTACATTTATTGGTAATACATGTTTGGTAATAAGTAATAATACTGTATGTTAACTCCCAAATACACTGTAAAAATTAACCATTGGATCAACGTGTTATATATATATATATATATATATATATATATATATATATATATATATATATATATATATATATATATATATATATATATATATATATATAAATATATATATATATATATATATATATATATATATATATATATATATATATATATATATATATATATATATATATATATAATACAAATAAGACTTTCTTCAGAAGAAAAAAATATTATCAGACATCCTGTGAAAATCTCCTTGCTATGTTAACAATCTTTTGGAAATAATTAAAAAAAAAAAAAAAGGGCGTAGCTAATAATTCTGATTTCAACTGTAGTCAGTGTATATAATATATTATATTATTTAAAAAATTGTTTTAACATTTTTTTTAACTTAATATATTACTTTTAAATAATTACTTTTTTTTCTTTTATTTTGATGAATCAGGGGTGGCATGGTGGCTGTCACCTCACAAGTCCTGGATGGCCAGTTGGCATTTCTGTGTGGAGTTTGCATGTTCTCCCGGTGTTCGCGTGGGTTTTCTCCAAGTGCTCCGGGTTCACCCACAATTCAAAGACATTCACTATAAGTGATTTGGATTAACTAAATTGGCCGTAGTGTATGAGTGTGTGTGAATGTTTCTCAGTACTGGGTCGTGGCTGGAAAGGCATTCATTGTGTAATAGTTGGTGATTACCTCTGAAATAAAGATTAAGCCGATAGAAAATGAATGAATGAATTAAATAATAATTAAAGCAATATGTTCATTATTAGCTCATGTATCGTCAGGTTAAATGACTATTATAAAAACAATAAGACGTTTGATATTTCAAAATCACTTTACAAGGATGAACAGGTGAATAATAAAAGCCAGAATTAGCAAACATATAAGTAAAGGTATAAACAAGATTTTTTTATTTTTATTTATTTCACTTGTTAACTATTGTAGTTAAGAAATCAACCAGAAACAATATTATAAAGTGCTCCCATTTAATATTATTATTCATGTCATTGATAATTTACATTTATTGATAATTAATAATAATGTTAACTCCCAAATACATAGTAAAAAATGAACTATTGGATCAACGGGATACTTACATATTTATTATATTTTTTACTTAATATATTCCTGGTAATACTTTTTTATTATTATTATTTTATTATGATGAAACAAGCTGAAGCGTTTTTTTTTTTTCTAAATTAATCCAACACTTTTACTACCCAATAATGAACATTTGAGGTGAATCAGGTCAGGTGTGTTTTCATAGAGCTAAGATTTATTTATACAAATTCTAAAAATAAAATTTATTTGGAATTATTTTAGCAAAATCTCTTTATGAATAACACACATTTAATTTGCTTTTATTTCAGGTATTTTCTGGAAGGAAATCATTTTTGGGGGCCTTGTTTCCTTGTTCTCAAACTAAAATGAGGAACTAATCTTGACATTAATTATAGACTAATGGTATAGTAACAGTAAACTCACCTCACAGATTTTTAGATTTGCTTTGTTTTCAATTACGGTTTGACTGACAGGAAGTCCAATGGACCATGAGTCGGATTTCACCTGAAGGAAGTAAAAGGCTTTAAAATTAGCACTTTAACCGTACAATGACTCATTGTTTTCAAACATGCTAATATGCAAGTTAAACAAAAGCCATGATGGGGTGAATTATGACAGCATCTCTTGCATAAAGAAGCTCCTTTCCAGGAACTCGCAATGAAAATGCAAGACTGATGTGTCAGGTTATTTAAGTGTTGATTTTTCATGTGGTGTTTTTGAGGAGGTGAACCAATGACCTAGCCCTGCCCGTTTATTTGCCTGCTGTCTATGATGGGCAGCACAACCTGTTCTTTGAATTCTCAGACTCTGTCATGATGTCTCATGCAATTGGCAGGACGTCCTAGAGCATCCTGTTTACAGTCGTTTGGCTCTGAGAGTTTGTCCACAGTGCAATTTGGGTTACTATAGCTCTCATTTTCCACACCATATCAGTGACTGAGAGAGTATTGTGTGCTATAAACTGCTATAGTCCTAGTTGGCAACTTTTCATCATGTTGTTGAGGATTCCGTGTGGTTGTGAAAGCTGAGAGAAGCTTGCCCTCTGTAACCCAAGCTTCATAGTGGGACAGGTGTCTAGAGTGTATGTTTACAGGAAAGGGGGAAGCATAAAAAGCAGTATCTGGTTTGAAACAGCATACTTTGCTTTTATTGTCTGAAAAAACGTGAGGAGGAATAACAAAAGAGTATCTGGTTGGAAATTCCATCCATGGACAAAGACTGGATGACAATTACAGTAAAAAGCTGCTATTAAGAGAAAGCAGTTATGATGCTATGAGCAATTATGTTTAATCTGAGTGATTATGTTTAATCAGCAAAGTGTCTATTATAATAGAACGGAACGTAACCTAGGAATTATAATTGAATTGATTATGGTTGAGTTTGTTTGTTTTTTAGATGACTAAAAGGAAATCATGAATCATACACACGTACCATGGCAATATGGTAATGTTTTATAAATAGGTTTCTGTCTAAAATATTTCCTTTAAATCTTGACACTTCTTTACACTTGACATACTTTCATAACAGAGTTTTGGAATATTTGTGACGAAAAAGGAAATAGAGATTTAAACATGATATAAACTAGGTGTTAATATGTATTTTAAGTTAAGCCAATTTTATGCACTGCTCTCTCCTAAATAGCTTTGAAAATAAAAAGACAAGCTAATATTTTCTTTTAAACAGAAATTTGTGAGATGAAGAAATCCATCTGATGTCATCTTGATATTGTGTTAATTTTGTATTGTATTTGAGATGTGGAGTGACTTCATCATGCTAGCCTATATGTTTAATATAATATTAGTTCGTTCATTTAATAATTTTCCTTCGGCTTAGTCTCTTTTTCAGAGGTCGCCACAGCGGAATGAACTGCCAACTATTCAGGCATATATTTTATGCAGTGGATGCCCTTCCAACCACAACCCAGTTCTGGGAAACACAATACACACTATGGCCAATTTAGCTAATTCAATTGATCCTATACCGCACGTCTTTGGACTAACGTATTTAAAGTTGTTTGTATGTCAACAAGTTTTTATTTGCCCTCACTGTCTGAATGAAAATAAATCAAGTAAAAACGTTTACTTATTTTTCAGCCTCACAAGAAAACGTAAGTATTTTACGTTTTATCAGTTTAATGGTGAATTCGAGTTCAGTCGTACAAAACTGTACGATTTTAAAAAGAAGACGTAGCACCCTAAACCCAACCATTATTGGGTGATGAGCAAATCGTACTAAACTGTACGAATGAGATCAAACGAATTCATAAGAATTAGCCACTAAATTGAAATGTTACAAATTAAGATTGCGTTGCAATTGTTCATACAAGTGAGGCTTTATAAAAAGTTTCAGGAGGAACGTAGAGATAATTGAAAAGGCTATTTATCATCACTAATCACACTTTTATACAATGAGCATAAAAATAAATGGTCACACAATTTTGATGATCCATTTGTTGAATTTAATTACATTGCATCTACATGCCAACTAATTATTATTAGATTATTGGCAGACTGTTAGGTTGTGGTTATGGTTAGGGTTAGGGTAAGTTGACATGTACTTGCAAAGTTTCTTATAGTCAGTTAAATGTCTGTTGAAGGAGCAGTATCAACAGATATTAATCAGACAGTCTACTAATACTCAAATGGACCATCAAAATAAAGTGTAACCAAATAAATAAATAAATAAAAGTAAGTATCTTTTGACTTCCAGAATCCCTTCACCACCCCGGATGCACATCATGAAACCAGTTTATTACCTAAGCTGGGAGAGTGTTTTATGGTAACTCTTGATAAATAAATTTCTGTGTAAAATATTTCTTTCAAATTCATGCTTTCATAAGAGAGTTTTGTAATGTTAATGAGGAAAAAGGAAATACATATTAAGCAGTAAATACTCAACCATAATGTAATTGTGTATTCATTCAGTAGGCGTTTTATGTTAAGCCAATTTTATACACTGCTCTCTCTTAAACAGCTCTCAAAAGTAAAAAGAACGTCCTCAAGCAAACATTTTCTTTTAAAAACAATCATATCATTTTGATATTGTGATATTCTGTGTTATATTTGAGATGTATAATATAATATAATATAATATAATATAATATAATATAATATAATATAATATAATATAATATAATATAATATAATATAAAGCTGTTTGTTTTAAAGCTGTTTGTATGTCAACAAGTTTTTATTTGCCCTCTCTGTCTGAATGAAAATAAACCAAGTAAAAACTGTTGCTTTTTAATTTGTTGGTAAAACATATTCAGTATCAATTTTTCCTACAAGTGAAGTTTTATAAACTTTTCAATTTAATTCAATTCACCCTTATTTGTACGGCGCTTTTACAATGTTGATTGTGTCAAAGCAGCTTCACATAAAAGGTCATAGTAAATTGGAACAGTGTAGTTAAGTTTGTAGTGTTTAAGTTCAGTTCAGTTTAGCTCAGTTCAGTGTGGTTTAATAATCACTACTGAGAGTCCAAACACTGAAGAGCAAATCCAACGATGCGCAGCTCTACAGATCCCAAACCATGCAAGCCAGTGGCGACAGCGAAGAGAGAAAAAAACATCACTAATTGGCGAAAGTGAAGAAAAAAAAACCTTGAGAGAAACCAGACTCAGTTGGGCACGACCATTTTAATTTCTCCGCTGGCCAAACATCTTGTGCAGAGCTGCAGTCTCAGCGGCGGAGGCTGGAAGCTGGCCTCAGCGAAGACTCGTTTGTCCCTGGAGCGCCACAGGTCTCATGTTATCCACTCCTCCATGACCACCACAGTAGCTGCTCAGGATACGGCCTGGTCCAGGATATGGAAACCTTGGGGTAATCTCGTCTTTAGTCTTGGATCAAATCAGTGACTCTACATAGTCTGAGGGCCTCGGGAAGAGTATCCCCAGGTGGAAATGAAGAATAAAGAGAATAATTAGCCTAGCTGCTGTTCATAGTGTATATAAACAAGATGCAGAAACCTTTGTGGAAACCCACTAAGAGGTGCACTGAGTGTATGCTTTACTAAACAAATAGGTCTTTAATCTAGTTTTGAATTGGGAGAGTGTGTCTGAGCCTCGGACGTTATCAGGAAGGCTATTCCAGAGTTCAGGAGCTATAAATCAGAAGGCTCGACCTCCTTTACTCGACTTTGCTATTCTAGTTACTACCAGAAGCCCTGAGTTTTGAGATCTTAAAGAGCGAGTTGGATTGTAGCAAGACAAAAGGTTGGTTAGATAAACAGGAGCAAGATTATTTAAAGCTTTGTAGGTAAGAAGCTATATTTTAAATTCAATACGAAACTTACCAGGCAGCCAGTGTAAGGAGGATAAAATTGGGGTGATGTGATCAAATTTTCTAGACCTGGTAAGAACTCTGGCATCTGCATTTTGTACTAGCTGAAGTTTATAAATAGAGGATGCTGGGCAGCCAGCAAACAGTGCATTACAGTAGTCCAGCCTAGAAGTCATAAAAGCATGGACTAGCTTTTCTGCATCTGAGATGGATAGCATACTTCGTAACTTAGCGATATTTCTCAGATGAAATAAAGCAATTTTTGTGACATGGGATATATGATTTTTAAAAGTTAAATTGCTGTCTAATATGGCACCCAGATCTTTTATAGTAGAGCTAATGCTTACTTTGTAAGAAGATAATTATTGGTCATCCAGTCTTTAACATCTTTAATACCCTCAGTTAGCTTAGACAGTTTAGACATCTCGTCAGGTTTAGTTGAAATATATAATTGAGTATCATCTGCATACCAGTGAAAGCTGATCCCAAGTCTTCTAATAATGTCTCCCAGGGGTAGCATTGTAAACAGCAAAGGGCCTAAAACTGATCCTTGAGGCACCCCGTAGTTTACTGGGCTGACTTGTGAAACTTATAAACAAGTTTCAGGAGGTGGTGGGAAAAGCTAATTCATGATTGTAGTTAAACTTTTATACAGTCAGAATTTAAAAAAAAAATGAAGTATCTCTTAACTTTCCCACCACCCCATTTGCACATCTTTAAACCAGTTTATTACCTAAGCTGTTAGTGTTTTATTCATCCTTTTAAAACAGCATTTACTCATATATTCATCTTTCCACACAGCCACCATGCATGTCTTAAATTATTCTTATTGATTAAATATAATTAAATATTTTAACTTAATTAAATATAACTGTATTTGGAATATTTGTTTACAACTGGTCCAGTGCATTTAGGTATGTCAAGCTAAATCCATAATTTCCCTGTCAGTTCCATGGTCAATATCTTAATTTTTATATTACTGTGAAGACAATATTTCAATAGTGTTTTACAATAGTGATAATGAATGATGGATATTCAGTTGAATTCAGAAATATTAGCCCCCTGAATTTTTAGCCCCCCTGTTTATTTTTTCCCCAATTTCTGTTTAACGAGAGAAGATTTTTTTCCAACACATGTCTAAACATAATAGTTTTAATAACTCATCTTTAATAACTGATTTATTTTATCTTTGCCATGATGACAGCACATAATATTTTACAAGATTTTTTTCAAGACACTTCTATACAGCTTAAAGTGACATTTAAAGGCTTAACTAGGTTAACTAGGGGGGTTAGGGTAATTAGGCAAGTTATTGTTTATTGATCAGGGGCGTAGCAACTGGGGGGAAGCGTACCCCTCACTTTTAGAGACAGGTCATTAATAATAAAATGAACGTAAAATTTTGGATCTCATTCAGCTGCCCCCCCCCCCCCCCTTTTTTTTTTTTTTTTTTTAAATAAAAGGCTGCTACACTTTTAAAAAGGCTGCTACGTCCCTGGTAACGATGGTTTGATCTGTAGACTTTTCGGAAAAAAAAATAGCTTAAAGGGGCTAATAATTTTTACCTTAAAAAGGTTTTTAAAAAAACTTTTTTCTAGCCAAAATAAAACAAATAAGACTTTCTCCGAAATAAAAAAAAAATACTATCAGACTTACTGTGAAGTATTCCTTGCTCTGTTAAACATCTTTTGGGAAATATTTTTTTAAAAATCAATTAATTAATTAATTAATAAAAGGGGCTAAAAATTCTGACTTCAACTGAATATGTGTGAATTGTTTACATTTATTAAAATCAAAAAGATAAATGTTTTACCAAATTTGGCTCAATGGAGCATTTAAGAGCTTTGGAACAACTTGTTTTTCAAAACTCACATGGAAACACATCTTTAACCTGATTCATGTTCATATATATTTATATGTTCAAGTGTTATTCAAAACCTCACTTTTGTAAAGGCACTGCTATGTATTTATGTGTTCTATTGTATAATTTCTTCGTTTCCCCCCTAGAATGCTGTTTATTAATAATAAATATTTATGGAACGATTTTACTCCATGCTTTTGACATTGTTTCCATATTTTTGTATGCAGTCTGAATATATTTCTATATATTTATTGTATTTAGGGTTTGCCAATTGTATGTGAATTTAGATAATGTGATTTTTTTACATTAACATAGTTTTCCTTGTATTTGTTTTCAGACTGTTCATTGTGTGTTGTGCATATATTGGGAAGTATCCCCACTCCCTTGCTATGATAGCTTGCTTAGAAAGGCATTTTAATTCATTTAATGACAGAAAAAAAATCTTCATAAGAGTACTTTATTAGACAATCAATCATACATCACTTTTCAAAACAGAAATTTATCATACATGTCATGATTTCTTATGTTATAATACATAAGCATATGCAAACATAATTTAAATCCACATTTCTTCTTGTTTCCACTGACAAGCTTTTCAGTATATTTACATTTAATCAGCAAAGGCATGTACCATTGAAATAATCCATAAATAACAATACATTAATAATAATAAAACTCTTTAATATTACATCTTTTAAAACCTTCATACAATAATAAAAAAAAAATTCCACAATGACCTACAGTAAGATAGCTAGTGCTCACTTAATTTGAACTTGAATAATGTCCACTTCAATATGTGGATTCTTGCTCAAAATAATAATAATGCAGTGAAGCAAGATCCAAAATGTATGTATTTACATGTCAAGTGTTCTTCATACACAATCTAAACATCCTTCCATTAACCAAAGAAACAAGAGGTGCTGTCAAATCTGATGACAGTAAACCTAAAGCATGTTGTTTTTCACTCGTTCAAAGATTTGCCTCACTTTCAATGCAGGCACACAACCTTCACGAAGAATACTGATAGCTCCTGAAAAATGAACATAATGCATGTTATTATTAATAACTGAATACACACACTCATATATATTATGAAGTATCAGCTGAGATATGAGTTTACCTTCATCTATTTTCAGGCAGTTCACTACAGTTGATGCCACCACCTCATTAGATTCTCCATCACAGAGGACTCCTTCAATCTTGTGGCCAAGACGACTGTTTTGGGTCAAAAGAAAACAATGTTCAACATTTCTTAAGTTAATCTAAAAGACTGGGTTATGTAAAACCTTAACCCTTACAAGCTTAATAATAAACCTTTGTTCAGGCTACATAAATTGTAGTTGTTTCTGAGTTTAAATACTTACTCGATGACCATATCATGGTGAGTACTGTCTGCTTCTCCACTGGGGTTGGCAGATGTAATGGCCAGTGGACCAGTGAATTCACACAAGTGAGCAGTAGCAGTGTGGTCAGGAACTCTGATCATAATGCTTTCTCTAGTCCCCACACGGTCATACGCAGGACCCACACCTGCAAACAACATGATCTGTGAAAATTACTGAAAAAAACAGTAAATCACGTGTATTTGTATAGCACTTTATACAGTACACATTGTGTCATAGCAGCTTTAAAGAGAAACAATCCAAATAAGTTTAAAAGTACAGTTATGCCATATTAATACAAAATGTTCACAATGACTGTACCGAGTTTGAGGAGCCAATCCCCCTTTGGAACAATGCAGCTAATTCCTCCTGGATAGACATTCCTCATGAACTCCCACAGCAGAGGGCTGAAGGGAGGTTTAGCTGCTACTAGCTGCTCCACACTTGAGATACAGATACATATTGGCTTCTCTGCAGGACGGTCCTAGTGAAGACAGAAATCAGTAGGTTAGTTTGCAAAGGGCACATATGCATTCAATCATTAGTAAAACTGCCAGTATGTACTTTGATAGTGTAGATCTTCTCAATTGCACTGGGGTTTTTGCATGAAGCAGCCAAGGCGTAGACAGTGTCTGTAGGGATACCACACACTCCATTGTTTTCTAACAGATTTGCAATCTTAAGGAGTCCACTGGTTTCCCGGGAATTAGCAATTAAACATGGATACGTAGTCTCGGATTTGTTCTTTTTCTTGTCCTAAGATATGGAGAATCCATTTGTTAGTAGGAAGCTTGTATTTTTGATATTTTGTCATCACTGATAAATCAAATACCTTGATAAGGGCAGGTCCAACTGGTATCAGAGTCTTGGAGAACATACCATTCACAAGTGATGCTAGCATTCCATATAAACATATGATGGCAAAAATTGCTAGCATGGCAACTAAAAAAATAAAATATTAAATGTTGACATTATTTTATGCAGTTGCTTTTTTATTGTCTACAATACTTTTCATTACAAAATGTATCATTTAGCTGTACCTTCTAGTTGATAAGGAAGCCTTCCAAGAGTAGAGAGGAGAAAACAAACTATGATGACCTCCATCACAGTGGTCAATGCCAAGTTAACAAGATTGCCATAGGCAGCTGTAAAAAAAACAGTCCAATTCACAATTGTAAACTCCAAGAGACTCGGTGATAGGCTATCTCATGTCTTTAGAAACAAACCTACCAACTAGAATCAAGAAAGCATTGATGACCAGGAATGCTATAGCACCAGCAGCAAATCCGTATGCTGACTCTGTGGATATTTGCAAGCGATGTCCTGCAGGGAAAATAAACCATCACATTAGTACTCTAAATTTGAACATTTACATTTTGAATTATTTCTATATATTGTTCACGACATGTTATGTTTTCGTACCTGCAAACCGAAACCAGCACCAAGTTGCCCAAATAGCCACATAGAAGGAGGGAACAACAGAGCCAAATTTCTGGCCACCTTGTACTTGTAGTCGACTGATGTAGGCCTGCATTATGGCTCCTGGGATGAGTACCCAAGGAACAGTTAGGTCGAAAAAGGCCAGGTTGGACTGATTGTTGTGAATGGCTGAGAGTGCAGCCAGCCCATTGCAGAGATAGAATAAAGCATCGGGGATCTGTGCACCTTTACCCTCAGGATCAATCAGTTTAGATTTCTTGAGGTAACTAAGATGCTTCTGCAGGGATTCATTGGAGACAGGCTGGGGTCCAACTGGAATTAAGGACTTCTCAGCAATGGTATTGATGAGGCGTGCAAAGGTGCCATAGAAGGACAGGAGAGTAAAGAGAGAGCAGGCCACTCCAAAAAACATGTAGTATTGTTTGATTGGAATCTGGGATATGGTTGATATTGTCACCAGGGCAAAAAAGGAATTGTGGATTAGCTCAAGTGTGTCTTTGTTTAGACTCGCGATGCAGAAAACCAAGGCAGCAGACAAGAAGAACCAGTTGCCAACCATGGCAGGCCTTACTTTATCAGCTTCGATTTGGCCAGTGGTTGTAGACACCACATATTCTTCCCAGGTCTTCACCAACCAAAACATGCAGTGTAAGCCAAATTTGGTAGCATGGTAGCAGTCTTGACGCAGATAGGCATAATAGCTGGATAAAAGTTGAGCAGCAGAATTTATGGTTATCCAGATAGCAGCTACTGAGTTTGATGGGAAGTAATGGAAGGCGTAGAAGGCAAAAATAAATGGTGAGACTGTGTCACAGAAGAATCCCAAAGCCATTGGTTCAGCATATTTTGTATTCTTCTTTTTCTCTTGACCTAGGCTTTGGGAGCTGCTGGCATTAGTGGTTCCTAGAAGCAGCACGTTAAAGAGAGGGTTTCCAAAACCCTTTAGCACATAACGTTGGGTCAGTCCTTTGATTAGCAGCGCTGATGAGCCATATATGGCAAAGAGCAAAATTAGGAGCTCCAGAATCCCAGAGACCACTAATGCCCACCCTGCTACTAGACCCACAGCTTCAAATATGAGCGTGAGAGTGATGGCACCAAACACAAAGGGCATTATATAGTTTACTGTTGCTGAACAGAAGGCCAGAAGGAAGGAAAGCAGGATGTAAGGAACCAGCCCAGCGATGGCAGACTCCTTGATGTACAATGGAATGTCAGTTGTATTGATACTGCCTGTGTTAGTGTTCATATCTACAAATGTACTATTTGCCATTGATGATTCATTAAATGGGATTGGACTTTGTTGGTTAGCACCTAGATAAATTCTTGTGGCCCCATAGCTTGCCCACAGTGCTGCATATCCTACAAATGACGTTCCACTTAGATGGTCATATTTTCGGAAGGACAACAAGCCTGCCACAAGCTGACACAGCCCACCAATTAGAATGAGATGGACACCTGTTTAAATTAACATAAGATTATTTACTGAGTTATACTGAATAATTCTTCTAAGTTGTTGTTAAATTAAAAATATTATATCAATGCGCAACAACACCTGCTAATATATTCTCCACTCCTTCTGCAGGAACACCAGTCCTGGCCCCATGGAAGTTCTGCAGTAGCACAAGGAAAGCACTGATTCCATTGGCCAGGAGCCCAAGGACACCTGGTTCCCCATAAAAACTTGCCGGAAAGCCACTTTCTGAAGCCATGAATATCCCCTTAACTGTGGCTTTTTGCTGATAAAAATAGTTGTGTAAAGAAGACATAATGATAAACAGAACAAATTCACACAAACATTTTACATTCTTGTCAAAACATCTACTAATCAATAATAATAAATAACATTTGTGCTTAAATTTTCTTTGAGTTTACCTGTCTAAGACATAATGAAGCCGTTATGTGATGTGTTTTAATAGAAGTTATGTGTGACTCATGAATATCAGGCAGATAATCAGCATGATATCAAATATTTGTACTTTTAGTGATGGTTAAGATAAAAACATAATATAATTAATTAAATAACAATAATAAATGTATTACAAGAATTGAACATTTTCATGTTTTATCTCCCCAAAGATTTTAAATGAGACATTCAAAATGCACCAAAACAAAACAAAAAAAAAACCCTGCCTATTCATGTGTGTTTAGTTTCTTATTCTCCCACCTCCGTAAGTAAGAAATGCAGCTGTCTGGTTCAGCCTACAGCTGAGCAGTAGTCAAAAGTATTTCACATAGTTGATGTATCAGCCTTCAGGCTATTAACTAAAACTGTGTCTCTGGAGTAGAGGCAAGTCTTAGCTGCATAGAATGTACTTTGTTACAGTTCAGGTGTCAGTAAAGCGACAGCCTCGGTAATTTAATTTGTTTTATCTCAAACTGCCAGCAAACAGATGCCAATTTACAAAGTGCTGTGTGGACAAGACTTGGGGATAACCTTAAGGTAAGTTTGAGCTCACAGTAATGTCAAATTTTCAACATACTTTTACAAACATTTTAACATACTAAATTAATCACTGGGCAAAGATATTTTGTTGTGGTGTATATTTATAATCTATTTAACATTTTTAATTTTATGTATATTTAAAATAAAAGACAAAAGAAGAACTAATATTTAAAGAAATACAAATAAAAACTTACCCAGTGAAGATCCTTGGTCTGAAATTAAGTATTGAGATGATTTTCAAGAATGCTTTAAGTTTATAGAAACATTCTTGATGGACATGGGAGGAGTTACTGTGATGTCAGTCAGCCCATGCCCATCATTAACAGTGACATCATTGGCCCTGTCAATAGACATTTTGTTTCCTTCTGTGAAAATCCCACCCATGAACCTAAAAATAATACCTGGGAAATCCAGCCCCGGTTCTTTTCTGGGTTCAGTGGGTGTATAATTGTCTTTTGTAGTCTGGTACCATATAAAAAGAGCCAGGCCATTCCTGACTCTATTAGAGCAGCATCCTCTGTCGTCAATCAGTCATCTCTACATTCAACTAGAAAAAGGAGAGAGACTTTGAAAACAATCTTCATATCCAGATCCTGACCACAACAATCATCTTCAACATGCTTTCAGCTGTACAGGTATAACATTAAGTATTATCATCTTGTCTTCGTAGTTTTGGAGCTTTAAAAAAATAAAAATTCAAAATTAAATAAAAAACAAAACCATGTAATAAACTGCATTTTTTTTAAATAACAGTGCAATAATAACCATGAACTATTACCTATATTAAGTATACTTTATTATGGACTAATAATGGTTAAAGCCATGCTAATTGAAGAAAGAACAAAAACTTACTTGTTATGAATTCACTTAGATAGAATTCACAGTTGTCACTCAAACATAATTGTTTGCACACAGAGATCTTCCAGATACCTGACTTCCTTCTCGGCAGCCCGAGGACTCCATAAATCTGCACTAGATGGTGAGCAAGCTCTACCTGTTACAGCTCTCTACCTTTCCTCTAAACTACTGTTTGTTAATTCGTGATTTAGATTTTAATTTAGGATCAAAAATTTAGATACATTTTTGTATAGACTGGCTCTTTAAATAATCAAGTGAATTATGTGAATTGTTTCTGGATTCATTTATATTGTCTCTTGTCTGTTTTTAGTGGCAGAGCGTCCTGCTCCTGAGGAAACAGTCACTAGCAGCTTTGGCAGGTTCATTCAGACCGTACAGCCAAAGAATCTGACACCAACAGTGCTACAGCGCAGCAAACGCATGGTTTTGGACAGCATTGGTGTTGGGCTTCTGGGAAGCACCACTGAGGTGTTTGATCTTGCTCTTCAGCACTGCCAGGTAGGACAACGTCCAATAGTAAATAGTAAATATAATAAATCAAAGCATGTCTGTTATATGTTTCGGATATGTTCATGTGAATGAGTTGAATTTTCTGACCATCCATTTGTCTTCTTACCCCAGCACATGTATGCTTCTGACGACATCAGTTTTGTCTATGGGCGCCAAGGTGTGAAGCTCTCGCCAACGCTTGCTGCTTTTGTCAATGGAGTAGCTGTAAGTATCAGCTAATGTATTGAGTTACCTGTACGATTTTGACATTTAATCTTACATTCCCTATGTAATTTGACACAGATTTTTTTCTTGTGAAATTCCTGTTCTGCAAGTCCTGAGATTAGCAGCCTGTCAAAAAGTCAAAGAAGCGTATAAATGAAAACTTGTTTTCTAACATTATTTTTGGCTCCAAATGTATTAATGTGAAAAACTAGTTTAATAAGTAGTGCAACCTCAGCAGCACTGTGAAATATTAATGAACCATGCTGTTGGAATGTCTGGTATGGTTAAACAGAAACAATCCAGGAAGTGTTTCAAATGATAGAAACTAGATCAATTGATTGGCTCTTTTTATACTACCGGCAGTCATGCACAGCTTTTCCTATGTTGTGTTTTTTGCTATGTGAGAAAAGATGACACAAACCATCATCGAGTAACTGCCACTATAGAAAAACATTGTATACATTTATTGACATGTTGGTTTTGCACAGGCTCACTCAATGGACTTTGATGATACTTGGCATCCTGCAACCCACCCTTCTGGAGCCGTACTGCCTGCTCTCCTGGCTATCAGCGACATGTTGCACAGCAACAGCAAACCAAGCGGGCTTGACTTTCTAACAGCATTCAATGTGGGCATCGAAATACAGGGCCGACTGATGAGATTCTCCAATGAGGCTCACAACATCCCTAAGAGGTAAGAGTCCATCCATTATTTTTTAATTCTTAACATTTCTAAGCACACCACAGTCTGAACATTGCTTACATAATTTATTCTGTGAGGTTATGCACATTTACACCAGGCTAAGTAAGAACATTGCAGATTTTGTGCAAGGCTATCAAAGCTCCTTCAGACAGGTGGCTATGCAAAGCAGTTCTGTTTGTGCACCAAGAATATAGTTAAATACTCATAATTTGTTATTTCCTGAGTACTGAGAAAACAAAAACCACCTTGATTCTTGAATAATATTTGAAACAGGTGGCTATGTGAAGACTCAAACATTATGATTTATTAAATTCAAAAGAGTTGCTAAGGCAAGATTAAAAATAACTGTCTAAATATTTGATATACTCATTTTTGAAGAAGCAACACACATTTAAAGAACAGTGGAGCTATGTTGCTATAAGTGAAAATTAATCTGAAGATGTTTTGTCCTGTGTTAAGTAGTATGCAAATAATAGCAATGCTCTTTTCTGTCTTTTCCATAAGGTTCCATCCTCCAAGTGTGGTGGGCACTCTGGGTAGTGCTGCTGCTTGTGCTCGCCTCCTTTCTCTAGATCGCAACCAGGCTAGTAATGCCTTGGCCATCGCTGCATCTTTGGCAGGTGCACCAATGGCTAATGCTGCAACACAATCAAAACCTCTTCACATCGGAAATGCTTCACGTCTAGGTCTTGAAGCAGCCCTGCTGGCATCTCGTGGTTTAGAAGCAAGTCCTCTAGTCTTGGATGCAGTACCTGGCGTTGCTGGCTTCAGTGCTTTCTATGAAGACTATGCCCCACGTCCCATTGGATCCCCTGAGGAGGATGAGCACAGCTTTCTGATAGAGTCACAAGACATCGCTTTCAAGCGCTTTCCTGCACATCTGGGAATGCACTGGATTGCTGATGCTGCTTCTGCTGTGCACAAGACCCTGGTTGGCCTGAGAGGAGGCAGCATTTCTCCAAACCTGGTGCAGGACATCCTGCTTAGGGTGCCACTCTCCAAATACATCAATCGTCCATTCCCAGAGTCAGAGCACCAGGCGCGCCATTCTTTCCAGTTCAACGCCTGCACTGCTTTGCTGGATGGAGAAGTGACAGTGCAGTCCTTCCACCCAGAAGCCATTCAACGACCTGAACTTCATGCACTCCTCTCCCGCGTCCGTTTAGAGCACCCCAGCGACAACCCAGCCAATTTCAACATAATGTATGGTGAGGTTGAGGTTACCTTGGTGACCGGAGATGTCTTAAGAGGACGCTGCGACACTTTCTACGGTCACTGGAGGAACCCTCTTAGCCAAGAAAGCCTGCATAAGAAGTTCCGTAACAACGCAGGCACAGTGTTGTCCACAGAGAAGGTGGAAAGGCTCATTGAAGCCGTCGAGAGCCTGGATCGTGTAGATGACTGTAAACAACTGCTTGCCCAACTGCAATAAAAAAATACTAATTATATGACATCAAAATGTAAAGCCAATGAATTGTTGTGCAAAACAAATATACTTGTAGAATTTCTTTAATTATAAATACTTCTTAAATGTTACATTGTCCTACTTGCTGTACACACTGTAGATTGACAGTATAGTCTTAACTTTTTGTCTTATTGCACATTTTTACAGTATTTATTTACACAGTTTCTCATAATGTCTGACAAAAGTTGTTTGTGTTTGTAAATATACATATCTATCTATCTATCTATATATATATATATATATATATATATATATATATATATATATATATATATATATATATATATATATATATATATATTGTTTCCCTCTGTTGAGCTCTTCTGAAATATTGTATCATGTTATAATTGTGTAAGATTTTATTATGTTTCAAAATCAATAAAGGTCTACTTTTAAAACTATACATGTTTCATCCATTTTTTTTGTTTAGAATATATAAACAATAATAACTAGGTTGTTTTTGTGAGATTTCCTGTAAATATGTAGTATATTACTTTACATGTTATGTAGTGGAGCTGCAAAAACTGCCTCATACCTCAACAAGTGTGTGAATCACATAAAAAGATATAAAAATGCTACAATATTTAGTATCAACTCAAGAAGATGGGCTGTAATGAAAATTTAAGAATAGGAAAAACCACAAGACCACCTCATTCCACTGAGAATATATAATTAATTAATATTCATGAAAAGATTTAGAGAGTCAATATGTAAAGATCATTTAAATATCGGGGGTGAAACATTGGGTACAGTTGCAACATCTCATACTTCATACAGACTGAAGAATCAAAGCTTAACAGGGATGGAATTCTTAATGAGTTGATATTTTTCCAGTTCAGGTGTCCTTGAATTTTAAAAAAGCTGATGAAAAACTCAGTACTCAACAAAAAAAATCTTGGTTATATAGAAATTCAGCAGTTTAGGAAGCAGGGCTGGAGTGGGTCTCCCTGGAGACTCCCTTTGCATCCCTGGAGTTTTAGACCAACTTACTTTAGCTCATGACGGACTATATTAAAATAATTCTTTCACATTATTTTGATTGTCCCTATTGCACATTTTGCTGCCTCTAAGTAACATTTCAACAACATGACAAATTATTCTAATTAGATTATTAGAATAGAAGAGTAATTAAAATAGACTGTCTGCTTTAATCTGCTGACAACCAACAGATATTTAATTAAATATAAGAGAATCTGCAAAGTACATCAACTTACACTTACACTAACCATAACCACAATGTATGAAAACCCAATATGATCAAAGAGACATAAATAACATAAAGTTACATAACATAAATAAATCACAAGAAATCATAAAAGATTTACACCAAGAAAGACTTTTACATACAATTATATGAGTATATAATTGCTATAGCAATATAACTACTAGAGTCATATTAAAATCTTTTTTGAAAATAAAAAGTATGGATGCAAAATTTACCCAGGAAAAGCTATACATTAATAAAGACATTTACAGTGAAGGGTTTAGGTTCAAAGAGGAACAACAGAAAACAATTTTTGGGGATATACAAAAGTTCGGATATGAATTTTTTTTAATAAAATGTAAAAGTAAATACACTCCTAAAATAAACATATTTAATGTTTCTTTAGGCTGAGTACAACATGAGCATTTGGGGGAAATACTGTTATTAAATTTAGGTAGTTTGATATTTACTGGGTAGCAATTGTGCATAATTGTGCATAAGACGTCGACAAATTTATTAGATAATATATTTATTAAGTATTTTCTAGAAGAAGTCAAAACTGTTCCCATTCTATGGGAACCTGGTTAAGTGAAGCGTAGTGAGTATTCTCTAGTATGGTTACCCATACTCAAAATTGGTCCTCTGCTATTTGGAACGGGAATCAAACCTGCAAACTTCCAAATCTTAAAACTATTAGGCCATAACTGCCCCTAAAAGAAAACTGATGCATACGTTTTTCATATGAGAGAGGGACACTACAGTCTTATAAGAACTGACTGACTTTAAGTATATATGTATTAATAATATCAGAATCTATTTTGTCTATTCACTGGGCCAATTCCATGTCAACTCATGCAGAGTTCATTCATTCATTGTCTTTTTGGCTTAGTCCCTTAATTAAACATGGGTCACCACATCGGAATGAACCGCCAACTTATCCAACATATGTTTTACGCAGCGGATGCCCTTCCAGCTGCAACCCATCAGTGGGAAACATCCATACACACTCATTAACACTCATACACTACAGACAATTTTAGCTTATCCAATTCATCTATAGCACATGTCTTTGGACTTGTGGGGGAAACCGGAGCACCTGGAGGAAACCCACACAAACACGGGGAGAACATGCAAACTCCACACAGAGTTGCCAACTGACCCAGCCGAGGCTCGAACCAGTGACCTTCTTGCTGTGAGGCGACAGCGCTACCCACTGCACCACCACGTCACCCTCAAGCAGAATTCTCCAGCTCAAATTTTAAATTGAACTTTTATTCAGAAGAAACATAGAGATGTATATTAATGAAAGCCAACATATGAAATGTTATGGATGAATACCTAAAGTCATCTGCAAGTAACATAACTTGACAGAAAACTGACCTGACAAAAAAATTGTACAAAATAGTGGTTTACTCCAACATAGGCTCATACATTTAGATTGCGAATTATGTCGCAACAAGTATGTGTGGCAGAATTTCGTCTTTAAAATGAGTGCTCGTTGCCTCAATTTAATTGAGTGATGGAGTCTGCCAAAACTTAATATTTAAGTTTAACTTGCTGGTTTTGTAGACTATACTTAAATTATTCAGTTCAACAAACTTAGTACTAAGTTTGGTGATCTGAACAATTTATTTATGTTTATGTGTGTGTGTCTGTATATATATATATATATATATATATATATATATATATATATATATATATATATATACATACATGCATGTATGTGCATGTGTGTGTGTTTAAATAATTATACCTGAAGTCATTGTTTTCTGATTTCGAATAAAGACCTTGCACATATCAGAATTTTACAGTCAAGACTATATTTGTGAAAATGACCAATTTGTTTTTTCAAAGGATTAATTATGATTTTGATCTCTCTATACTTGAAATCTTAAGTTTATGCATTTTCATGGTGCATAAGTTAAATTAACTCAAATTTTTAAGTGATAGGACAAAAATGCTGAATTTTAAGTTATGTTCAGTCAACTTTACTTAATCGTTTAAGTAAATACAACATTAGGGTTTACAGTGTATAGGTGAATTCAAAAAACTAAATTGGCTCTAATGCATGTGTGAATGTGAGAGTGTATGGGTGTTTCCCAGTGCTGGGTTGTGGCTGGAAGGGCATCCGCTGTGTAAAACATATGCCAGAATAGTTGGTGATTCAGTTTGCTGTAGCAACTCTGAAAAAGGGGACTAAAGCGAAGGAAAATGAATGAATGTAAAAAAAATCAGGGCTACAAGAATGGGCCTGTTTGAACAGTCAGTCTAGAACAGCTTTCGTATTTCAACACAGTAGCATGACAACACCGTCACCATCCCACATGGCCAAGAAACACAGACTGGCCCACCAGAACTCTCCCACTGCTGCCAACTAGCCATTAGACGTGTGGTGAGGTTAAATTCAAAGCCATATAGTTAAAAGCTGGAATGCATCTAAAAACAATTGGGTATTTCCTGTAATTAGAGTACTTTGAATGGGAATGTTCACTAAATTACTAATTTTTATGAAAAATGGTTCAGAATATGGGTTATCTAAACAAAAGGTGCATTTACTATTAGTTAGCAGACCTGAACGTAAATAAAACTTTGCTAAGTACATTTTTTTGCTATGTAGGAATTTCCAACATAGTCACTGGCGATAATTCACGTGTTGAAAACACAATAGTGTGCTCTCTGGGGTGCTCAGATTCGCTGACGCTTGAGATGATGTTACCTTTGTTTGCTTTCTTATCATAAAATTCTGTTTTCTCATCTTACATTCTTCCCTACCACAATACAATTATCCGGACTGTGTTTGGGGCATAATCTATTATTCTATATAGTCGTCAGTGGCCAAGCCTTCACAATTAGTGTAAACTATGAGAAATTCCAGCTAAGAATTAGAATTAGATGACACCATCAATGTCAATTGCCCCATTGTAAACTGAACATGTATTTTGGTATTTCGAAATGTTTCTTTATGTCCTTTACTCAGAAAAAGATTATTAAATCTCACATAATCCTTTTTAATCCACTAATTATATGACTGCACAGAAACAAATAGCACAAAGTCAGAAGGAATTTATAAAGCTGTCACTTTAAAAAATAAACAGCACTTAACAGATTATTTTGAGGGTGGGGGTTCAATTTTAACGAAGAATGGTGTAAAAGCTTTTTCTAAATAAATAACTTTGGCAAAATAATTAAAAATACCTCAAGTCTGAACAAACAAAATAAAGAAAAAAGTAAACTCCAGTCCAGAGTCCATTTTTTTCATGACTTCACTGTATCTTGAGTATGTTGATGAAAAATCATAAAACGAATGCCATAAAAATCAATGAGTTTACAGTAATAGAAGATAAAATCTGATTAAAAACAGTGATATTAAAAACAAGTCCAACTCATTGTTTTACTAGAAGGAAGAGAAAGCTTTTACCTTTAAAATGAATTCCTTTACAGAAAGGTTTTATTTACATGCTATTAATAAGTGATGACCTATAAAATTTTATAGTCATTTTTCCTTTTAGTTTACTTCTTTTGGTACATCTAGTTAAATGAGAATTATTTCTTGGCAACTAGCAGAACAAACAAGAAAAGTGAATTAGACATTACAAATTTGTATAGAATTAAAAATCGCAATAGCAAAAAGAACAAAGAGAAGGGAAGGATAATCAAAATAATTATAAACATGAATCTCCATTATACTAAAATAGCAAATAATAACACTTATTTGCTGGACTTTGTATGTGCACACTGTAATAACTTAGAATGCACTTGATCAAATACATATATGGGAACTTATTGTATCAGGTTCAGGATTTAGAATTAACTTAATGACATGAAGAACAGGACAGTAAAATAAAGCATAACATAGGGATTATCCCATTAAAGAGTGATTTATTTAACCTCCTAGCAGGCATAGGACATCGACAGGACGTGGGGGTACGTTGTATTTTGTTTGGAAATGAAAATCAGGTTGACGTCAGAACTCAACGTCAGGCCGATGCAAATGTCCAGCATAAATTAAACCAAATATCAGCGGCTAATGATGTTACAGCTTGACGTTGTGTGGACGTTACTTTCTAACACAACCTAAAATCAAACAAATATCAACGTCATTTGATGTCGTTGATGGACATCAAATTAATGTGTTTATATCCTCCTATACCCAAAGAATTTTTTTTCTTTTTTTTTCTATGATTTCCTACATCCTTTGGGTTAAAATAAAATCTACAATTTAGAGTTTTTACATTTTGTTTTTATTTTTAATTTTACAGCATGTCCACTGTAGTGGACCACAGGACCATTTTAGTTTAAAACGACCGCCACTCAGACAACAAAACTGTACAGGGTATGGCTGTAAAGGGATAATAATCCAATATTAATTTAACAAAAACTAAACCAAAGCCATTTTTTTTTCTTTGGTATTGAAATTCCTGAAACAGATTAGTCTGAAAGAGAGACAAATTCCAAAAAAAAAAAAAAAGAAGTGATGTTAATCCAAAACAAATTGAACATAAAAGCGATTTAAAACTGATTGTCATTCTCTAATTGTCTCTAATTCTCTAATTGTTTGATTGTCAGACTCTAAATCAGAGTCTTCCTCAACTATCTTATAAAGAATCCTCTCTGCTTCAGTTCTGCCCCCTACAACATGCATTCATTAATTACACTGAGATGCTCCTAGTGTCCACTATAGTGGACATTTAAAAAAGGATATTTTGAAACACAAACAAGTTGACAGCTGTTGAAAGCTGTATTGTTCCTGACACTTTAATAAACAAATATATATGTGTGTGTGTGTGTGTGTGTGTGTGTGTGTGTGTGTGTGTGTGTGTGTGTGTGTGTGTGTGTGTGTGTGTGTGTGATAACAATAGTAAAAAAACATTTAAAAAGCTAAATTTTACAAACATCTCTCCTTCCCATAAAATGTGCTTTTTTTTTGTATGTCGGCCATTTTGGAACGAATGCAATGTAAGAATTGGTTCCTAGCATGCCAGCCAATCAAATGACATATCACTAGAAAGCCCAGGATGTCCTCTGCATAGTACAACAAGACTCAAAAACTTCAAAGAAAATTCATGAAAACACAATGTCCACTACAGAGGACACAAGTCAATAGGTGGGGTCTCATGAGGACAAGCTGGCTAGACTTTGAATTTTGATCATCTGATGTCACAACCTAATGCTTTTTTTTTTTTAAGATTTATTTTTTGGCTATTTTGCCTTTATTAGATAGAACAGTATTTAGGACAGGAAGCGAAGTTGGAGAGAGAGAGAGGGGGATAGGGAAATGTCCTCGAGCCGGGATTCGAACTCATGACACCCTGACGTGCTACTGCACCATATGTCAACGCGCTAACCACTAGGCTATTATGTCTTATCATGTATTTTTGACACCTTAAATTGAACAAAGATTGTTCAAGTAAATTAATTGCTTGTGAGGTCACAGTAAGTCTTCAAAGACTTCACTCAAAAGAATGACACAAATTGTTATGTTTTGCATCTAAATCTCTTAGTATTTTATATTGTAATTATAACCCCTTGGTTGTGTTTTGTTGATGTTGTTCATTCTGTTAAAGCTGTAGTTTAAGCAATATCAGTAAAAACATGCTTTTTTATGAAAAACGTTCTCTAAAGTCAGATAATTTAACTTGAGCCATTGATATTTGATTAACAATTCCATAATGGTTACATAACAAATGATTATATATCCTGCTGAAAGTAGGGCAAGGAAATATTTTCCTGTCAAGAAAGAAATACCATATGATCAGTGACATAATGTTGTCTTGTTGCCTAGTGATAATGTGACAACAGGAAATACAGTAATGTGACAATAAACACTTGATGGGTTTACAGAAAAAGGAAAGCAAAGCATGTTTTAGATTCTTTACCTTAATTTATATCAGGAAATATTAGGAGTGTTCTATTATTAGCAGTAACAAAACTATGGGGTCAATATATGTACTCACAATGCATTAAATAATGTTAACAAGCATGAATTTGATTGTTAATAATGCATTAGTAGATGTCGAACTAATGTATGATTAATTAATGCTGTACAAGTATTGTTCATAATTAGTTCATGTTAGCAAATATATAAGCTAATGAAACCTTATTACTAAAGTGTGACCATACGTTTACTATATCTTCTCAGGCCAATTATTTATGCTTTGGACACAACATTTCAGCACAGTGTTTCAGCATGACAAGTCTTAAGTTTGGACAAAAGTAGTTTGATATTGAAGAAAAAATTAGCTCGGCTGAACCAACCAATAAAAAAGTATATTTAATTATATATTTGGAGAGGCGTTTGAGTACACACTGGTTGCGAAAACAGACACTGTAATACTGGGAAGTTGCAATATTTAATCTAAAATGTAAGATACCTGAATTCAGTTATTGTTTACATTTACACAACTGATTAATAATAAATCGCAAGACAGTAATGATATTTTACTGATATTTTGTACTATTTTAAATACAGTAGTATCTTCATGTGTAGATACTTTGTGTATTTATTTATTTATTTGTTTATTTATTTATTGTGTGTGTCTGTCTGTCTATAATTTCATTGACTTAAAATTTTTGGACAGTTTGTAATTACAGTGTACTAGCTAAGAATGCACTGATAAACACCTCTATATGAACATGTTTTGCCATTAAATCGCATATAATCAGAGTAATGATTTTTAAACTGGAATATTTTTTTTTTTATTATAACCACTTGATTGTGTCTTCTTCTTCGTCGTCGTAATGAAAAAGTTATGGTTTAAGCAATATAAAAAGAGCTGTTGCTATTTAGTTAATATTTGCAATAATAATTGTATGTGTAAAGTATAAAGGTAATATTCTGTGATGACATCTACAGTGATATCAGTAATAATAAGGGTAATAATAATGATGATGTGTTAATAATGGGTGGGGTATGTATATATTTTCAGTGTTCAATTTTTAGTGTTCCTGCTGAAAGTAGGACAAGGAAATGGTTTCCTGTTAACAAGAAATTATATAAATAATCAGTGATGTACTGTTTGTAAAAATGTTAAAACAGGAAATAATGAGACAATGAATGACAGTACGGAAGAAATAAAAGATAAATATGCATGGTTTAGATTCTTTCCTTTACTGCACAATATTCAGAATAAGTATGATAACACTTCCTAAGAAACCCATATGCAGAATGAACTATAGCTCTATTTATAATTAATAATAATCATAAGGATGACATTTCTTTTAAAGATTTATTTTTTGGCCTTTATTAGACAGGACAGTATTGAGACAGAAAGCGAAGTGGGAGCGCGAGGAAGATAGGGTTATCCAAATTAATGTCAAGTTCATGTTTTAGCAACACTTTAGGAACACTGCTTTTTTTGATAATTTGAAGAAATCTTATTAGTTACAAATTATTACATCTGGCATAATTTGTTTAATTAAAACACACATTTCCACTGACTTGGAATTTGTTATTTCACTTTAGTTTAAGCAAATTGAACCCAAGAGCAAATTTACTTTAAAAATCCTTACTGATCTCAGAATTAGTGTTAGCATAGCTATGGCTCTTTGAGTGAAGCATCAAACATTAATGTTGAAAAATTTGCCAATGCTACTCTTCTGAAAGGTGGTAACCGCAAAACTAAAAACACTTACTCATAACTCTTCTTTATCTTCAAACTAATGATGATTAAACTCTAACAAGTCTTTAAACACCTAAGATTGTTTTTTTTTTATATTCTACTCTTAATTCAGTCCCATGCAAAGCTTTCTGGCAACTTCACATCCATTACGACATATCAATGAATAAAAATTCACTTAATATTACTAGTTTGCAACGATTAGAAAATATTTAAATATTACAAGTAAATGAATATTAATATTTAACTCTTTCCACTCGTTTCATTTATTACATAAAGTAAATGTGTAAATATTAAATATTTACTTGGAAAATTCTAGTTAACCTTGACACTTACTATTACAAGTTAAAAAATATGAGAATAAATTTATTAGATTTTACCACACCAAAAAGTCATTTCTTTCAGTGCAGTTTCCTTCTTTTTTGTTTTGTTTTAACCCAAGTTCCACCCCAAGAACTGAACATCCAAAGGCAGCTTAACACAATAATTAGTCAAATACAGTAATTTAACAGTCTAGAGTCATGCATGTTGTGACAACAGTAATGGTAGAAGAAAGAAAAAAAAACAATTACAAGTAACAGAGGAAGAAAATTTTTTTTTTTTAATTTGATAAATAAAAAGATATAATAATAAAAAAAATAAAATAAAATAAATAAATAAATAAATAAATAAATAAATAAATAAATAAATAAAAATTGCAGGACAAACCACATTAAAGACAAGAAACACCATGAAGTGGATACAAAGGGATATGCTGATTATTTAACCACAGGGTAATTCAGATTTTTTAAAAATATGATAAAATAGTTTCCCAGTACGTATAGAACCTATCCACCGAACCCCTTAGTGTGTATTTAGTCTTTTCTAGTTTTAGAAAAGACATCACATCTTCAAACCAGGCTGTCACAGATGGGGGCGATGAGTATTTCCAGCATAATAAGATTCTTCTGTATACATAAAGATGTTTACACTAAAAAAAAAATAATTCATTGGATGAACTCAATTAATTGAGGTCAGGATTTCCATCCAATAAATTTGTTAAGCACCAATTAAAAAAAATATTTACACAATTAAATGCAATTGTTGGTCCAACATGATTTTATAAAATAAAAGTTTAAATACATTTGTATTTTTATTTAACTTAAACTCAAAGGTCTGATAATATCATGTACTTTATGTTTATGTAACTTTATGTATATATGTTCTTTATTTAGAAGATATTAATCTTCTAAATCTTCATAATAAATATCATTAGATTTATTATGTGATATTTTTAATATCACATAATCATTAGGATAAACTCTAACAAATCTTTTTATTAACTTTAAACACCTAAGATTACTTTTATTGTCAACATTTCCCTCTCTTAAATCAATCCCACGCAAAGCATGCTGGGGACTACAAATCCCCTAACCAGGTAGTTAGACCAACACAATTCCTTTGTGTTGTCTCAACACAAAATGCTTAGGCTAACTTAATGATTTACAAATGTAAATGGATTGAACATAGCATTAATTGGCCAAAGAAAATACAAGAATTGTGTTGTTTCAGCTAATTTTAAACAGGTTTTTTGAACAAGCAACAGTAAAAAAATGTTTGTGTAGTGTAAGCAATAATGCCCATCTGAGTAGCTGATAAAGTTATAGTCATGGTGTCACTTGGGGTTGGTTGTTGCTAGATTTATATTATATATATTTATATTATTTATTACATTTCCCATTTATTGCATTTTATTAATGTCTACCCCCACCTCAACCCTAAACCCAACCATCACATTACTGTAAAAATATTAATTATTGTTATACAGTGTCATGAAAAAATTCTTCTATATTAATGTGCATATCGCACTTCCAGCTGGCTGAGCATCTGATCTAGACTTTACCCTCGGAGTTCCAAATATACCTATTGAGGAACAAGGCAATAATGTCTCCTCTAGGGCCTCGCTGATAGATTTAAAAATCAATGTCTAATAATTATTTAAAGAAGGGCAAGACCAAAGCATATGTGTCAAATAAGCTGGAGAAAACAAACATCTATTGCAAGACGTGTCTAATTCAGGGTACATTCCTGCCAACCATGCCTTGCTTAAAAATATCACCTGTGTAACACAACCTAACAGATGATGATGATGCATACATTTCTGTGTGCCTCCTCCCAAAAAAGTCTCTGATACTTTTACACCCAGTTCATCTTCCCATCTAGATTTAATGTTATCCATATTATATTCTTTCAGAGACATGAGTTTAGAGTATAATATAGAGATCAATCATAATTATAAGGCTATGACTTTCCTCTCTTTTTTAAGTAAAGTCAACTAATCGCTTTTTACTTCATCATACTGCAACTGACAACACAAGCATAAAATACAGTACAACAACAATGCAATTGTTACATCCATATGTTGTAGTGGGTAGAGCTGAGGGAGCCTGGAGTGGGGAGCTGAGTAGACACTGGGTCAGCAGCTCTGGTTGCGGGGCCTCTTACAGATCTAAATGCTCCGGAGAAACTAGTGGATCAGAGGTCACTGGCAGTTCATTAAGCTCTGGCAGGTCTGATGGCCCTGGCATGTCAGATGGATTTGGCAGGTCTGATAGCTCTGGTTCTGGTAACAGCTCTTCTTGGACCTCTACCGGTGGCCCTACTTAGAGCTTGATGCTGACATCTCTGGCAGAAGTGGCTCTGGTGCCTTAGGCTCTGGAGGCGGTGACTTTGACAGTGGTGTTCTGGCAGTTCTGATGGAGGTGACTGGTCTGGTTGTTTGGGTGATGGTGGCCCTTTTTCCAGCTCAGTTGATGGCAATTCTTGGTACTTGGAATTATGGATCAAGACAGGGAGAAATTTATGACAAGAAGCCATTTTGCAAACTGACTGTGGATTAGTGGTGGCCATCTTTGGAACAGGCGGACTAGTGACAACCTTTATGGAAAGTAGTGGACCAGTGGTGGGGAAGTGGAGAACTGGCGGTAGCTATTCTGGACATGTGGTGGGCACTAGGATCTCGTTGGCACTGATTTGGGAGGATGCATGCACACTGGAGCTGCCAAAGTAGTGCTGTAGGTGCAATTTCGAAGAAAGAAGCTGTAGAAGCTGTGTGTCCTAGCATGCCAGCGGAAGCTGTAACTGGAGCAGCCAGACAAAGAGCGTTCTCCCCTAGATGATTGTCATCACTGTTCATCATTCCACATCCAGCAAATGATCAAGTCTTCAGTGTTCCCTGTTCCATGTTTCTGCATAGCATGCATATCAGAAGACAAAGAGTTACTTAACCATAACCAGATCTACATGCCATCCATCAAACTTGTCAAACTTGCACATCTATCTGTCTGTGATGCTGTGACACCAGCGATGGTGTAAACCCCCTAGGGTTGATGAGTGCATTATCTATTGTGTAGACCGTCATCAATGACAGAGATTATGCCATCAGTGTGGTAATAGGTAAATGCAGTTATGTGAACACCTCTAATGCATTCTTAACCTAAATAGTTGACTGTGTTAGAAAGTCATTAGTTCACTTTGTGTGGAAACCTTTTAACCATTTAAGGTTATTTACAAATTTAAACTAAACAGCCCTAGTTTAATTCAAGTAGAAACTAAGATTCTATGTAAGTCTGTGTGACTTTAATTTCATTCTGTGTAAAATGTTGATTGGATCAAGGGAACGGCTTTCCACACAAATTAAATAAAATTTTTATTTTGAAATAAAAGTTTTGGTTGAAAGTGTGATCTGTGGATCAGACTGATTGTCAATAGTGAACTGGACATGAGTTTAGACATTTGGTAAGGTAAATCTTTAGAAGATGAAGAAGAGGAGGAAGAAGAAGTAAAAGAAAAATAATAACAATAATAAGAAGAAATTATGATTTATGGACATTTATGAATATTTATGAGACTATCACTGACAAAAATAAATATAGAAAAATTAAGCCGGACATATCATGGAGAAAAAGTTAATTCATTTACCTAAAAGCTAAAAGCTTTTATATAAGATCAAAGTTCCTGTAAAGCCCAGGTTTTGAAGGTAATAGCATTCTCTTCCTTCTTAGTTTAACAATGAGTTGATCTTGTTTAAGACAAAAAAAAATGCTTTCTTATCAAGAATTTGCTTCTGGCTACATTTGATAATATGTTGTAAAGACTGAACAAACCAAATAAAAGAACTAGAATAAAGCTCAATCATTTGAGGAAACAGAGTCCATTAAAAGATTTAAGTTGTACTGCAGGGACCTTCATAACTTGAGGAAAACTATTTAAAGAAAAACTGAATAAATGAGAATGAGTTTACAGTAATGCAAGTTAAATAAACTCTGATTAGACACTCTAATATCTGAACATGACCAACTCGTTGTTAAACTAAGAAGGAAGAGAACAATTTTAGTTTTATAACCTATAGGCTTTATGGGAATTTTTTACTCACACAGTTACATGATGGACTATCAAAATATTTCTATATTTAGACAAGCCCTCAATATAAAAGGTCATCTATTGCTGCAACAAGTTTTTTCACATATGTGAAAGCAAAAGCAACATGGAATCCACATTTTCTAAAATGAATCAAACAAGATTTGGAGAAAAGCTAAAAGCAATACTAAACTTTGCACTACAAAAACCCAGTTTGTCTTACAGACATGGTGTCTTCAAAGCTGTGCAAGAGACAATTGTCATGTTTCCATCCACCTATTTTTATGTGCATTTTGCATAAAAAACTTATGCGCATAACTGAGTAGGATAAACTTTTTATTCGATAAGAAAAGATGCTCATAAACTAAGATGGAAACACTTTTACTGCATAAATTTCAGTATGTGCATTAAAAAGGTCATGTAATTTTGTTATAAGAGATCATGTGATGATAAAAATGTGCGTAAATGGCAGCAGGCTGAGCACATTGAAAACGATCTCAAATGTTGTTTTGGTCATTCTAAAACACCTTTTAATTAATAATGCTACAAATAAATTCATAATCTAATAATACTGAATTCAAATGCAGTCTTCTTGGTGTTATTTTTGCAACCTACATTTTTATAATGATTTTGTTAGATTATTAAGAGCCAAATACAACATTGTTATTCTATTTCATTTAATTTGAATATTAAATAGACTTAAATGTTTTATGTTCATGAATAAAATACCTATATAGAAAAATGGCAGAGAACTGAGCAGTAGAATGTGAATAATATGAATGTGTTTGTGAATTAGCTGTCCACTGTAAACAACCACAGTAAAACACCCAGTTTTATTTAATTTTTTTATTCTTCAGGACACAAAAAAATAATAAAAATAATTCTGACATTAAAAAAAATTTTCAGCACCCCTGTAAACATCTGAAATCTTTATTTGACAAATACTGACAAGTCCATACCAACTTCATCTGCAGTAAAGACAGCAGCACAAAGCAATATATATATATATATATATATATATATATATATATATATATATATATATATATATATATATATATATAGCCTTAATATATTTTAAATATATATGTAATATATGTTGTATCTGTGTTGTTCAATAAAATATATATTTGATATCAAAAAATATATTTCTAAATATATTTTAGAGTGAAGAAAATATATTTTCAATATACCTTTGTTGTGATGAGTCAGAAGCCATTGGATCCATTTGCAAGCTTTATTAGCACAATCACACAAATGTAACAAACAGAGGGACAAACCAGGAATCAGGTCGTGGAACAGGCAGAGTTCGGGGCAGGCAGAGAACATTCGCAGTCGTTGAAGCAGGCACCTGTGCCGCAATCAGTGACAGGCAGAAGGGCTTATGGGAATTTGAGTCCGAGAGTCCGATTAGAATTCAGGTGAAGGCTTCCTTTGGTGGTGCACAAGAGAGGTAGCCACGCTTTCATTTACAACAACCTTACAGTAGAATGTGGAAGGAGATTACAGTATTCCATTATTTAAAATTTATTTAATGTAATAATTAATAATGTAATGCATAAATATATACAGTTGAAGTCAGAATTATTAGCCCCCCTTTGAATTTTTTTTTTCTTTTTTAAAATTTTCCCAAATTATGTTTAACAGAGCAAGGAAATTTTCACAGTATGTCTGATAATATTTTTTCTTCTATAGAAATTCTTGTTTGTTTTATTTCAGCTAGAATAAAAGCAGTTTTTAATTTTTTAAAAACAATTTTAAGGTAAAAAATATTAGCCCCTTTAAGCAACATATTTCTTCGATAGTCTACAGAACAAACCATCGGTATACAATAACTTGCCTAATTACCCTAACCTGCCTAGTTAACCTAATTAACCTAGTTACGCCTTTAAATGTCACTTTAAGCGGTATAGAAGTGTCCTGAAAAATATCTAGTCAAATATTATTTACTGTCACCATGGCAAAGAAAAAAATTTATCAGTTATTAGAAATGAGTTATTAAAACTATTATGTTTAGAAATGTGTTGAAAAAATCTCTCTGTTAAACAGAAATTGGGGAAAAAATAAACAAGGGGCTAATAATTCAGGGGGGTTAATAATTCTGACTTTAACTGTATGTGTGTGAGTTCAGTTTTTTTTTACTTTAGGAGCAAAGAAAGGAAAATACATTTTAATTAGTTTTTTATAACAAATAGGTTAAGTTGACTCAATCGATATAATTATGCACATAATTTATAATTTGAAGTCAACAGGTTTACTCACTTTTATAATTAATGTCAACAAATCGATTTAAAAGCTATGGGTTTACTCACTTTCTTTAAGTAACATCAACTAATCACTTTTCATAGTGTAAGAGTGATCAGCAAATTGATCAAAATAACTTACTTTCAACTAGAGTTAGACCTACAGTTTTCATCACCAATCAGTTTTTTACAAACAAATTGGTTCCCCTCCCCATATTCAAGACATGTTTACAGTTTTTTTACTAGAAAGGAAATGGTTCCCTATCAAGATGAAGTTATATATATAATCAGTTATGCACCATTTGTAAAACTGTTCAAACAGGAAATAATGTGCCTTGAGACAATGAATGACAGTATGAAAAAAATAAAAGATAAATATGCATGCTTCAGATTCTTTCCTTTACTGGACAATATCCAGAATAAGTTTGATAACACTTGCTAAGAAGTCCATGTGCAGAATGAGCTATAATTATATATTATATAACTATAATTATTAATAATCTAGCATGCCATTTCTGTAAACTTATCAATAAAGACAAAAATATACATATAGGCTACTGTATTATAATGACAGTTAAGTCATAGTGATGCATTACATTTATTCAAATATTCATAACACTATATACTGTACATTGTTTTATAAGTATTAATCAGTCAGTCATGATTGTATGGTACAGTCTGCAACGTTTACGTTACAAAGACTCATTAGTAGTAAGTTAGTATACAGTAGATTCTGTTCTGTCAAGTAGGTGAATGGCTTTATATTGTTGATAAGAGCTGTTGCCTTTTAAACACTTATTGTAAGTCATAATACAGTTACTAACTTCTATAAATGCATCATAGATGACTTTAAATAAACTTTAAGTCACATTTAGGTTTCAGATTTACTTTAATAATAAAGTCTACAGAATAAACCATCATTATATAATAACTGCCCTAATTACCCTAACCTGGGGTGCGTTTTCCAAACAACGGTGTGACTCGCGGCTGAACTATCATAGTATGATGCATCGTTTGCGAAAAGAACAATGTAGTGACGAGTGTTTCCCCAATCCCATAGTTTCTCTGTCGCAGATCCATCGTTTGAACCACGCTAGTTATAACGTAGAACACCCATAATGATGCTCTTAACGGGGTGGAGTAACAACTTCTTTAGAGAAGAACCCCATAATTTCTGTGCAAATTATATAGTTTTACACGCATTTAAAAAATCCAATATTAGTTTTGGTAAAAACATGCACTCGATTTCCATATTAATTGAAATATATGTAAATGACACATACTGTATAGGATCAATGTTTCCTTAACAAATATTATTGAGAACATTCCATATTCTATTCTAAAACATAAAATCACTTACAAAATCTAACACATATTCTAATATCATATTTAAATCATATAAATAAATAGATAATGAGGCTATTTATTAAGAAATAAAATGTAATATTTATTATTTATTAAGAAATGAAAAAAACATACTTTAATAACAATATTAATGATGATGACGATTATTTTTGTTATTATTATTAAGTAGGATATTGTTTATTTTATTTTATTTTTTTTTAAAAGTTTACTTTTACAATTTGACATGTAAACCACTGCAAAATTGTTTTAATCAACAGGCCCATGTCATATACAGTACAGATACTTAATAAATACCCTACTATAAATTAAAAGCATGAACGTATGCTAAGTTTTTTGTTTTCACAAGCTTTGGAGACGTACCATAAATTCCGCTTTTTAATAATAGGTCACCTATAGCTTTCGCCATAAGCCACGACTGTGTTCCAAATGGCATTAATGTTTTCAAAGTGCACTGCGAAGGGAGCGCAATTGTAAACATGAAGATTGCTAAAACTGAACTGTAAAAATATTTTGAAAGCAAATTACACTTAAGAGAGATGACTTTAATACTTTAAAAAATATATTCCAAGTTTAAATGTTAAAATGTTCTCAATGAATAGGGCATAAGGGGGATAACTGGAAATAGGACACAGCCAGGAACTATAACTACAGCTCCAGAGGTGTAGTTGCAAGCATAGAAGTTTGTGACGCAGTTTGCGAATGCTCGTTGGAACGACGGATTTAGGAAACACCAAATCAACAAACTATAACCACTGTAACCACATAACTTGCGACTTTAGTTGGCTAACGATGGTTTTCGGCAACGAAACCCCTGCTTAGTTAACCTAATTAACTTAGTTAAGCCTTTAAACGTCACTTCAAGCTGTATAGAAGTATCTCCAACTTATCCAGCATATGTTTTACGCAGCGGATGCCCTTCCAGCCACAACCCATCACTGGAAAACATTCATACACACTCATTCACACAAACACTATGATCAATTTTAGCATGCCTAATTCACTTATACCACCAGTCTTTGGACTTGTGGGGGAAACCAGAACACCCGGAGGAAACCCACGCGAACACAGGGAGAACATGCAAACTCCACACAACTGTGTATATATATATATATATATATATATATATATATATATATATATATATATATATATATATATATATATATATATATATATATGTGTGTGTGTGTGTGTGTGTGTGTGTGTGTGTGTGTGTGTGTGTGTGTGTGTGTGTGTGTGTGTGTGTTCAATTTGTATTTGAGGAGCATTGAAAGGAAAATAAATTTTTATTAGTTTTTTTTACCATATGGGTTAAGTTGACTTAATCGATATAATTATGCACATACTTTATAATTGGAAGTCAACATTTTTACTCACTTTTATAATTAAAGTCAACAAACTGATTTAAAAGCTATGGGTTTACTCACTTTCTTTAAGTAACATCAACTAATCACTTTTCATAGTGTGAGTGATCATATCAAAAATTATTAGCAAATTGATCAAAATAACTTACTTTCAACATGTAAATGTAAAACAAAATCATTCCTCATGAGTTTTCTTATGCATTTTATCTAAAATGTGGTTCTACCAAATGCACACTTTAAAAAAAGACACCAAAACATACAATGGAAACATATTTTCAGCATCTGAATGTACAATACTGATATTAAGTAGAAATCTAAAATGCTAGTTATTAAGTAATCAATCCTCATGAATATTGAAATCTAGGCATGACATTTTGATGATATTATGTCAGTTGTCATATCAGTAGCATGTCAGTTACATATAGTTGAATTTGGAATTATTAGCCCCCTTTTGAATTTTTTTTCCTTTTTTTATTATTTTCCAAATGATGCTTAACAGAGCAAGGAATTTTTCACTGTATGTCTGATAGTATTTTTTCTTCTGGGGAAAGTCTTATTTGTTTTATTTTAGCTAGAATAAAAGCAGTTTTTAATTTAAAAAACTGGTCAAAATTGTTTGCCCTCTTAAGCTATATTTTTTCGATATAAGGCAATAAGTTTACGCTCTCTTTTTTAAGTTGCAATTGTTATATCCATAAGTTATAGTTGGTAGAGTTGAGAGGGGCCTGGAGTGGGGAGCTGAGTAGACCCTGGGTCAGGCAGCTCTGGTTCTGTGGCCTCTAACGTGTCTAGATGCTCTGGCTCAGGAGGAACTAGAGGATCTGAGGTCACTGGCAGTTCAGGAAGCTCTGGCAGGTCTGATGGCTCTGGCTCTGGTAACACCTCTGTGGCCCTTCTTAGAGCTCTGATGCTGGCAATAAGTGGCTGGCAGAAGTGTCTCTGGTTATCTTGGGAAGTGGAGGACTGGTGGCAGCCATTCTGGACATGTGGTGGGCACTTGGATCTCATTGGCACTAATTTGGGTGGATGCATGCACACTGGAGCTGCCAGAGTAGTGCTAATATCGAAGAAAGATATTGTGGGAGCTCAGTGTGCCAGAACGCCAGTGGGAGTTGGAGCTGGACCAAGAGCGTTACCCCTGGATGATTGTCTCCTGTGTTCCTCATTCCACTTCCAGCAAATGATCAAGTCTTCAGTGTTCCCTGTTCCATGTTTCTGCATAGCATGCATATCAGAAGACAAAGAGTTACTTAACCATAACCAGATCTACATGCCATCCATCAAACTTGTCAAACTTGCACATCTATCTGTCTGTGATGCTGTGACACCAGCGATGGTGTAAACCCCCTAGGGTTGATGAGTGCATTATCTATTGTGTAGACCGTCATCAATGACAGAGATTATGCCATCAGTGTGGTAATAGGTAAATGCAGTTTTGTGAACACCTCTAATGCATTCTTAACCTAAATAGTTGACTGTGTTAGAAAGTCATTAGTTCACTTTGTGTGGAAACCTTTTAACCATTTAAGGTCATTTACAATTTTAAACTAAACAGCCCTAGTTGAATTCTATAAGATTCTATGTAAGTCTGTGTGACTTTAATTTCATTTTGTGTGAAATGTTAAGGGAACGGCTTTCTACACAAATGTCTAAGCCTATTTTGAAATAAAAGTTTTGGTTGAAAGTGTGATCTGTGGATCAGACTGATTGTCAATAGTGAACTGGACATGAGTTTAGACATTTGATATGGTAAATCTTTAGAAGACAAAGATGAAGATGGGGAAGAAGAACAACAACAAATACACAAACTTGAAAATTTGGTTTCATAACAGTATCTTTAAAAATCTTTGCATATTTTTGTACAGTGTTGTGAAGAATCATTTTTTCAGGTGCTGACTAAATGTTGGTAAATCATTTCTTGATGTTTTTTTATTTTTACAAAGTACATTGCCTTTACAAACAAAAAGTTCAACAGTCAGTAGGAATTTATGAGACTATCACTGACAAAAATAAATATAAGTATAAAAATGAAGCCGGACACATCATGGGGAAAAAGTTAATTCATTTACCTAAAAGCTTTTATATAAGATCAAAGTTCCTGTAAAGCCCAGGTTTTACAGGTAATAGCATTCTCTTCCTTCTTAGTTTAACAATGAGTTGATCTTGTTAAAGACAAAGAAAATGCTTTCTTCTCAAGAATTTGCTTCTGGCTACATTTGATAATATGTTGTAAAGACTGAACAAACTGAATAAAAGAACTTGAATAAAGCTCAATCATTTGAGGAAACAGAGTCCATTAAAAGATTTAAGTTGTACTGCAGGGACCTTCATAACTTGAGGAAAACTATTTAAAGAAAAACTGAATAAATGAGAATGAGTTTACAGTAATGCAAGTTAAATAAACTCTGATTAGACACTCTAATATCTGAACATGACCAACTCGTTGTTAAACTAAGAAGGAAGATAACAATTTTAGTTTTATAACCTATAGGCTTTATGGGAATTTTTTACTCACACAGTTACATGATGGACTATCAAAATATTTCTATATTTAGACAAACACTTAATATAAAACGTCATCTATTGCTGCAACAAGTTTTTTCACATATGTGAAAGTAAAAGCAACATGGAATCCACATTTTCTAAAATGAATCAAACAAGATTTGGAGAAAAGCTAAAAGCAATACTAAACTTTGTACTACAAAAACCCAGTTTGTCTTACAGACATGGTGTTTTCAAAGCTGTGCAAGAGACAATGACTCTCCTCTATTTGCATCAGTATTTTGCAAATATAATTAAAAAAGAAAATAGTAGTTACTCAATCAAGCATCATTTGTGACATCAGCTGATAGTCAAAATGTGTCAAGTAAAAAAAAACATTTTAAACGTTTAAAGAAAAAAAGCTTTTATTCTAGCAGAAATAAAACAAATAAGTCTTTCTCCAGAAGAAAAATATTATAGGCAATACTGTGAGAAATCCATTGCTCTGTTAAACAACATTTGGAAAATATTTGAAAAAGAAAAAAAACAGGAGGGCTATATATATACACTACCGGTCAACAGTTTGGGGTCCGTTTTTTTTTTTAAGAAAATTATTCTGTTCATCAAGGCTGCATTTATTAAATGTAAAAAAAAATATTTATGATAACTATTTATTAAACTTTTAAATAACTTTTATTTTTATTTATTATTTTATAATAATAATTAATATTAGAGTGATTTCTAAAGGATCGTGTGACTCTGAAGACGAGTAATGAAGCTGAAAATTCAACTTTAAAATCTCTGGAATAAATTATTAAATTGTATTTATAAACAACTTTTGAAGAGTTATTTTAGAGTGCAATAACATTGCACAATTTTTACAATTTATACTATAGTTTTGATTAAATAAATGCCTTGGTAAGCAGGAGAAGCTTATTTTAAAACATTTAAAATTTGTACTGACCTCAAACTTTTGATCTGTAGTGTATAAGACATTATCAGACAGCACTGAAGTTTTTGGATATGAACTTTTGAAAAGTATGTTGATTAGATGATGTGCAAATAAAGATTTGTAAATGTTACTTGTGAATATATTTTTCTTGAATTGAAACATATGGAGGATAAAATAAATATTAAATTATAAAATGTATTTTTAAAATAGTTTTAAAATATTTATTTTTACCATATATGGGTTAAATTGACGACATAATCGATATAACTTTAAGTCAACAGATTTACTCAATTTTTTAATTAAGGTCAATAAATTGATTTAAAAGCTATGGGTTTACTCACTTTATGTAACATCAACTAATCACTTTTTATTGTGTAACAGTGATCATTTCAATTATTATTTTTAGCAAACTGATCAAAATAACTAACTTTCAACTAAATTAAGACCTACAACTTTCTTCACGGCGAAGCAGTGGCACAATAGGTAGTGCTGTCGCCTCACAGCAACAAGGTTGCTGGTTTGAGCCTCGGATGGGTCAGTTGGCGTTTCTGTGTGGAGTTTGCATGTTCTGCCTGCGTTTGCATGGGTTTCTTCCGGGTGCTCTGGTTTCCTCCACAGTCCAAAGACATGCGGTACAGGTGAATTGGGTAGGCTAAATTGTCTGTAGTGTATGAGTGTGAATGAGTGTGTATGGATGTTTCCCAGAGATGGGTTGCAGCTGGAAGGGCATCCGCAGCGCAAAACATGTGCTGGATAAGTTGGCTGTTCATTCTGCTGTGGAGACCCCGGATTAAGAAAGGGACTAAGCCGAAAAGAAAATGAATGAATGAATAAACATTCTTCACCATTCAGTTTTTTACAAACAAATTAGCTCCCCTCCCCATGTTCAAGAAATGGTTACAGTTTTTGTACTTACCTTAAAAAATACTGACTAATAAAATATATATGCGATTCACGTGTTAAGGTTAAGATACCCAGTTATAATCCAATTCTTGTGTATATTACTGTACATAGCATAAACTAACCAACTCCAAAGACTCAAGAATTTAACCCTGCTGTTGATTTAATAAAAAATTACCTGGGCATCATATTAACAACAGAAAAAACTAAACAATGTTTTTATACTGAAGTTTGATGACTTTTTCTAAAATTACCCCAACATTAGAAAATAATGAATCATTTTCTATGTTTATACATTCACAAAGGCTGTACACATTTAGGGACAACACTATTGGCACACACATGCACACTACAACATAAACTCCCAAACCAGATGACACTTGTTATCTTTATCATGATCAAGCACCAAAATATGTTTTCCTATTTCTCTTTGATTAACCTTTGCCTTATGGTTACATTGAGGGGAGGGGTGGTGGGAGAAAGAACCCATTGTCCTATAATTGCTAGTACATTTTAATTTGAAAAAGGTAGAAGACCCATGCTTGGGGAAAACAAATATTGGCTAAGCCGAAACTACCAGTAAAACACTTTGCAGGAGTTGTAATTATATTTATATATATCTTTAGAAAGACATCTGAGTGTAGAGAGATTAAGATTCAAAGCATTGATGACAGAGCACCTCCTTCTGTCGATTGCTGGTAATTGGAGACTTTAAAAAAGTGGTCATCAGGGTCATGATAATCAGGACCCACAGTGCTGAGATGATTGAAGTTTTATGACATGGCGCATTGACACAATGTTCAATTTGAACTAATGGTCCCAAAGTGTGCCAAGAAAATATCCCCCACACCACTACACCACCATCACCAGCTTGAACAGTAGATAGAGGGCAGGATGGATGCATGCTTTCATGTAGTTGATGCCAAAGTATGACCCTACCATCGTCTTGACCATGTCTACATGCCTAATTGTACTGAATTGCTGCCGTCTGATTGGCTGATCAGAAGTTTGCATTGGACAGGTGTACCTAATAAAGTGGCCAGTGAGTGTATTTTGTGTATGCTTTTGTGCGTGTATTTAATAATGTTTGGGTAATAGAAATATCCATTGAAATTCAGAAATGTTAATTTAATTTAATCATTAAAGGTTCACTGATCATTAAAGTTGTTCCACTATTGAAATATTAGTTATGGTAGTTTGTAGTTCAAAACAAAATCAAGGCAGAATATATATATATATATATATATATATATATATATATATATATATATATATATATATATATATATATATATGAATTAAATTTTTTCTTTTTTAAATATTTCACAAATGATGTGTAACAGAGCAAGGAAATTTTCACAGAATGTCTGATAATATTCTTTTCTTCTGGAGAAAGTCTTATTTGTTATATTAAAAAAAAAAAAATTGAATGAAAGCAGTTTTTAATTAATAAAAAAAAAGGGGGGGGGGGCTAATAATTTTGACCTTAAAATGGTACATAAAAATTGTAAAAATTTTAGGCAAAATAAAACAAATAAGACTTTCTCCAGAAGAAAAAAAATATCATCCTTAAACATCATTTGGGATGTCAAAAAAAAAAATTTTAATCAAAGGGGGGCTAATAATTTTAATATATATATACACAGTGTTATAATACTGTATATATTATGGACTGTATGTATTATGGACTTAACAAGTCCATAATGCTGGACTTGTTTTTATATATATATATATATATATATATATATATATATATATATATATATATATATATATATATATTCATTCATTCATCCCTTTATTAATCCACGGTCGCCACAGCGGAATGAACCGCCAACTTATCCAGCGTGTTTTTTTTACGCAGCGGATGCCCTTCCAGCCGCAACCCATCTCTCACCCATCTCTCTCCATCTCACACATACACTTATACACTACAGTTAAATTTAGCTTACCCAATTCACCTGTACCACGTCTTTGGACTGTAGGGGAAAGTGGAGCACCCGGAGGAAACCCACAAGAACGCAGGGAGAACATGCAAACTCCACACAGAAACGCCAACTGAGCTGAGGCGCAAACCAGCGCCCCAGCAACCTTCTTGCTGGGAGGCGACAGCACTACCTACTGCGTGTAATGCTGGACTTATTCATATATATATATATATATATATATATATATATATATATATATATATATATATATATATATATATATATATATATATATATATATATATATATAAACAAGTGAACAAGTCCAGCATTACGGATGTGACATTTGCTGTAAAAACTCAAAACATAAATTCACAGAGAAAGTATATGTTAACATTATATTGAAACAACTGTTTATATTTTACAAAACAACTGACCACCAAGTTAAGGGATCTGAAAAATCTCAACCTCTATCTGTAAACATTTTTGATACTTTAAATGAGGAAAATAAGCATGCGTTATGGATGTGACCCAAAAAGTTTACAGTATACATCATACTTTGTAGAAATTCTGTGAATTAAACTGCACAACCCAAAAGAAATAATGCTCATCAAAAGAAAAAGTGCTGGCTTTTTATAGAACAAAAATTATTGATTTTTTTTTGGTTTACATTTTTGTATTTATGAGAAAAAAGCTTTGTTAAAAGTGATGTCTCTCTGTTATGGATGTGACAGATGTGAAATTGCCACTTTTGTGACTTTGGTAAATCAAATCTAATAGTTTGAGAACACTGATGGACATTTTTGAGTATTTGTTCAGTCCTGTAAAATACAAGCCTACACAAAAAACACTCTATTTTGCTAAAAACTTTTTTTCATGAAAAGGTTGAAATTTGCATGGACTTGCTTATATTTTTATTAGTTTTTTTAGCTTTAAAATGGACCATGTTATACTGTATTGGCAATACTGTTTCTAAAATATAGGTTGCTAGTATTAAACTCTTGTTTACTGCTCAATAGTGTGCTCCCTAGGGGTGTTTAGATTCCCTCACTCTCTTGATGACTGTGATACTGTTTTCTTTTTGTAAATTGTCTCTCAGAAAGTACGCTGTTCTCGTCTTACATTATTCTCCAACAAAATATATTCTGCTTTGGACAAAGCACCTACATTGTCTATTGTGAAGAGTGTCATATTTTTTTCTTGACTAATGATTGTATTATTGTCACAATTGTCTATTGTGAAGAGTGTCATGTTTTTTTCTTGACTAATGATTGCATTAGTGTCACAATTGTCTATTGTGAGGAGTGTCATCAATGGCCGAGCCCTTGCAATTGGTGTGGAAATAGGAAATTCCAGTTGCATGACACCTTCAACGTTCTATTGATTACTAACCTATTTGAAGGAAAAACACACACAAAAAGCACAGGGGATTTTTGTTTTGAAACTGTATTAAATAATGTGATTTTCCCGTGCTGTCAAAAAGCTGGTTATTGGTTTACAGTACATGAAAAAGAGAGATAAAAATGAAACGTGACTCAGTGAGTAGGAGGCTGTCACTGACTAAATAGTTATTACAAAGAGACCAGAAGCACATTCCTGAAAAAAAGAACATTTTCTTCAGGGGAAAAAACTGTTTTCGAGCTTTTGTGAGTATGCTGTATCTTGAGGAAAAATCTTTAAAACAAATACTGCTGTTGAGATGTGAACGAGTTTACGATGAAGTTAAGATTAAGTGCTCTGATATCTTAAACAAGTCCAACTCATTGTATACCCAGAAGGAAGAGAAACATTTTACCTTTGAAACTTGGCTTTACATAAACTTTTTACTCACTAAGTGATATCATTGATTCAAAAAATAAATTAACATTACACTTGCGGTCAAAAGTTTGGGGTTAAAGCTTGGGGAAAATGCATTTTATTTCATCAAAAATACAATAAAAATTGTACAATGGTGAAATGTTATTGCACTATAAAATAACTAAAGTAGTTCATCATTTAATTCAATCGTTTATTTCAGCTATTTTAATAACTGTTTATTCCAGATTTTGAAGCATTTTTTCCAGCATATTTTAATAACTATTTATTCCACATTTTAAAGATGAATTTTCAACTTTATTACCCCAGTCTTCACACAAATCACTCTACGACTACTACTACTACTACTACTACTACTAATAATAATAATAATAATAACAATAATATTATTATTATTATTAATTTAAAATCAGTTATTTAAAATTAGTATAAATATTTAACAATTTAACATTATTTTATTTAATAAATGCTGCCTTATTGAACAGAATAATTTTCTTTAAAAAAAAAACATGAAAAAAAAAACTGACTCCAAACTTTTGACCGGTGGTGTACACATAATAATAAAAATGACATTATTTGTGTAATAATTTAACACATTATCTATTTTTTTGGACCAACATAAAATAGAATTTTATCTATAAATTAAAAAAAAAAAGTTTCCTACATGAATCCACTCTGGATTACACTCTAACATGAATTAATCTAGAATAATTCTAAGTAAATGTATAGAATATTTAATTAAACTTCGCTTAAATTAAACCAAATATATTTTAGTCAACTAAATATAACTAAGTAAATTTAGTCGACTAAAACTAAAATGAGTCAGAACACTAAAATATGACTAAAGCTAAAATGGAATTTTAGTCAAAAGACTAAGACTAAAACTAAATCAAAATTTGCTGTCAAAAATAACACTGCTTCAGAGTCACATGATCCTTCAGAAATCACTTTAATATTAATTATTATTATTATTATTAATAATCTCAATAATAAAAGCAATAATGACTAGAGTAATAATTAAAATTTTAATTTCATTCAATAACAATATAAATATAAATATTAAATAAATGCTGTCTTCATGAGCAGAACAATTTTCTTTAAAAAAAACACATGAACAAAAATAATTGTCCTCAAACTTTGATCGATAGTGTACACATAATAATAATAATAATAATAATAATAATAATAATAATAATAATAAAACATTATTTGTGTAATAATTTATCACATCATCTATTTTTGGAACAACATAAAATAGTATTTTTTATATAAAATAAAATAAAAATGTTTCCTACATAATTCCATGCTAACATGAATTAATCTTGATTTGTTGTCCTACAAAGACACAGTGTCTATTTAAACATGTTTATCATTTATGTATTCAAGTAATTCCTAATTGAATGTTGTTGCATTTTGGGTAAACAAATAAGAACAACTGTAATTTAAAATAATTTCTGCAAATACTTCAAAAGGACTGCCTTCGCCATTCTGTTTATTCATACTTAAAAAAAAAAAAAAAAAAAACATATGCTCAAACCAACATTAAAAACATGATTACAGTCAGGAAATAATAGTGAGCCATCTACTGCATATGAACGTATCATGCTGGAGCTGCTCTTCACTGTATCGTCCTTTGAAAGTGGCATTTGTATTAAACTTAATTTCAGCATCGACATTGACACTAATCTGAATCAGCTTTATAATTACACTAGCTTTATAGCATTTTTCTCCTGCCTGCCTGATTTGCTGAAATGTTCCATGATCTGAAATACTGATATGGTTGTTTATGTTGTTATGTTCTCTTTTCTTCTTGTCAAGCTGATTTGCTACAATCTTGAAAAATGTGATTGAAAGATGAATTGAATTGAATCATGGGTTCAGGTTACTTTTTCATGTTGCTAATAATATTTTGGTGTATTGAACATTGCAGGTACAAACTTTAAAAACTCAAATATTTTTGTTACTCAAAGTAATCTGAGTTATGTTTCAAAATTCTGATTCATTTGCAATAAGCATTGTGATTAATAAGTATTGGTTAACTCTATACACCTAAGTAACTTGATTTATCATTTTAAATATAGTAAAGTTTTCATTAGTTTAAAAGTTATTAGTTTACAAATATTATTTGTATGAAAATATTATAAAATATTATGTTATTTTTTTCTTTTAAACTTTCTGCTGAAAGATCTAGTTCATTCCCTGTTAAATATCTACGTTCATGATCAATTTTGTCACCAAATGAGACAATATAAATATATATTTTTATTTAATAATTTCTACGTTCATGTTACATATTTCTACCACAATACCAACAGGCAATATGAATTTCTTTTATGGCTGAGCTCCAGAGATGCAGTCGGGAGATGGGAGAAAGTTATAATCATCACTGCAGCCCTCCACCAGTTGAGGCTTTTTGGCAGAACAGCCCAACACATGAAAGCCTGCATGGAGTTTGCTAAAAAGATCACTTGATGGACTCCAAGACGGTGAGAAATAAGATTCTCTGGTCTGTTGACACCAAGATAGAACTATTTGACCTTTAAGCAGTATGTGTGGAGAAAACCAGGCACTGCTAATCACCTATCCAATACAGCCCCAACAGTGAAGCATTGTGGTGGCAGCATCATGCTGTGGGGGTGTTTTTCAGCTGCTGGAACAGGATGACAATTGAGGTTGCAATCAAGGGAAAGGTGAATGCGGTCAACTACAGGGACATCCTGGATGAAGTGCTCAGGACCTCAGACTGAGCTGAATGTTTATCTTCCTACAAGACAATGACCCTAAGCACACAGCTAAAATAACAAAGAAGTGGCTTCACAACAACTCTGTGACTGTTCTTTAATGACCCAGCCGGAGCCCTTACTTAAACACAATTGAGCATCTCTGTAGAGGCCACCAATGTTTTTTTCCTATATATGTATAAAAATATATATATATTTTATATGTATATCATATATCATAATTATTAGCCTCCCTTTGAATTTTTTTTTCCTTTTAAAATAATTCCTAAATGATGTTAAACAGAGCAATGAAATTTTCACCGTATGTCTGATATTTTTTCTTCATGGAGAAAGTCTTATTTGTCTTATTTCAGCTAGAATGAAAGCAGTTTTTAAATAAAAAAAAAAGTCAAAATTATTAGCCCCTTTAAACTATTTTTTTCGATAGTCTACAGAACAAACCATCGTTATACAATAACTTGCCTAATTACCCTAACCTGCCTAACCTAATTAATCTAGTTAAGCTGTATAGAAGTGTCTTGAAAAATATCTAGTCAAATATTATTTACTGTCATCATGGCAAAGATAAAATAAATCAGTTATTAGAAATGAGTTATTAAAACTATTATGTTTAGAAATGTGTTGAAAAAAAAAAATCTTCCCACCATTAGACAGAAATTGAGGAACAAAATAAACAGGGGGGCTAATAATTCTGACTTCAACTGTATATGATTTTAGCAAATGGCTGCAATGTAGAGTGAAAAATTTAAGAGGGTCTGAATACTTTCCGTACTTCCGTATCATTAAATTAAAGAAGGTGAGAGGATGAGCAATGTTTTTATTGTCATTAAGAGGAAAAACAGACTTTGACAACTTTTCTAATATACTTTTTCTAACAAAAAATCATAGCATGTCATAACATATTAACATCTCCAAAACGGAATTACAGTTCGCAAAAATGGTGATTTGACCCCACAACATTATTACAATGTTAAATCGTGTGCAGTATGACAAGACTCCTGCTATACAGAGAGTAGATTCATAGCTGATGATAGAGCTCCTCCTACTGTCTATTGCTGGTAATTGGACACTTCAATCAAGTTGTCATCAGGGTCACGAAAATAGAGGGAACTGATGGGACCCACAGCGCCAGTCCTGTCAACCGGACCCTCCTCTATTGTCACTCCACAAGCCTGCAAACACAACAGCATCAAAATATCCAGGACTTAATATTTGAGCTAAACTACCTTCATTATCAATCTCATGAAATTAGGAAATTCATCCAATAAATAGTAAAAAATAAACAAAATAACATTTTTAATCCTTAACAATAATTGATTTATTTTTGTTGTTGTTGCTTCATTTTTCACAAAGTGTTGGCCAAAGAAATCTACACTTGAAGTCAGAATTATTAGCCCCTACGTTAAACAGAAATTGGGGGAAAAAATAAACAGGGGGGCTAATAATTCTGACTTCAACTGTATATGTTGTGAGACTTACTTCTCTTAAGCTGAAGCCACCTCTTAAAGTCAGTAAATGGGATATACTCTAAATAAAACCGTGTTTTACCTTGAGATGATCAGCAACAGCTTTCAGGGGGGTTTTGGTAATAAGGCATAAGTCAGCAGATCCTGGTGTTGGTGTTTGTGCTTTAGGCTCGAACTCCTTCCCAACCTGATGCAGGTTAATTTTTTGCTCTCCAAAACTCAAAGCTTTACGGTCACCCTATAATAGCAACATGAACACTTATACTTTGCTGCCACCAAGTGGTTTTGTTTTAAATGACTTTGTATATAGCATTCTACCTTAAAGGTGACGACCTCCATGCCTAAAACCTTGGAGTAAAAATGAGTCGTTTTGTTCAGGTCCCGTACTGTTAGCACCAGGTGGTCCAGATGGCTGATGAGAACTGGACAGGAACTTCTAAACCGAACAGATGAAAGTCCACTTACAACTGACTGGAGGATAAATCAAGAATTTAACACATAATTTAGCTACATGAGTGTAGAAATAGGGCTGCATGGTGGCACAGTGGGGCACGTTCACCTCACAGCAAGAAGGTCGCTGGTTCGAGCCTCGGCTGGATCAGTTGGTGTTTCTGTGTGGAATTTGCATGTTCTCCCTGCGTTCCTGTGGGTTTCCTCCGGGTGCTCCGGTTTCCCCACAGTCCAAAGACATGGTATAGGTGAATTGGGTAATCTAAATTATCTGTAGTGTATATGTGTGAATGAGTGTGTATGGATGTGATGGGTTGCTGCTGGAAGGGCATCCGCTGCATAAAGCACATGCTGGATACGTTGGCGGTTCATTCCGCTGTGGCAACCCCAGATTAATAAATGGACTAAGCCGAAAAGAAAATGAATGAACGAATAATTGTATTTAGGAGAATTGTACAAAACCTCACAAAAGCGATTGGTAATATTTGTATTCAAATCAGAGATGCCCAAACTAAGTTGGCCCATTGTAACCTTTGATTCTTCTGAGAAGAGAGTAAGAATGATGCGCATGGTCAGGGTAAATGATTTTTATTATTATTTTTTTTTAAATGCTTTTATGCATAACATTTTCCGCATTGGTGTGCAATCTGAGCTGCATCCAATGCATTTTAATGCACTCACCTAACCCTACCCGCCACAGTGACGTCACTCACTCCGTTGAGTGCATTATGTCTGAGATTGCATCGCTGAGTGATGTAATCTCAGCTTGCATCATAAAGGCTGCATCCAGATACTATTACTTTGTTTAGTCACGAGGCATGAATTGCCGATGATAAACCAGAGCTAAAATCGTCCTGCTGTGCACAGGCCTTTACACATACAACTGTAAATACTATAAATATTTTCAATATTTTTATTGCATTTTTTCCAGATAATATACAAACTTCTAAATTCATTCATTTATTTTCTTTTTGGCTTAGTCCCTTTATTAATTTGGGGTCACCACTGCGAAATGAACCACCAATTTATCCAGCATATGTTTCACACAGTGGATGCCCTTCCAGCTGCAACCTATCACTGGGAAACATCCATACACACTCATACACTACGGCCAATATAGCTTACCCAATTCACCTATAGCGCATGTCTTTGGACAGTGGAGGAAACCTACACGAACACGGGGAGAACATGCAAACTTCACACAGAAATGCCAACTGACCCAGCCGGGGATCGAACCAGCGACCTTCTTGCTGTGAGGCGATTGTGCTACCCACTGTGCCACCCAAAACTTATAAATGTATATGAAAAATAGAAGTCCTATCAGCAAAGAGATCACATCAAATATATAGCAACAAAAACTAGAAAACTGTAGAACTCTTAAATCAAACTTACACTTATCTATCTCCTTCTATACACCATCCCTCCCATCTCAGGAATTCAGTAAGTACGCAAAGATGAATCAAGACACAGATAAATAAATAATAAACCCGTTGAAAAAATAATTAATTAATTAATTAATTAATTAATAAAAAGATATAATAGATATATGGGTAAATATAGAAGAAGAAAATGTAAAGTAAATACTAAAAGTCTCTCTTTCTCCCTTTTGAAATTCTAGTAAGCAAGTCTTAAAATGTTAACGTTCTCAATGACAATATGGGACTCCATATTTTGTTAAAGAAGTTCAGTGATGCTTTAAAAATAGTCTCAGTTTCTCAAGATAGATGCAATGTCGAACCTCTTTAATCCAGCGTTTTGATGATAGAGGGGACACATGTTTCCAATTGAGGAGAATTGTTTGTGTAGTTGGGGTTGGAAGATAACCAAATAGGGAAGTCAGAGGGTCAGGAGTGATGAATGTATTAAGGGCTTGAGAAAGAATTTTAAAAATATTAGACCAATAGTTTGTTAATTTTGAACATGACCAAAACATGCAAAGGTAATCAGCCGGTTACTGCTTGTGAATGATTATAACAGAGATGCTCATTTCTAATTTAAAATAACCCTTTTTGTTTGATTGTTTGTTTTAATGCTGAGTTACAAAAAAGCCAACTGAAATTTTTCATTTAAATGTTAATTGTAAATATGTAAATAGATACTTTATAAAAATGTAAATACTGTCACTCGACAGATAGAAGACAATACAGAAGACGTTTGCAAGCAGATCAAGGCAAAATTAGGTGCTGCTTGACTAGGGTAACTCCAATCTGTAATAAATGAGATTGTTTTTGCTGTAATAAGTTCATTATAAAACGTAAAATAAATGTGTATTGTATTAGTTAATACAAAGCAATGTTTTCTAGTTATTCGTAAATATTAATAAATAAATTTGGAAGTATCCATGGCAAATATATTTACCTTTGGCCCATTAGCCTCAATCTAGTTTGGAAAATTCAAGTTTTTATAAAACCGCCAAAATTTTCTGCTATACTGTTGTTTGTTTTTTGTTTTATTTAGGACAACAGCATCTGCAGCAGAAAAGACATCCAAAGATGCACTTTTAAATTATAAAGAAATCTGTGTTTTCGAAACAAATGACGAGATTAGATGCAAAAATCTCTAAATGCCGTCTGAAATTTTCCTCTAAAATGAGTATTTTTATCAGTATCCTGTGTGTGTTCAGTAATTTTTAGGACAAAAAACAAGTCCTTTTCCTGGTCTTGAAAGTAAAACATCCCAACATAAACAAAGGAGGCTGAGAAAAATGTTTATTTTCGATAGAAATTTCAGACGGCACTTAGAGGTTTTTGCATCTGAACTCTTGGAGACAGCAGAAGTCAATGACTGATTTGAATTATTTAGCCTGACATATTTACTGTTGCAAAATATTTTAAATGTTTCTCAAAATAAAAAAATATTGTGCTAAAAGGAGGAAAATGTGTTGTTTTTTTACTCAGACATTTAAAAACGAATATATTTTAGAGCAGTAATCACAATACCGTAAAACCGTGATATTTTTATTCAAGGTTAATTCTATACCGACCCACGACACCCCTGATTTAGATTATTTACAACACTTTTCAGACTATATTTTGTGCTATTCTTGTTACAATAATGAAAGGGTGAGAAAGGGTGTTGTAGTTCGACATTTATTATTTTGTATGGCAGCTATAGAAAGAGAAGATTCATTATGCTTGAAAGAATATAATAGAAAGAGATATCCTGTTCTATCTATTACAAATTCAGCAAGTAGGTGTCATCTGCTGCTCAGTCCTAGCTTTTTAGTACAAACACTAAATTATTATACTCATGTTTTAAAGAATGTGTGAATTTTCTCTATCACTTTAGATTAGGTAATGATTCCTAACAACTGGCTTTGCAAGCTTATTATTAAGATTGACCTTATTCTTTATCCCTAATCCTACCCAATATCTAAACCCAACTGCTACCTTACCACATCAATGATTTGTGTGTGCCTGTTGTTCTGATGGTTAAGTTATTATCATAATTAAATATTTATATTTATCATGTTAAATAATTATATTCATTAAGCATTGATGCCTTGCTTTCAGCAAGCTGTCATTCGTCACAGTATTTTGTAATAATTTTTTTCAGACCACCGCAATTCCTGCATGGGTTTGTTTGTTACAGATATCCTATGAGGCCATGCATTAAAATATTTTTTTCTCTCGTTTTGTCGTGATCACGACTTAATTATCTTGTAATCTCGACTAGGCATGGGACGATAATCATTTTCAAGGTATACCGCAGTTTGGAAAAGTCAAGGTTTTAAAAACACCAAATTTTTCTGTAATATCGTTCCTAAGGTATGTGTAAGATTTTTTATTTTAGTTTTTTAGGACAACAGTATCTCCAGCAGAAAAGATATCCAAAGATGCCGTTTTAGATTATAAAGAAATGTGTGTTTTTGAACTAATGCATAAAAGCACAAGTCATTGATTCTTTTGAATTATTTAGTCTGACATGTTTACTGCTAGGTGACGCAGTGCTGTTGCCTCACAGCAAGAAGGTCACGGGTTCGAGCCTCGGCTGGGTCAGTGGGCGTTTCTGTGTGGAGTTTGCATGTTCTCCCTGCGTTCGTGTGGGTTTCTTCTGGGTGCTCCAGTTTCACCCACAGTCCAAAAACATGCAGTACAGGTGAATTGGGTAGGCTAAATTGTCCGTGGTGTGTATGGATGTTCCCAGAGATGGGTTGTGGCTGGAAAGGCATCTGCTGTGTAAAATTGTGCTGGATAATTTGGCGGTTCATTCTGCTGTGGCGACCCCGAATTAATAAATGGACTAGGCAGAAAAGAAAATTAATGAATGTTTACGGCTGCAAAATATTATAAATGCAATTCAAAATAAAATATATTGTGTTCAAAGGGGAAAAAAGTTTTTTTCTTTTACCCAGACATTTAAAAAGAATATATTTTAGAGCTGTCATCACAACACTGTGAAATCGTGAAACTGTGATATTTTTATCCAAGGTTATCGTACCGTCAGAATCTTATACCAGTCCATGCCTAATCTTGACATAACAAAAAGTTATATTGTGATCACAACTTTTTTTTTTTTTGCTTTTATTTATGTATTAATTATTATTATTATTATTATTATTATTATTATTATTATTATTATTATCTGGCCAATGTCTGACCAGTGAGTCTGCACCGGCCTTGTGAACAGGGAGAGAATAGCCTAACTGTAGACGTGCATTCGTGCAACACAAGCTCTGAAGAGCCATAATAATGAGCACAAACGCCCGGACTTATGATTAATGCACATTCATTATTATATTCATGCATATGATTCTCTACCATTATGTACAATAATATTCTCTCAACTGTTACCATTTTAAAGCAATGTGGCGCAAAATAAGTTGTTGCATGTATGAATTAAATTATGAAAAATTATGAAGATCCGGCTTTCGCTTTGATCCTTTCCGCAAGTTGTTCCAACAGTATCTGGATGCAGCCTTTATGATGCAAGCTGAGATTGCATCAATCAGTGATGCAATGTCAGACACAATGCACTCAATGGAGTGAGTGACGTCACAGTGACGGGTAGGGTTAGCGGTAGGGTTAGGTGAGTGCATTAAAAAGCAATGGATGCAGCTCAGATTGCACTGCACCATGTCTGCATCCAGACCCCTCTTTAGAATTGCGCCATATTCCCAAACCCCAGAAGTCATTGCGACTGGAGGTGTAAAGCGCAGCATTTTATATAGGTTTATTTTCAAAGTTCAGAGATAAAACTTATTTATCGCAGTAGTTTCCCTAAATGAAACGGTGAATATAAACATTACCATGAAAAACTTAATAAAGGAATAAACACATTAAGGGTGTTTATTTGCTGAAATTCGTATTAAAATCAGTTTTATTTGTGCAACATATATTTGTAAGGTCTTTATGCAGAGTATATATTTTGAAAAGGGGAAAAACAATAAATCATTGTATGAACGCTGTAATGATTAAATCGTTTTCCATTGAAAATGCGTGAAGGTCATGTGACTATCAGGAAGAACGCAGGCAGCATCTCATCTCTCACAGGACGCGTTCTCTGTTCTCGTGGTCTCCCGAATTCGTTCTTCCGAGGACACCTGGCAAGACCGGTCTTCACAAAATCTCAAGTCCGTTCTTTGCGGTGCATTCTTGGAATTGAGAAACACGACTGTTGCTTCAGTTAGCTCCTCCTCCTTTCTGGAAGAAAGCAGCGTGACCTTTCCTTTCCTACAGCACTGCCGAGTTCGAGGTTTCACCCATAAAGTATTAATAACATTACAAATAAAACGGCAGTACCACTAGCATAGAAGTCTAACCTATTATTGATGAGGCATGCCCTGTACATAGTAGATTACAGGAAATCTGCCTTTGGCCATTAAGAGCCGTTAACATGAGGTGTGACGGTCCGTGATTAATATTTATGAGTCATACCTTCATCGTACGATTAATAAACACCCTTCAAGGAAACATCTGAAATGTTTTGTTTACAGTAACGAAAACATTATTAAACACTAAGTAATATTCTACATGTCTAATAGCATTAGCATGTGCTACTTTTACTTTTAAGCTTTCTGCCTAATGAGTAATTATCAAGATATAACGTACAGAAAGATGATGTTAACTGTTACCTTGCTGTTGGACGAGCAAGAACGCAGAAGAATCGAGCAAACGCGTAGCGTCAGAGCCATGTTAAGAAAAGTCAAATATATCCGATTATAACACCTGTAAAACCTATCTGGAACTCCGGAATCATTGAAGTCTAACCGGAGAACTAGCCTAAACTCACCCTGCCGTAATTACCCTATTAAACAAGCCATGCACAACTCATACAATTAAAGCAGGAGAGGATGGCTGAAGTATAGAATGCCAAAACATTAAAAACTATAAACAAAATAATTTTACAATATATACATCTAGATACATGCATACATAAATATATTTTGAACATTTGATATGGATAAAAAATCATCAAAGTTGTCCTAAAGAGGGAGAAACAGGGAATATTGATTGTTAAATGTAGTTTGTTCTGATCTATACTTAATTTTAATGTGTGTGTGTGTGTATCTGTCTGTCTGTCTATCTATCTATCTATCTGTCTGTCTGTCTGTCTGTCTGTCTGTCTGTCTGTCTGTCTATCTATCTATCTATCTATCTATCTATCTATCTATCTATCTATCTATATTTTTTTCTTTCTGTTGAACGGAGAGATTTTTCAGCACATTTCTAAACATAATAGTTTTAATAACTCATTTCTAATAACTGATTTATTTTATCTTTGTCATGATGACAGAAAATAATATTTGACTAGAAATTTTGAAGACACTTCTATACAGCTTGAAGTGACATTTTAAAGATTAGGTTATAAGGTTAACTAGGCAAGTTACTGTATAACAATGGTTTGTTCTGTAGACTATCGGAAAAAAACATACAGCTTAAAGGAGCTAATAATTTTGACCTTAAAATTGGTTTAAAAAAAATTAAAAACTGCTTTTATTCTAACCGAAATAAAACAAATAAGACTTTCTCCAGAAGACAAAAATATTATGACATACTGTGAAATTTCCTTGCTGTTAAACATCACTTGGGAAATATTTAAAAAAGAAAAAAAAATTCAAAGGGGGGCTAATAATTCTGAATTCTGTCCAATATTACCTTCTGCACCACTATTATAGTATAGATAAATGTATTCAAAACATACATCGTCAACAGGTCTGGATTTCTAAAATATCTTGGGATGGCAAATATGGATGGGGATGGCAAACAGTCACTCCAGTATAAATCGCATTTGTGGTGCTTATAGGAACTTGCGTCAAGATAATAATGTAAAAACAAAGGGTTTATTTCCTGTAAAACTACACATTAACAGTTATTTTGAATAGTGTTAAATTGCATTTTGCTATAATTCTTAGATTCTATTTCAATTTTAAAAGCTGACTTCAGCTCATGAAAAAAGGCCCTGTTCACACCTGGTATTAAGATGTGTTGTTGTCCAGTAGACCAAAAGTGTACAATGCTAAGGTGTGATCAGGCTGTGAAATACTGAGTTTGTCAATTACCAAAAAAACTAGTAACAGGATAGTTGGGTTTAAATGAAAACTACATTTTCCTTAACAATAAAACATCACTGTCGTCTTGCTGTCGAAATTTTTATTGCAATTGATTACAGTTTGAAGATGTCAGAACAGACTTATTATGTTGTAGCTGTCTATCAGCCACACATAAAAATGTGTGAAGTAAGTAGTTAGCACTGGTGTTGAACAAGCAATACAAATCAAACCATAAAATATTTCCTGTGTGTGTATGCTAAGGCTAAGAATGTGCGGAACCTATATAATTTTAGATCACAGCTCTGTTCTTAAGATGTATTGCTAAACTGGATTCATCAATTGCGAGGCTTTAAGATCGACTTTTCTTTATTCTGAAGTAGCACTTAACAGGATGGGGACACTGGTGAGGCCACAGAGAAACGGTCAGGTGAGGAAATAATTTTATTCATTTTAAACACAGCAAAGTGGAAGCTAGTCAAAATCTGACTCAAAAATAAGCTATAAATATGATGCTGACAAAATTAAGAAATTCTATTGAGGAACTCGCTTTCATAATACATGACCTCAGAACTGAAGAAAGAATGTGCATTTTAATGATGGTTGGCTTGCTTACGATACATGAAATGTTGATGTATTTGAGAACATTATGCCTAGGGTTAGTCTCCCAAGTGAACAAAGAAACAATGAAAACATATCGTTTCTAAAGAACACTGCATTTTTCACTCACATCAGACTTAATAACCTCAGCTCATAAAGGAAACCAACCATTCCATGACAAAAAATAATTTCCTCCTCAGACGTTAATGATAAATGGTAGATAAATGGTGCTATTTTCAATGTACAGAACTGTTAGAAAAACTTCCATTTAAGTCTTCATTTTAAATGTTAATATTTACAGACTACAACATACAAGTCAATCTGGCAAAACATCCTTTACATTTTCCTTATTAGCATTGCACAACATTGCCTATACATAGCCAAGTTTATTACTTAAGATATATGAAAGATGTTTTTGAATCAGCAGACTGATGCATCATCGTCATTTGGGAAGACAGGCGAAAATACAACCTGATGTGTCCGTGTAGCATATTTACAGCCTTGTTGTTGGTTGGTTTGTTTAAAAAGATCACATGGCTTTCAAAACCAGGTTTACAGAAAATGGTTAAATGCCAAATCAAAGTCTATTCTACAGAGTATGACAAATTCACTTAAAACTATTGCATGAAATCTTTTTCGGATTATCTGCATTTAGTCATTTATGATGCAACTGGTACAACACATACTATGATTTCATACCAACACAACCAACAGTGTATGAAACCAAAATAAACATATGCAGCACAGTGCTCTTTTTTTAAACAAAGTAAATGTATCATACGAAGGTACCTCTGCATTGCCCTGTAATTTTGTCAGATGTTGATATTTAATAGAAGTGAAAAAGCAGGGTTGGAGCATGGCCTTCACCGTTTTTGTCTTGCACCAATACTTATTCCACTGTAAGATGTGTCAAAATACACTGCCATATAGTTTGGGGGGATCTTGGCACCAGCAAATCTGATAAAACTTGATGGCTTTATATAGGATGTATGGGGAAAAAAATCTCATTAAGAGTCCTCACATGACTAGGTAAATATAAAGCTAAGGGCAGAAAAACAGTGCCACAAATCTCATTTTAGCTAGACAACACTCTCACGGTTGGTGGAAACGAGCACTGCCCTTCGGCAAATAGGGCAGGTTGAGTTTTCTGATAGCCAGCGGTCGATACAGTGCACATGGTACTCATGAGAGCAGGGCAGCTTCCGCAGTTTGTTGCCTTCAGCATACTCTGTAATACAGACACTACAAGTTTTGAGTGCATCGCTCTCGCCAAAGTTTCGCATGGATAAGTTGTCAATCTGCTCTTTGGTGAGACCTCTGGGCTGGTCGTCATCTTCCTCGTTGAGCAAGAAGAAGTGCGCAAGTCGCAGAAAGGGCAGAGATCCAGTTTCATCCAAGTTGATCGGAGCTCGTTGTCGCCCTCTGTTCTCCCGAGGTCCCGCAGCACCAGGTAGCCCACCTTCCACTTCCCTTTCCTCAGTCCTTGCCTCTAAACCACCCTGGTTCAAGTCTCCATGGCTGGGAAGATAGGAATCTGCTTCTCTTGCACCAGTTCCAGTTGAAGCATCAGGGTTTCCCAGTGCGTCAGAGAGGTCTGCTGGTGGGCTGTCTTCACGATTTGAGTCTGGAACTTCAGCTTCCATAAAATAGCTAAGCTCACCAAAGCCAGTCATGATCTGACGAATCATAGACTGCAGAGCCAAAGAAGTGGCTTCCCCAAGTCCTGCATCCGAGATCCTACGAATGGGAATGCGGATAGTGCTGACGTATGTTCTTACTCCTGCCCGCTCAGAGCGGGAGAAGGTCCGGCGAAAACCTCCACGCTCAGTCTCGTATAATAACGTGTTGTTTGAAGTTTGCGAACGAGACCTTGTACGATTTGCAATGCTGTCTCTCTGACGATACTCTCCAGGACGCACCCTACGTACCTGCAAATCCAGCATTATGGTTGGAGGACGACGACCTGAGGCCCCTGCTTCTCCAGCAGTTGCCTCTCTTTCTTGTGGTGCTTCAGGTACCTCAGATGCTGCTCCCAAAGTGTGAGTTTCCATTTCCACTGTGCTCTGCCTAGATAAAAACAATTGCCGAGTCCTTGAGCTTCCCTCAACCTGTGGCTCAGGAAGTATCTCAGGATTACGAGTAGGTATGCCATGCTGGGTAGGCGGGAGTCCATCCAATCTTTCAAGATTGAGCGGTGAACGACCTCTTGCAGTGCGAGCCCTGGTCCGTCGCTGCTCTGGACTTCTACTACGAGCCCTTATTTGACCCCTACGTGGTTGTTCCACTGAAGGCAAGTTTGTGGGAGCTGAGGTTAGTGGATTTGGTGTATCTACTGGTACATCATCATCTCTGTTTAGAGACAATGTGCTAGGAACTGGCAGTTCTGGCTCTACAATAACAGCCAACTCGTCCACAACTGGTTCCTCAACCACCTCTGCAGTCTCCATAAGACTCTCAGGCTCAGAAACAGAGCCATCTGGTCTTTCCTGGCTCCCTTCCAGCCTTTCTGTCTGTGTTTGCTGCTCAGCTATGTTACGATTGACATTGATCTCCAAGCTGAAACGGAAATCACCACTGTTGGGATTGGTTTGGCTCACAGCCCGCCATGACTGGTTACCCCGGTAACCACTCCTAGTAGTATTCCCCGTCTGTCGTACTGTGTTTAGCCAGTCAAGAAGGGTCTCCCCACTTGGGTTTTCTTCAGTGCCCTCAACCTCTGTTGCTGGGAATGACAAAAAATTCATTTTAAATACATGATCATCACAGTGTTAAATTACAGGAAAAGTTGCCTGAATGATACACAAAAGAGAAAATTTCACAGCTGACTTACCTCCTGGCCCTTCCCTTCTTTCTTCAGTGATGTTACTGCCGGGTGACTCAGGGCCATCCTTGACCTGCCTAAGTCGGTTCAACAGTTCATCTGCTGTAATTTCACCTAACCAAGAAATATGAGGGTTAGCATTTTACTGCTACTGAAGGAGTGGAGATTTGCAGAAAGTTTAGGAAAAGCAATTCATCTGATCAAAAGGCATTGTTCACTGTGGAAAACTCCAAACATTTATACACATGCAAATTTTTAATCTTTTCTCCAGCAGCAACCTCTCTTAAAACCATTTAACCCTGATTGAATCAACAGTTTTTAGTTAGATTTCTGTTGTCATGTTATCAAGTTTTTTGTTAACAAAAGAAGCTATTTTTAAGAAACTTGGTAACCAGTAGTCACTATGTTATTGATGGAGGAAAAATAACTAATTTCAAGTGACAATAAATCACCTGAATGCAGGAGTATTCATTTTATTAGTATCTTGAACAAAATAAATACATGCCTATATTGTTTTTCCATGTTGCTTATTTTAAGCATTAAACGTTTTCTCTTTCTTTCCCATTCAGAGTTTCATTTAATTTGTTTATAGGGCTAAATTAAAGAAATTTAGGAAACAGTGCATTTCTGAATTCATTAAAATATACACCTATCATGCTTTACCATATGCATTTATCAAAAAAATCTAAAGGCAGGTGTAGAGTTATTACTAGGCAATTTAAAATACTAATAAATGTCATCTAGATTTACGTGATAATTTTATAATTTATTTTTGCCCCAATAATGTTGATTATCACTCGACAATTCAATGTTATAACCAACATAGCCATGCTCAATAGAGATTGTTGATAGATGATAATATTGCCTTATCACCCAGCCCTAAAAACTGATTCTTACAGTTAATTTTTAGAAATAAAAATAACATTAAATATATATTCACTGAATAAAATAGGAATCAAAAACCAAATCAAGAATTTCAGTAATTTCTTCCAAACATCCACAATTCATTTTTTTGGGTGAACTAATTCTTTAAGCTTAAACAAAATGGCCATGGAATTATTAAGAATGAATAATTAGAAAAAAATCTTTAAAAACAATGAAAAAAAAAACTCAGGAAGGAGAATCACATCATATACCATACAGATAAACAATGAGCATTGTAAGAAATTATTGTATTTCTTCCATACATACAATAGCTCATGTTAACTGTAACACTGTTTTATTTACAGAATCAAAATCACTGACAGATCATTTAAATTGCATTGTCATTTATTCAGTTTGACCTCATTACACACACATTTGTTTTAATATATAATAAGATCATATAAACCCAGCAAAAAAAGTCTGAGGGCCATCAAATTTATGTGAAAATAAAAAATTTAAAAAACAAGGGAATCTATTTTTCAGTTTAATAACCATTTCAATTATAATTTCAAGTTCTTTTGCTAACAGTAATCAGATACATCTCTTCAAACAGATTTGTATGGCTTGCTTCATTGAACTGCTTCACATATAAATATCCACGGTTCACTTGTAAGGGTTATGGTAATTAAAAATCAACAAACAAATGATTATATAAATTAAATCATGATTTTTTTATCATGTATTAGCACTAAAAAAATCTTGTGTTACTTTGCTAAAATGTCCTTAAGAGAGCTCATTTCATAAAAAAAGTCATCTGGAATCATTAAAAGCATGTGGGGGTTATGGTGTGTTATGCTGAAATATCAAAATACAAGACTGCTAGCTGCAAGCTGTCATTTAAAAATCAAATCTGAAACAGAACATCATGCACTAGGGCTTGAAGATTACTGATAGCACAATTTTTTCTACATTTAAAATAAAGTTTTACATTTCATGCTATTAAATATACACTGTCATTTATTAACATTGAGTGGAACAGAATACCATAGAGTGAAACGAATTTTTGAAAACAAGCATGTGTAAATGGAGGGTCAAAACATCTATCAAGATCTATTTTACACTAACTACTACCATATACAGCCTTCTCTTGTATAAAGAATATATAAAGTAGCATTCAATGGACACAAAGTAACTTTTATCACTGAAATTATGATGAAATGTTACCTATGCTAAGATGATATGATATTTTGATAAATTTTTCAAGACTTTTTCAAGATAGTCCATGATCAGAGGTGCACATAAATGCTAAGCACGTGCATGTGAATAAAAAATTATATATCCTTTAGATCCCAATAATGAACATGGTGCATATACAAAAAGGGGGTGGAAACTTGCATACGCTACTTCTCACTCAAAGATTTTGATTTATTAAAAAAACAAACTTGACAGGAAAAGGTGCACAACTACGAGTAAACCAAGTAAACATATTTAACTTAAATATTGACAACTGAACCACTTTAAGTAATCATTTGAGTCATTATCGTTAATCAAATAATTTACATTTATTTTATTATTTTGCAGACCATTAGGCATTTCAGTTACTGCAAACTCAGCAGTTTTATAATGCTGCATCATTGGCAAGATAATTATTATAAATGTGCTAAAATGTGCGTTCTTAGCACATATAATGTGTGTTTTCATTATATAAAGTTATTTGTTTTGCAAGTAAGGTGCCAGTAGGCCTTGGGATTTAGTTTGCTTCAGATTTAATTCATTTGGATGGGATTCAAATGGCACGGGACATAGACACAGGAAACTTTGCCATGTTTGTAGCTCTGAGAAATAATGTAAAAAAGTTGGTCTCTGTGAGCACGGACGAAGTTCCAGTCGCACCTGCAAACCGTTCCCGGGTCTGCCTAAAAAGGGTGTGGTGCGCGGTTCGCACAAACTCTGGCACTCTTCACCTAAGACCTCAACACAACTGCACCAAATAACAGAAATGAGCCATAGGTGGGAATGTGCAATATGACAATTTTTGATTGTGGGTGATTAAACTGTGTCCAAGATCTACTTTTGAAGGAATATCGTAGTATTATGCTTATTGTGCCCCTCTGTCTTAATATCAGCTATTATACATGACAACATAAATTGACATCCAATATTAACTCAGTCATAGGGTTAGCCACAGAACTTATTTGTGCTGACAAAAGTATGTGAGTTTCATTTGTTTTAAAGCCTTGCCAGCTAAACATTATTTGCAGCTCTTCATTTTTTTTTTGAGAGCACACAACTGAGAAGAGTGATATGTGCATGCCACTACAAAGTCTGATCACACCAAAACTGCCAAAACCATACAAGATTTACATATACACACAATTGAATGATGTGTCTAAATTGAAAGGAAACAGTTATTTTAAAAATGGATGCGTTATGTGTGAGTCTTAAAGGGCCAGCAGACTAATAATCAACATGATGCGTTTGTCATTAAGAGATGCTTCAAAATTTGTATTCTGTCAATATTTGCTCACTCTGATGATGTCCCTAACCTGTATTCATTTATTACTATCAATTTGATGTTAATAAAACAAAAAAAACATAAAAGTAAAAATCGTGACTTTTTTTGCAAAAATCATATACAATATGATATTTTTGCCATATTGCCCAGCTCTAGCCACAGTTATGAATTGATAAATCATGTATGAATTGGACAGTGTATGCATGCATATAATCACTCATTTTTCTGACGGTAAACATCTAATTTCTGCACAACCTCAGTAGAAAACCTCTTCTCATTCATTTAAACTTTTACATTGAATTCATGATAAATGATGCACCCCTTAGTGTTAGCACACTGAAAATTAAACTATATTTTCCAAAGTTCAAACTTGAGGGGGGTAAATAAAAAAAAAGATTTGTCATTTTGGCATTTGAGCCAAATGTAAAGGCACCAACTTATTGCACAGACCTGCATATAAATCTGAAGTACAGTAATGTATGTAATCACATGTTTAAAACGGAAGCTGATTTTTTAATTAAAAGATTGAAAAAATGTCAAATGTACATATATATGACTAATGTTACTCATGGGATCATTATTATTCACGCCCCATGCAGAATGTGTATGTGTGTGAGTGTATATATACATACATACATACATACATACATACATACATACATACATACAGGGCTCGAAATTGCCACCGTTTTGGTCGCATATGTGCTCGAAATTTTATCTATGCGACCTCAAAATATATTTGGAAGTATTTGTTTGAGTGCATAAAATTGTTGTCGTGCGACCAGTTTTCACAGCACAATGTTCACCATGTGCGTGGATTTATGAAGCATTCACACAATATGCATCTTTGCACCTAAAAACACCAAACGCTCAGGAATGGTTTAAAACAGTTGAAATGTCAACTTGCTGCAATAAAAAAAGCTTGCAATGCTTGTCCCGCCTTCAAGCTCTTCTTATTGGCCCACTGCGGTAGAACAGAATGCAAATGGATTGGTAAATATCAGCTGTGAATCACTCAGTTCCGATGACAGGGAGCTACAGACGTGAAAATGTAAAGGTCTGGATCAAGATAATGTTTTAGAAACAGATTTTGTTTTAGAAACCACCTAAAGTTACAAATAATGACACATCTGATTAGTGACCATGTAATGAATGTCAATCCAGCATTTAAACTTTTCGAAGAGTGGATAAAAGACTTCCAGTGGTTAAAGCCGGTGGGACAGAGTTTTCAGGTAACAGTGTTTGCCACTGAATCTACACATTTTAAGCATGAGATGTTCTAATGTTATTTAATCCTTCATTTTTTTATCATCACGATGTTGTCAGTCGTGCGACTGACACCGCGTTCATCATCGCTAAAGAAGATGCATTCACCGAGATGAAACTAAAATTGCAGCTCCTGAAGAGCCCGTTATTGCTATTAGGACGACGTATGCAAAGAATAAGTTATATGTCAATATCATATGTGTAATATCAAACACCACCCGTGAGAACACAGCACAGTTATTATTGTTAATTCAGTTCATCTCATTCATGTTAAGCAGTGTGTGCAGGGCCGGTGAGCGCATGCAGATTTTTTTTGGTTGTTAGTTTTGATTAGTGTTGATTTCAAATGCAGTAAGTCTGTTAATATAAAACATGTAGTAACTGTGCTCATAATTTTTGGTGGGTGCAACTAAATTTTTGAAGTTAGGAGCACCAGTGCTACCATGAAAAAGGATTTCGAGCCCTGATATATTATTTGTGTATTTGTATCACTGCGCATTATGTTCCCTATCTATGTAGTACACTTATTTAGAAAATAGCACAGGCAGTAGCTTTGATCTAAGTTAATGTAACAGCATTCCATCTGTTACCAACTGTTGGCTATGCTGATTTGACCAAGATCATTTTTACTTGTATTGGATCTGCGACACGAGACATATATTATGTACTACATTTAAACTGCAAGCAAAAGGCTTTGCTTAAGAACACTATTCCATCTGTAGAATCCATTGCTTTTGTGTTATTCCCTGTTTTGTATTGCTTTTTTGTTTATGTCATGTTTACAAAGATGTCACAGCAATAAAGGCGGTGTAACTAAAGCAGTGGAAATGCACACTCTGCTGTGCAAAACTGAACTGAAGCGAGCGGAGCTGTGCTGAACCACACCAGAGAGTTCTGAGAGCTCTGGTGGGAGCATGAAGACAGAGCTTAATAATATTCATGACCCATTCAAATAAATTAAAAAAGCATTTCCATTTTATGGGTAAATCATAGAGTTCCAAATGAACTTCACATTCTCTGGAATTTTTGGACCTTCCCAAGTCAAATACTTTCTATATAGATATCAGAAACAGGTAATCCTTGTCTATTGTTCAAACTGACTACCCTTTCATTATGTTTGTGGCAGTTTTTGCCCCATTGACTTCCATTATTACAACATTTGTTGATTGCAAAGCCATGACAGCATATAATCATGCATTCTTGATTGTTGGTGGTTTTCCCTGTTGGGAAGAGGTAAAACATGTTACTGTTGAACATCAGTTTGCAGCATGTGCAAAAAGGCTTTTGGCTTTTAGATGGAATTCTATGAAGTAAAACAGCAGATTATAGTGTGAGTGCATAAATACACTTAGGGGCTGATCACATTTAACGCGCTTTTTGCGTTGAGACATCTTTTTTGAATGATTTACTAATGGCCGTGAGCGTTTTGCGCACTGCTTATGTGCCCTGCACACCTCGTGTTTTAACCGCCTGCTGTTAATTGGGTTTTTGCCGTTGAGCTTGCAGTTTTAAAAAGTCAACTCTGAGTGGAAAAAACACGTTACGTCCGCCGCCTCTTTTTTCATTCTCCAATCAAACACACACAATACTCCTTATAGAATGCAGAAACTATGCTATTTTGCACTGCAACTGATGATCAACAGTAGCCAAATAATCAGAAAATGTCATTATAATGAAAGTCAATGGGACAAAAACAGCCAAGAACATAATGAAAGTGTAGTAAATTTATCCAGAGTGCATTATTGAATTTTCCAATTTTCCAAAATATCCATAACAGCATAATTAAGGCAAATTTGGTTTTATATTCACACATTCAGACATTATCCTTAATATTAATTTCAGAAAAGTATTCTTTGCAGATTCTAAACAGTGAACTCATATTAGTAGCCAATGACTATCAAAGTACAACATTATTCACAGTAGAGCTGGACAATTTATCGTTTCAGCATCGATATCGCAATGTGATCATTCGCAATAGTCACATCGCAAGTATATGCAAGGTTGAGTCTGGATTATAACTAGGACCAGACGGAATCTGCTGACATTTTTTACTATTTCTGCACACAATTTTGCTAAAAATCTGCAGATTTATGCAGAATGATTTTGGGAGTATCATAACCAAAACTTTAATATATTAAATAAAAAGTAATACATTTTTAACTTGTATTTAATGTTTACAATGCAAATTCAATTAGATCAACTGTATTTGGTAAACAAAGCAAGTCTCTCATATAATTTATCTAAATGACAGAAAATATTACTTTACAAACTATATTAAAGTAAATAAATCATATAAATATTTTCATATTAGTCAATCATATTACTGAAATTCATTGAAAAACTGAATAAATATAAATGTACACACATTTACACAAGTAAATAAACAGAATAAATAATGGGCTAAAAATCTGCCGAATTCTGCGTGCGCAGATTCCGTGTGGGCCTAATTATAACTTATCATTTTGCATGTGTTTTTTTGGGGCCTGTGACTGTCTGAGGGTTTTAAAAGCATTCTGGCATAAGAAATTGTACCGTTTGTAATGCTGACAAATTAACAACGATTGATTATTGAATTGCTTACAAAACTAAGACTATGCAGTATCATTTTACATTTGACAATTTAATTACCATATAGCTGAATACAGTTTAACTTCTCTGAAAAGAATCAAAACGCTGTTTATTTAATTGGTATCTTTTTCTTTATTGAATTTATCAATGCTCATAGATTTATTCATTTTCATGCACTCCCCTACAGGACCATCCGAATCGAAAATTATAAATTCTTTCTAAATAGTTATTCAACTCATCTAGTAAGATTGTATATTTATACAGGAAGCATGTCATTAAGGTTGCACGACTTACCGGTACAATAGTAGTATCGCAATACTATGGCTCCAAAATACTGGCGGTGACAATGTACTTTGTAAACGGTAGTATCGTCATTAACGGTCTATCTACAACACATAATTTTGCATGTGGAAAAGTCACTAAAATGCTTACAGGTTTGTGCAACAATAGACCTTTTTATTTGAATAGTCTGTGGAGCCCTTTAACTTTGCAAAACTGTGTATTATTCACACCTTTAGCATATTGCACATTTTCTGACGCTTTAGTTTGAACACACGTCTGAATAAGCTAATTTATGTTTCTGTCAAAATGATTTAATAGCTACATTCTGTGTGAAATTCTGAATTACTTTGGATTCTTACCTTTTAAGACACAAAAAAAAACAACAACAATTGAAACAATTTTTGACCACTTCATATAGCCAAATTTTGTTGGAAAAATGCTCTTTTTGTAACAAATTTCATTTGTTATCATTTGCACCTTTATTTTAACAATTTTTTTTGTTGGTCAGATAACTACAAAAAAAAAATAAAAAAAAAGAACTAATGCATTTTAAGTGAAGTGGTGAAATGAATACTTTTTTCAATAATAAGGGAATTATGAACTCAATTCAAGCAGGCCTATTATAACAAACATATAGTATTTCTGACAATTTTCTTTATTTCGTAGATTTGAGTTATGAATTATTGTATCGCAATACTTCTTGGTATCCTTCATCTGGTATAGTATCGTAACGTGAATTAATGCTATTGCTGGATCAGATATCGGCCAGCTGGTACCGATCAAAAACTGATATTGCGTGTGCGCTATATTCTGTGTTCATAAGCCAATTAACCCATGAAGGTAGCCTATTATAAGGCACTAGAAAGTTGTCATGTAGGCTACTATATCCCAAATGTTCTGAAGCCATTCTATAGTTTAATGTGAAGCACAGATGAATAATCACTTGGTTAAATTCATGTTCACTTCAGCACTTCCCGCCGCTGCGCCTGTCCATTCATTCACAATTCAAACTGCACGTCGCATTCATGACAACACGAAAAACTTTCTCCAAAACTATTTGTTCCTGTTAGTTTAAATAATTTGTGGAGAAATGGATTTAGTTTAGCATGAAATGGGTTCATTTTGACCTACAACAAGGAGTTCATTGCTGTTTCTATATAATGTTGCGCTGTGTCTGTTAAATAGATCAACAGATCACATTTGCAATACTGGACTAGTATTACCTGCTCTTCATACACAAAGTAGGCCTATCTGAAATGTTTAATTAGAAAAGGCTCAATAATACATTGGAGAGATCCTCAACGCACTGATTTCTTCCCTTTGTGCTGCTGTTTTGGAAGTGTCCGCAGATACCGGAGGGCTGCGTGCTGTGTCTCAGTGATGTATCATTCACGCGCCAGCAGCGCAGACGCAATGTGCATCGCTCTGTAAAATAATTCTCGCAAGAGATTCTGTTCTCTCATCCTTCCGACTGAGTTTATTCTTCCGAGGTGAATACTTTAAGTGCTACGAATAGTTTGTAAAGCTGTAAAAAAGTTGTAAAAATTTGAACTTTCTCTGTCTCACTGTCTCTGTCTCGGATCAGTACAAAAAAGATTTTTATCGGTGCATCCCTACCTACATGTCACAAGTTTTCACTGAACGAATGTGCGAATATAAAACCAGCTTTACCTCAATAAAAGCACACAGAGGTTTCAACAAAGTATCGAATGCATTCTACTGTGCCTTTAAACACACACCTCCAAAAATGTTACAAACCATAATGGCCACAATGTATCCATGTAAAGCACTTTAGAACCATTTCTATTGTCTTGCACGAAAAAAAAAAGATGAATAAAAAAAAGATTTACCAGGGGTGCCAAGTAGATTGTTGTCTCTCATGAGCCTATAATCTTCCTCGCTAAGATTGTTGACAAACTGATAGAAAGCCTCCTCTCTGTCCAGACGGTCCAGCTGCCTCCTGCGTTGTATTTCAGACTGATCACTGCTGCCTTGATCTGCATTATCCTGACCCTCCATCACTGTGACCCAGGTATCAGATCCAACTTAAACACAAAACAAGAAAGAGCATTGTGTCAACTTGTCACACACAGGCACGGAGAAATACGCATTGGCAAAACCATTCTACAGTCAACTGTATATGTAATTGGCTGCTATATACATAAATATCGCAACCATTTAGTACTGTTTGACACCATCGCTAATACGAGCATGAAACTGCCACAATCCCTATATGCGACTGTAACTAATAAAACTGGCTAAAACGTCAAAGCGCTGAGTGACTAGAATTTTATTCGTAAACCACTGAAGTGTAACTTATGGTTGTGAGTTAAACTGGTCTATTTTAACTCAGTTCAGGTATAATGAACTGCCTGCAGCTGAGACTGAAAACAAAATGGCATCAGCAAGCTAAACAGGCTAATAGCTACAGCTCGAGAATTTCAAGGAAAACAGCCTTTACATTTGTCCTTGATACCGCGAACAATTACCAGATTAAACACAACACCAGTGCAAGTAAAATCATAAGTGTGCTGTTAGAAAATAATTATATCACCAATTTTACGGTGTTTCACAATCTGTGACGACAAGCCTCTCGCAACCATGAACTAAGGGAAGGTTGAAGGCTAATGTTAGCAGTAGCATGAGCTCAAATTAGGCTCGAGTTAGCTCGCATAACCCATGGAGCAAAAGCATTCTTTTCCATGCTAAGCTAAACCGAAGCTAATGTTAGCACGGCTAAGAGTTAAAAAATAGCCAACCGTCAGCGGGCTCTCCATTATTTCGCCGATCACAATAAACCGACAAGTGAAATGAGTAAAACCATAGAAGAATACCTTAATATATCAGTCGACGCCTTATCTAGTTACAGTTAGCTAGTTGTAGATGTTCGTAAGTTTTAATCTTGACAGCTATTCAGGAGTTCATTTTCTCAAGCGTCTCTTCGGCATCGAATCTACTTCCGGTGTGCGTAATAGTGCTCAAACGTGTTATGACGTAAAAGTCCTTTTTAAAAGCTGAGGGAGAGAAACAGATGCTCGCTTGCTCTCTTGTATAACCTACAAGATAAACGTTTGTAAAACATATATTAATTTCATTGTTCAACAATTATGACTAACACTACCTCTGCCCCACCTAACGTTAGTTTTCATAGCAAACATGTTTAAGAAAATTGGAATTATCAAACTTAAGTTAAGATGGCAAATTTTGATTTCGATATTATACAAAACAAAAACAACACCTGTTCAAAAGGATACTAACAATATATAGGTAACTCCTACTACGAGCTTAACTTTTATTTTGAAATTTTGAAAGAGACACCGGAAAAAACAAAAGTGTCAACATGCCATGGGTGGAAAATCACGAATAATCCAGCGGTTTGTAATTTCAGGTCATTTTAACATCAACATCCTGTAGGAATTTAACTCGTCATTACATTTCCCTCTTATTAATTTCCTTATTATATACAAAATTATTGAAAAGTGAACATTTATAAATATTTGATTCTTTTAATCATGTTTAAAGCCCACAAACATATTTATGGAGGATGAAACCTACACAAAAAAAAAAAAAAAAAAAAAAAAAAAAAAAAAAAAATATATATATATATATATATATATATATATATATATATATATATATATATATATATATATATATATATATATATATATATATATATACACGCAAATATATAAATAAATGAGTAAATAAATCCATAAATTCCTACATAAATAAAATAGTAAATAAATAAATATACAAATAATAATTGTATATAAAAATCCACAGATTTCTGCATAAATAATAATAGTGCAGGCAGGTAAATAATTAAACAAATTACACGAGGGAAAGAAGAAAATGCTAAACTGAAAGTTTTTTTAATAAATATTTGGAGGGGGCGGGGGGGGGGGGGGTAAACTTTCAGTTTAGCATTTTCTTATTTGTGTAATTTATTTAATTATCCGCCTGCCCACATCATTAATTATTACAATTTTATTTATTATATAGATTTATTTATTTGCATATTTATTTATTTTATGTTTTATTTATGCCAGAATTTATGGATTTGTTTACTCATTTATTTACATTTGCGTATTTATTTATGTATTGTTTTTGCAGGATTAATCGTCCTCCATACATATTTAATCTACCAATAAATAAAAATGCAACCACACACACAGAAACTTTGCCTATACGTATTTATTTATTAGTTGTTGTTTTTTGTTTGGAAAAAATATATAAAGCCGAGGGTATTGCACAAAAGTGGAATCAAGAAAGCCAGGATGACAGAAAAGACGTGGCTTGACCTTCGTTCAATCAGTTTCTCCAGGCTTAGTGCGTTGCACGTTTGATCCAGGATGAGATTGAGCCACTATGTCAAGCCTGATGTAGATAACCAGGAAAGTGCGGGATCGATCACAGAATCAATGATGCAAAATATATATATATTTCATTTCATTCATTTTTCATTTTCTTTTCGGCTTAGTCCCTTTATTAATCCAGGGTCGCCACAGTGGAATGAACCGCCAACTTATCCAGAATATGTTTTACACAGCGGATGCCCTTCCAGCGGCAACCCATCACTGGGAACACCCATACACTCTCATTCACACACATACGCTACGGCCAATTTAGCTTAACCAATTTACCTGTACCGCATGTCTTTGGACTTGTGGGGGAAACCGGAGCACCCAGAGGAAACCCACTCAAATGTGGGGAGAACATGCCAACTGACCCAGCAGAGGCCCCAACCAGTGACCTTCTTGCTGTGACACTTTTATACAGCTTAAAGTGACATTTAAAGGCTTAACTAGGTTAATTAGGTCAACTAGGCAGGTTAGGATAATAAGGCAAGTTATTGTATAATGATGGTTTGTTCTGTAGACTATCGAAAAAAAAATTGCTTAAAGGGGCTAATAATTTTGACCTTAAAATGGCTTTTAAAAAATTAAAAACTGCTTTTATTCTAGACGAAATACAACAGACAAGACTAAATAAGACAAATAAGAAAAAAATATTATCAGACATACTGTGAAAAATTCCTTGATTTATTAAACATCATTTGGAAAACTATTAATAAAGAAAAAAAAATTCAAAGGGGGACTAATAATACTGACTTCAACTGTATATATATATATATATATATATATATATATATATATATATATATATATATATATATATATATATATATATACACATATATTAATAAAAAATATCAAACTGTTAACATATCTTGTTTAAATATATATATATATATATATATATATATATATATATATATATATATATATATATATATATATATATATATATATATATATATATATATATATATATATATATATATATATATATATATATATATATCTCAATATAAATATACAATCTTACTAGATGAGTTGAATAACTATTTAGAAAGTCTTTCTATACCTAAAGATGTTAGATGAATAAAGTCTTATTTTTAATGATTATAACTGTTAAATATAACTGTTTTGTTTAAATGCACCAAAACTTATTGTCTATATGCGAAATAACAATATTCAATAATAAAAATATTAGCATGGTAATATATAGTAGTGTTTTTAGCAAAGTGGGACACATATGACTGTCAACATCTCAAAAAATGTGTTTTGTTGTTTCTTGACTCTTTAAGCACTTCAATAATACGACTAAAATCAGCATACTCCACATGTCTTAATCTGATTTCTGTTTAGATTGATTATGACTTTAGTCAGATTAAGGTAATGGAAAATTGCTGTTTACTCAGTAGACTGTTAATTGGAGTATTGTCTTATTGGTGTCCATGTAAACATGCTCATTGTGTGAAAGGGGCTTATATCTCCCATATTTAAATCTGAAATTGATATATATGAACATATATAAAATGATTACTAATAAAATTAAACTTACTTATTTTTAATTTTAATAGTGGAGTGACTGTATATTCTTCTCTAGTAGCATTGACAACGAAACTAACATACATCACTAGGATGAATCTTAGCCTGGTTGTTAGGCTAAGCAGCAAAGAATAAATCTCCAAAGTAACTTAATTTAGTTTAATTGAGTCTGCTTTTATGCAACTGAGTCAAGGCTAAAATCAGCCAGGAAATCCTCAAAATCCCAGCTTAATCCCTTATCTTACTTTTGTGCAATACCCCTCCAGTGTTCTGGAGATTTTTTGGTAGAGTTTGCAAGCTTGTTTTTGTTTGTACAAAGTAACCTAACCCTGCCCAATTCTACGAAGGATAGTGAATGACGTAATTCGATTGTGATGTTTTGTCATATGAAAAGATATTTCCGGGTCCAATCATGATTTTTAATAATATAAGTACCATTAGTGTTTTGCTTTTGACATCAGACAGAGTATTTTTTTTTATCTACCTGTCCGCACATCCGTATGTCTATCTGAACAAAATATGCAATGTTGTACAATAGATTAAATAAAACATGCCAAAGTGGAACAAATGATTCATTAATAAAAAGTTATTTGTATTTATGGAAAATATTGAAAGTTTTCTTGAGGTCCTAACCATTTCTTCTATGTGAAATCTCACAAAAAAATAAAAACTTGGACAAAGAATGTAGAATTATTATAAATCCATTAAAATTCAAATAAAATAAAATGGAATGATACAAATATTAAGATGATTTAACTTGAATATTTGCTTTCCTTTTAATGAAACTTTCCGTATCCACCCAGAAAATCTTTGTGTAACCACAAAAAAGATGGAAAATAGACTCTTCTTCCACTGAACAAAATCACAGGAATGATCAGTATTCAAATCAAATCACTTTCAGCTTGATATTCACCATGTAACACTTTAAATGTAACTTATTTTACTTTATTATTTAAACAGTATACAGTGGGGGAAATGAGTATTCAACACGTCACCATTTTTCTTATAATAAGTGATGCATAATAAAATGAAATGACACAGGAAAAAAGTATTGAACACATGAAGAAAATAAGTTGTAGAAAGGCAGTGAAAGCCCGGACAACAGCTGAAATCTCTCAGTAGTTCTTCAGCAACCTTCTGCCCTTCGTTAGTGTAAATGAATATTAGCTGCTTCAGTCCAACATCTACATTAGCAGGAAGATGAAGATGAAACCAGAGTGGACATTTCAGCAAGACAATGATCCAAAACACAGCCAAGGAAACTCTCAAATGCTTTCAGAGAAAGAAAATTAAGCTGTAGAATGGCCCAGCCAATCACCTGACTTGAATTCAATAGAACATACAAAAGAAGTATCAGATTTGATAGATGAGACCCACAGAACCATCAAGATTTTTTCACTCTGTTGAAGTCTGTGAAAAACTCACACCTGAGCAATGCACATGACCAAAACAGCCTTTTATATAAAGTAATATATACGTTAGTTCAGTACTTTTTCCTTGTGTCATTTCATTTTTAATACACATACAAAAAATTCTGATTAGTTTTGTTATATTTTTTATATTTGTATTGTTTTTTTTTTTTTTTTGTTTAACCAAAATCTGGTTCAATTCCATACTAACAGGTTCTTTAATGTTCCCATCAATCGGAAGCTGCGACCGTAATTTTTTGTCATATTGTGACGCAGTTCCTTGAGAAATGGAATTTTAAATGAGAAAACAGTGAGTTTTATCAATTGAGGTGTGAGGCAGGGTTGCCCAATTTCTCCATTTTTGTTTTGACTGTCGTGGAATTATTAGCAATTAGTATAATTAAAAATCCAAATTTGAATGGCATAACTATATTTGATAGAGGAATAAAAATATCACAATTGGCGGATGATACAAAAGATAAGGGTCAAATTTAAACTGCAATTGATTCAGTTAAAGTTTTTTCAAATGCCTCAGGTCTTCATTTTAATCTTAAAAAATGTGAGATTCTTCCGGTGCATGATTCTGGTGAGCAATTGTTGTTATTATTCCAGTTAAAGAATGTGTTAAATATTGAGGAATTTTTATATCCAAAAACTTATTAGTGAGGGAGCAACAAAATTAATAAAACAAAAATTATGTTTGACAACGGGTTAATAAGGGATCTTTCCTTTTTTATTAACAAAAGTAGAAGGCTTGTTATTTTTTCTAGAACTGTCTTTATTTATTCCTAATTCTGTTGGTAAATATTTTTATAAATTATTAGTAAATTTCTGTTGAAAAAACAAACATCACCAGCTTAAAAATTCAGTATTGGCCGAAAAGAAATGCAGTTTTCAAGTTTTGAGATATTAGATTATCATAGTTATGAACAATACATTCAAAATTAATTAGATGAAAAAATGTGCAATTTTCCCAGATTCATTATGTTTTTTTATTCCACACAGTAACTTTAAGAAGATGGGTGGTCTCAAGTTTCTTTTGACTTGCAATTTTTCACCATCAAAATTACCAGTAAAATTATCTAAATTTCATGAGCAAGCACTCTTGGCTTGGAAACTTTGCTTTGTGCATAATTTTTCTCGTAGAATGAAAATTTGGAATAACGAATTTATTACTGTTAAAGGAAAGAGTTTATATTTGGACCCAACTTTATAAATTATGGAAAAAGTCTATTTACTGTATATTAATGAACAAATAATGGACAAAACATTTATTTCCCAATAGAATATTCAATCGTTGCACGTTCTTTTCAAAATAAAACCCAAGATCTAAAATATTTTGTCAAACTTTCAAACAATATTACCTGGCCCTGGTTTATTAAGAAATTACACAAGAAGTCTTGCTGAGGTAATAAATAATTTGTTTATTTTCATAAAAGTTGAGCATGACGGTCGAAAACTAGATGACAAAGTGGACATTGGCATAACAGGGTGGACAATGACTTTTATTAGTGGACTAAACATGGAGGAACATTTGAAAAACAACAGGTACAACAATAATAAATATTAAAGGGTTAATATAAAAGGGTTGTAAAAGTTTTCAAGAATTCAACTTCTGTTTTCACTAATTAATGCAAACCATGGCATAAACTAAATTCGTTAATGAATGTAAATCTTTAATAGTAAATTGTTTTGGAGGAATGAAGGTAATATTGGAAGCAACTCAAGTTAAACATCTTAATAATACTAATAATACTTATTATATAAAATTAATACTTTTTTTTTTCAGAATAAGGTAAATAATTAGATTACAGATGTTCACATAAATGTACAAATACTTAGGGCTGTATTTTTATTTCAAACAGTCAATGAAAGCCATTATATGGACTTTAAAATGTCCGACTATAACCCAGACATATATTGCCAAAAGTTTGTATTGTCCACTCATGTATTGCATCTACTGGTGTAGTATGTGTGTATAAGTGTTGTAACATAAGAACATTAACTAATTAACAATAAAATAACAAATAAATAAATAAAGTGTAAATAACAATGCACACTGTCAAGGAAAGATTTGTGACAGGGTGGACAATGACAGGGAGGACATTTCTGGCTAAAGATAGCATTTATTCAACACAGGTAGTACCTGCAGCTGGTGAAGTGTTTCCCTATTTAAGCTCTTTGTACACAGCTTAAAAGCTATATTTTTAAATCTGAAGATTTTTATATATCATTTAATATGACGGAGTGGACATGTTAAGCTTGACAACATTCAGTTTCAAACACAATGTGAGGAAAAATATGAAACATAAGTGTAGATACTTACTGTGCACATCAGATGTTTTAACCTCCTCTGAAGAAAGGCAAAATGGGCATGAGGATGCCAATGAGTACATCAGAGGGTTTATTAAATAGGCATTTACCACATCATGACAGGGTGGACAGCAATTTGACAATTTGTCAAATAACTTGTTAAAGAAAATTAGAATATTTAAAAATCTTTTTAATTAGATCTAATTTACCTACTTTTTAGACTCACTGACGTTAGATGAGCAGTGTCATGGCAAAATTACCCCCATTCAATGAAAGAATATGGCAAAAATGTACAAAAACATATTTCAAAACACTTATAATTCTACCTGCACGTGTGTAAAGGTTGAACCAATTATATTAAAACATCAGAATTTCATTATTTCGGATTATGTTCATATAGCACTGATTCAATCTTGTGGGACATCAAAGGCACATTATAGTGATAATGACCTATTTTTAACTTCTTGCAGTTCATGTTATTTAACATTTACAGCTGTCTATTAGTAATAAAACAAAGCATGCAAACATTTATTTAACAATTAAATCATAATTTATTTAGGAATAACGCCAGTAGGATTCTGATGCCATCTTGTGGTCAGACACGGAAATTCATTCGGCGCGTGAACTCTCACAGTGCATCATGGGTATTCTACAGTGTTGTACGCGTTCTTGCTGTTCAGTGTGGGATTGATTGAGTGCACTTCACATTAATTACAGGCTATCTTTTAAAGATGTCATTTGCCCTTTTTCACACACAAAAAGAACATTCGAATATGTTGTTACTTCTACATCTTACAAGGTAAATATTTTATTCATAAACAAAAATTTGCGAAATGTATACCAAAATGCAATATATTTTTATTAGAAATGGAAACTTTGAAAAAGTCTTAAAAACAAAAAGAGTAATTTAATGTTAGATTTCATGAAGGAATTTTTCTCTGGTACTGATCCCCCACTGTAGTCGATGATTGCATCCTAAATTATTATTTTTGTTTATATGTAAGTATTCTCCCTGCCGAAAAATCCAGCCTAAACTGGTTGGCTGGTTTTAGCTGGTTGACCATTTGGCCATTTCCAGGCTGGTTTCCAGCCATTTCCAGCCTGGTCTTAGCTGGTCAGGCTGGAAAATATGAATGAATGATGTAGAAGCACTGTCCATGCATGTTTCCTCGTTGGCTAGTAACGCTATATTTCATTGCACAACAATTAATCTATCAGGCTTTTTGGCAAAAAAGGGAAGTCACGGTTTAATTAGTTATTATTAAATTATTTTAAAATTTCACCTGATATGCATGAACTAAGCTGTTAAATGGTCAGCGTATGAGGTAGCTAGGCTAACCTAGATTCAATTTTGATTAAATAATTTTCTAATCTGTTGCCTATTATGTCGTGAATATACCCCTGTAATGCTTACTGCAGTAATTTTTTGTCTATCTTTCTCAGATATCAAACCTGTTCGAGAAAAATGACTAATTATATCCAGGGCTGCCAACTTTTGGCTTTAGCTTGGAGTGAGAATTTATGCCCCGCCCCTATGCCCATAAGTCAAATCACGCCCCCATTTATTTATAAATCTGTAAAAATGATATATTATTTTAATAGATACTTTTTATAAAATATTTATTATAAATAAAATTATTATTATTATAATTATTATCCAATTATTATTCTATTCTAAATAAATAAAAAAAAAAAATCAATTCTAAATGTAACTACAAAACAATGTAGAAGTGACTGATGTGATATGCTAAGATAATTTAAGAAGTTTTTTGCATAAATATATTAATTTCATTAGAAAGAAATTCTATAGACCAATTACCATGTTTTTAAACATTCAGGATGTGCGCGCAAGAAGGTGGCAGAAAAAAAACGGGAGCGCTAGCATTTGCAGCGAGGGAATGACATCCGATGCGGTACAGAGTTTGTATTGTTGTCCTAGAAGTAAGATATATTGATTACACATTATATATATTATTTACATAATGCTTTTAGCATATTATAACAGCTCGTCACCCAGTTAAAAGCACAGTGATTCGGCAAAATTAACGTTAAAGTGAGCTGCGTTCGTCTGACAGGTTCATTTGCGATAGCACGCTCCCAATGGATACTGGATAAGACGAAATGACCAAGCACCCAACCCCAAATATACAATCTCATTGAAGCTCCAAGTGATTTTACAAGAGAGAAGTTAAAAATCTACAAGTCTTTGGATGCCAACAATGTTGTTCTGTGTGGTCATGTGCAAGAAATAATGTTCCATGATTACCAGATTCAACACTATGTAGAGCTAAAAAACGAGATTCTGCCTAGCCAAAGACAAGGAAAAAAGACAGAGCTATACAAGGCCTGGGTAATTAATCATCAACACGCAAAACTACTGCATTCTGACAAAAAACTGCACCTGTACGGCAGGATATGTGAACTTACACATAGAGGTAAAGTTGGATTTATATTCGCACATTCGGACTTTCTCCTTAATAATTTAATTACATAAAAGTATTATTTGCAAACTCTAAATAGCGAAATCATATTAGCAGCCAATGACTATCCAAGTACAACATTGTTCACAGTCAAATAAACAGTGTTAATGTTGTTTTCAAGTCACACTTGCAGGTTATTTCAGACCGAATATTCAAAGTGCCGTGGTAACCAATATAGGGAGTGTGTCACAAGTATAAAACCAAGTTTACCTTAATAACTTACACTTTCACGTTTCATTCTTAGCTTTAAATTTCCACAGTTTAATTAACCATATGTAACTGTTTTTTGCTGAAATCATGTCTGCAATCAAAAACAAGTAATGTGTATGATTCAGCATAGCGTGAACTCACCTGATATAACATGAGAACTGCAGAGTCCAGCATTTCTAATTAGGTCCTCACTTCAATTTGGCATCCAACCGCACAACACGACATGTTTCCTACTGCAGCCTGTCTTTTTTTGCAACCGTCTGACGTCATGTGTGAAGTAGGTTGGTAATTGGTCTATAGACAATTGTATAGAACACAAAAAATATGTTTTATAGAATTATCAGTGTAGGCGATGCAGTAGCGCAGTAGGTAGTGCTGTCGTCTCACAGCAAGACGGTCGCTGGTTCGAGCTTCGGCTGGGTCAGTTGGCGTTTCTGTGTGGAGTTTGCATGTCCTCCCTGCGTTTGCGTGGGTTTCCTCCAGGTGCTCCGGTTTTCCCCACAGTCCAAAGACAAGCAGTACAGGTGAATTGGGTAGACTAAATTGTCCATAGTGTATGAATGTGAATGAGTGTGTATGGATGTTTCCCAGAGATGGGTTGCAGCTGGACATCTGTTGCTTAAAACCTATGCTGGATAAGTTGGTGGTTCATTCCGCTGTGGTGACCCCAGATTAATTAAGGGACTAAGCCAAAAAGAAAATGAATGAATGAATGAAGTACATTATTAAGGTCATTTGGTACAGTTTTGCACATTTGGATAAAAATCAAAAACAAATATCACTGATGTTAATTGCTGAAAAGCTTTGTCCACTCAAAAGGTAAAGTATAATGACAAACCGATGTGCAGAAATGATGAAATCAGAAGCATGTTTCAAACCTAATTAAAAGCTTGATTTATGGACTGTAACTAATCTCAACAGTGAAATGTTATTACTTTTGCAAGAACAAATAAAGAGTAACAATTTCCATCTCAAAACTTGATGAAAAGATAATTAGTGTAAACAAACAAGTATTTAAAGTAAAGAGTTAATGAAGTTCCTCCAACGTGATTGACTAACTCCCACGAAGATGAACTAAGATTAAACAGTGCTGCATCCCTACGTCGACTACTGACTGAAATGGCATTTTTGTAATCTTAGATGTGCAGTAGTTCATGCAGACCAAACATCTAAAATACTGTATTGTACATTGATTTAGAGGTTTACATATTATATAAAGAGTGCGGTAAAGTTTCAAAGTAATAAAACAATACAAAAAAAACAAAACTAACCTTTCTATAAACATTTGATTACAAATGCAGATCACTGATAATAAATAGCCTACTGCAACATCTGCGATTATATAAAATAAATAAATACATAAATGCAACATATATGAACAAGTACAGCCCCTTACAGTCTCCGATATATTACCAATTACAGAAAAACTACACACAGCATACATTTAGTCCTTATTTGGGTTCAAAAACAACACGAAATATAGCCCACAGTCTGTGTAAACCTCTCATGTGTGTCTGTAATCTTTACCAGCACATGTAACCTCTGTTAGAGAGTAATTCCGTCATTCCGAGTTCATAATAGTCCAAAAGGTAAAGATAATAATTAAACATGGTAGTTTGTTCATGTTTTAGGTTGCAAATAAGAAGCATTTGCTGCTCTGTTTTTTTCCGGCTTCTCCTTTGTTTTTCGCGCGTCACTCTCATGTTTGTTCCTTTCTGAAAGGATCTGATATCAGAAGCACTTCAATAATTACACGCGCGTTATTAATATGAGCTCAGGAAGTTCGTTATTTCAAATATAGACGCGCGGTGAGCTCTCTGGAGAAAGTGAAACCACTCACATAATCATATAGGCTCGTAAAACAACAACAGGATATGGCAGAGTTTGTTCTTCTTGGCTTTGTGGCTTGACGACGACAAGGTTTTTTTGAGCTCAGGTTGACCATGGCTCGTAATTATATGTATATATTATTATGGTGTAATGTCTCGACTAATGTCTTGTTTTCATTTTGGCTTGTCCACGAGCGAGTGACATATCTCTGTAAACCAATAACAATCAGTTGGGCGTCTAGCTCCGCCTTTTGGTACCTTTTAGTCCTGCTAGGCACCCTTTGCAAAGGGTAACCAAAAATGGTACGCTTTTAGGTACCTTTTGACCGAAAGGGTACCGAACTGAACCTTACTGTATCGTACCACTCAGTGGAAATGGGCCAAAAGAATGACTAAATAAACACAAAATAGGTTTAAAGAAAAAAACATTTCCATGTTTCTCTGTGTGCGTTTGATTATTTTTTCATGATTTTTATACTGTGCAAACTACGGTGGCTGAGAGAGCTTAACATGCTGCAATTTAAGAAAACACATGGAATTACAAAAAGTGCTGGCTAACTGAGAAAAGATTTTTTGATAGCACACGTTTTGCAAACTCTCACGATCCAACCACATTTTTAAAAAACACACGCTGCATTTTCTCACAACGCAAACAAATTACGAAAACGACTGCAGTTTCTTACAATACTTGCAATTACAACAGAAAACCACGGAAGTGTTTCAAGGGCATCCTAAAATGTTCCTGGCTATTTAGGTTATTCAAGGCTAACAAAATAAAATAAAAATAACAAGGGAATCAGTATGTTAAAATAAACAAACAAAAAACTCAACCTTTCAAAAATCACCTAAAACATTCACTGAGCAATAGTCTGATTCTCAATATGCATCCTTCACTGTTCTTGTGTTCTCGTGTAATGTCATCATCAACTGTCAAAGTTCGGTTTCAAAACTCAAGACCGCAAGAACAGAGGATGCATGAAAGTATGCGGATGTGTTTTTGATAACGAGGATGCGTGGATGCAGACTTCAGCGCAAAATTCGCTCGACAAGTCCCAGCTCAGCAGGCACACAACATGATAAGACTTTAATATTGGGTTAGATTTAGGTCGTGACGCCAGGTTCAATGTCAAGCCAGTATCTAAGGACAATGTTATTTTGACATTCAATAATGATGTTAAATGAAGTTGATATGTGCTTGATTTTAAGTTGTGCTGGAAAGTGACCATCAATTCAACTTCAAGCCAATCATAAACCAACGTCATATTGACATTAAATACTGACATTTATTCGTCAGGTTTGGCAACCAAAATCCAACATCTGATAGACGCCATAGTGGTAACGTTCACACCTCAAGCTGTAACATCATTAGATTGTGTTGACGACCTTATTGTGGCTGAATAAAGAAGGTGGGAGGTGCAGCATTCTATACCTGTTTATTATTAAAGTTCAGAGATATAATTTAGGTACCTTAGGAGTTTCCCTAAATGAGACAGAGAAAGTCAACATTACCATGAAAATCGTAATAAAAGCATAAACACATTAGGGGTATTTATTTCCTGAAATTCATATTAAAATCTGTGTAATTTGTACTGCGCAAAGTGTATTTGTAAGGTTTTTGAGCATGTTAAATATATTGAAAAGGGGCAAACAATTAATCGTTGTATTAATGCTATAATGTTCAAACAATTATCCAGTAAAAATGCGTAAAGGTCCAGCCTGATCTCACAAGGAAACATAAGTATTTTACGTGTTGTCAGTTTAGTGGCTAATTTGTATGAATTCATACGAGTTCAGTCGTACGAAAATGTACGATTTAAAAAAGGAGGCGTGGCCAACTGTCGCATTGCACCGACTGGGGGATACCAAACAAGGGCAAAGAGGTGGAGCATGAGCGGAGCTACAGATGACTTCTAGCATTTTGCTTTGACGGGCTTTCTTTGGGAGAAATGCTTAATATTTTATTACCTACCTCGTTTGTGTTCTGACCACATGTGCTTGGTTGTATACTAGATCAATAAAGTGTTTAGTTTTTTTAAAACACTGTTGTAATACACTGAGCCACTAAGCATTGTTCTTCTACTGGAGGAAAACGCAAATTACTTCCAAATACTTCAAATATAGTCTGTGTTAGTAAAAATAAAACAAAACAAAAATACAATGTATATGCCGAGTTCAGTGACTAATCAGCCGGAATCCACTGAGGAGAAGTGACGGCGACCAGTGAGAACTAGCTGTCACTCAAGCAGCTATGCCCTTAATTATGCAGTCTTAATATAACTTAATATAAACTAAACGGATGAGTTATAAAAAAATTCACCCCCTCACAGTTGTCATAAAGGGTAATATTAGTTATATGAACTAAAATCATTCTTTGTACCAGGCTGTAAACACCTTTTTTTTGGCTGTAAAGTTGGCCATTTTAAAAGTGGGGTCAATAGAAATGTGCTCTATCATGGAGCTAGGACTAGCGGAATTTCGATGAATTGCAGTTTCAGTTACTTCTGTATCAGCTTCATGAGAGAGAGCAGGAGGTTGCCATTTGGGGAAAATACATGTTTGTTTTTTTTTATGTGCATGCGTTGAGAGGATTTGCTGTCAAACGGATGAAGATCTTTTCTCAATTTGCAGGCCTTATTTGTAACTTCATGTGTTTTCTCAAAGGGCACCCATCAGATTATTTATTATACCTTTTTAAATCTGATAAATTTGAGCTGCTATGGCGTTTGAGCTGTTTTGTTGCCTGTGCTTTTAAAGCTGGTTCTCCCTGCCCACCTTTCCCACATGTGTGTTAGAGTTGTAGGCTTCATGTAAACAAACAGAACAAGGACAGACAAGAATGTAGCGGATCTTCATTACCACAGTAAAAACTTTATCTTTCACACTTAGTTATTGTGGAGTTGATACAAGCTTTTCTGCAGCGACGAGTCACATATAAAGTGGTTATAAAGTTCGCTCGCATGCAAGTGCACACACGCGCGCACACACACACACACACACATTTAGCTTTACACTGTTTTTGCACGGCGAATGTAACAGAGTACACATTAATATACATTGCTGGATGAATATCGGTTATGTTAATGTACAAAATAAACCTGATTTAAGTCCACAAAGCAGGATTAAAGTGTCTTCTTTTATAATTGTACTGACACGCGGCTGTGCTGATTAATTACGTAGCAATTTTACTGTATTTATCCTAAGCATGCACTGTTTTAAAAACTTTTAAACTTGTAAAACTCACTATTGACCACATACGAAGATGACTGGTGATCACAGCGAGCTCAACAGATCTTTTTTTCCCAGTTGCTTTGAGCACATCCTGTCCTGATATGATTATACGCGTTACTACGGACACATGTTATTACATGTCTGTCAATCAATTCGGTGGGCGGGGAAATTGAACTCAAAATGCGAGAGATTTGGATCTTTGGATTGTATTTCTATCACTCTAATATGACAGAGGACACACTATAACTACACACAGTTCTGTCCAAGCAGCTTACAAAAGATGATTTTCATCATAGGTGCCTTTAAATGGGCTGTATGCACAGCTAGTGTTTATCAGCTTATGAGGATGTTCCAGTGAAAGGTTTACATGACAATTTTCAATTTCATCAGGTTCCTTTTATAGCATTGATGTTGTAATGTAATTCAACTATAATTAGTTAAATAGACTTAAGCATCCATTTGGATGTTAAAGCGTAAAAAGAGACAAAAGACTGTTTAAACCATAGGTCTCAAACTCGATTCCTGGAGCACCTTAGCTCTGCAGTTTTGCTTTAATCCTAATCAAACACAGCTGATCCAAATAACCAAGGTGTTCAACATTACTAGAGACTATTAACATTTGACTACAGAATACACAAGACATGTCACTTGTATAATTTTGAATGGGGAAAGTGTAACTGTCAATTGGGTGAAATAAGCCCCGCATTCTAGTACAGGAGACAATTGGCGAAAGCTATATGGCAAATAAAGCCCGCCTTCTAGTACAGGAGCCAATCAGCGATCGCTATAGAATGACAATTCTCCAGGGGAAGGGCTCAGATCAGATGTGAGTTTCTGCAGATTTTGTGTACCAACATTTAGAAATTAAATTAAAGAGAGAGTTGTTTAATTTTATTGGTTATTCGTAATATGAAATGTAATCTTAAGCTTGGCAAGTAGTTTTTGAGAATTTGATGCTTCCCCATTCAAACAAAATGCCTGAGCATTCTGCCTGAGAGGCGTTTCAAAGATGGCCGCCGAGTGAAATTACTTTCCTTAAAGGGACTTTGCTATTAAGCAGTTGTAAGCTGTAGCTGGTTGGAGCTAAACTATGCAGAGCTGCGGCCCTCTAGGAATTGAGTTTTAGACCATTGGTTTAAACGCAGAAACTCCATTCAAAATACTGAGGTAAAATTAATTTCCATAATTTATAGACATGGAGGGGAAAAATAGAATTTAATGCAGTGCCTCTTGTTTGGTCTGATACCCACTTTATATTGTTTCTCAGACAGGCAGTGAAGATCGCTGTTTTTTTTTTTTTTAAAGAAACCAGATCTTAAACTCTGCGATTTTGTATGGAATGACAATTCACCGGAAGCCCTGGGGCTGGCTGAAATTAAAAGTCTGTGTGCATATATGGTCCGTGTATCATCCGTTCATTCATTTATTCTATTTATTCTGGAAAACAAAACACCAGAAAAACAGTCAATATTCCGTTTTACTGTTTTTACTGTTATTCTGTAGGCACAAAGAACAAAACAAAAGCTCATCTGTTATCCTGTTTTAACTCAAAACGGAGAATTAAAGCAAACACAAAACAAAAACGAAAGCATTTATTTGTTTGATCAAAAAACAAACACCAAAAAAGAGATTTTGACGTGTGTGCGTGCACGAGACGGAGATGCCCCTTTTCAGCCGATTGGTCAATAGCTATGAGGCTGTAAGATTTAAATAAACTTCGCTTATCAACTCATACATAAAACACGTGCATATGACCTATCAATTACTTGCATATACACCTATACTATTGAATGTTCAAAACAATATATATGAAACTTTTATATATGCATAATAATCAAATAAACGAATGATACATGGACCATATACCCCATTGCAACATGTTAAGCTCTCTTAGCCACCATAGCAAATGTTCCCCCTGACATTAATCCTCAACACAACCCTAAAAGAAAACTTTATAATAAATCATTAACAATGTAATTAAGAATGTGCACAGTGATGGAAGAAACGTGACAACATTCAAAAGGCAGCATTCAAAATCTCCTTTTTAATTTGTATATGTACTCCATAAACATTATTACAAAACTCAGCAATTACCAATATTACATTTCACCATACAGGCTTGATCACAAATATTTAAAACCTTTGCAACAGATACAACATAAAATAATACAAGAATAATTTACATGAAAATCTATAAAACAGCAAATAGTTCACAATTTTGTCTGCAGTGTTTTTTTTGCCTATATGTTTTCCACAGTAACACAACACTCTCACAACAAGATCATTTTCCTCTTACAAAACTTGCAACAAAAAGTAGTCTTTTCCTTTTAATAATTTTTTGTTTTCGTAATATTTTTGGTTTTTAAAACCAAAAGCTTGTCATTATACATCCTTTTCACTGCCTGTAGAGGCACAAAAAAGGTTTCTCTCTCTCTTTCACACACACACACGCACACACTAATACTTCACAGCACTTTCTAAGAAAAATATACACTTACAAAATATCTTACAAATTGGCACAGAGAAAAATATACAATATTTTTGTGACGTCGAGAGCTAAGAATCCCTCTGGTTATCAACTCTAGACAATATTTATAAAGCTCAGTAATTTCTCCAACGAAAAGGCAAAAGCAAGTCCAATTAATGACGACGAATCGTGTTGTGAATACATCAAACAGAACCATATATTGTACATTCATAAAGAGAGGAGAAGGGTTTTCAATTCTAATATTCACTGATTCTTCAATTCTGGGAGAATACAATTACCTTCTTAGCACCAGTAGGAGGAGGCAGCTTAACAGTGGCACGCTGTAAAAAACTTGAAGTACATTCAGTCGAAAACAGGCAGAAATAAGAAAAGGCAGGCGAGATGGCTGAGCGGAGCGGCCCGTGTGCAGTTTCCTTATCAGCATCATCTCGGTGCTAATTATGGCCGGCTATAGGCAGAAGGGGATGGAATGAACTCTTCCTAAGGTAAAAGCTATCGGTAAGGCATTACTTTACCTGAGATGTCCTCCTAGAGCAACTCTTGGTGTCATCTAATAATCTACGTATGCTAAATGCCAAATAAATCAGAACGCGTTTGATCTCCAAGCTATAATTAAGATGACGTTTTGTGAGGATAACCTGCATTACTACTATATTAATTATGTGACACCAATGAATTGAATTAAATAAAACATAACATATTGGGAAAAGATTGTTTATGGCAAATAGCTAAATGATATAAAGGCCATCATTTATAGATTCTGAAACATCAAAAGCACTCCATTCAAAAAAAAAATTACGTTCCCAGTGTCTGTTACAGTATTTTGTGAGCCTGACAGATGCCATCCTTTAATATCCGTGTCCATTTTTCTTCATCTTCATTTCTCTTTTCAATTCAAAGCCCAAGTAATGCTGAGGTACATTGAATGTGATATGAAAAGTAAAAATTGGTCAGAGTTTAGCTGTTTTGGTCGAGTGGTTGTACCACTGTCAGCTGCAGGTGCTCTTCACGCGATAGGGTCCCCAAAGAAAATAAAACAACAAACCAGAAAAGAAAGGTCAGATCTCGTCAAGTCATGAAAGAGAACAGCCAGCATTTATCAGGATTTTCATACAGATTATAAATGTGCGCAGGCTTACATTTGGCACACATGTAAAAATCATGTTTTCCTTCAAACAGTGCATTTTTGTACAATGATACTTAATAATAATAATAATAGTAATAATAATAATACATCTGCTAACAGGGGCCTGTTTCAGAAAGGAGGTTTAACCAACTTGGAGTTTAAACTTGAACTCTGAGTTGACTTACGGAGAGATTAAAAAGAGTTTTCGGTTTCAGAACAGTTGATCTGAGTTAGATCAATCAAATCTGAGTAGACTAATTGAAAGGCATTATCAATAGAGCGCAGATATTACCACCATGGCAACAATTGAAAAAAAAAAATATCTGCGTTTTTTTTTCTCCAGCTGAACTTGATGTGCTCATGCAAAGGTATAGCAAATATGACCATATATTTTAAGAAAAAAGCAACACCACTGCATTGGCGAAACAGAGACAAGCTCAAGAAACTGCTCAAGTTAATGTGTAAGATTTTAGTATTTAAAGTATTTAAGTATTTATGTAAACAAAAAATAAGTAATGTAATAGACGTTTATAGAATTTTCACTTGAAAAAGTGGGCAATTGGAAGTTATTTTATTTTAGATGTGATTGCATTAATTTCATAAAACAGGCTACTGCATAGTTTCTACAACAAATTTGACAAAACAAGAATGCATGTAACCTTAGCTTAATGTTCAGTGGAAATGTTTAATTTGAGGTTCCCACTTTTACACACTGTGATCAGTTTAAGTTAACATTTCTAAAATTAGGTTTTTAACAGATTCAAAAGTGCACTTGTGTGTCTGCCTTTTTTATTGATCAAGTGGTAGAGGTTGATATGACAATTAGAACGTAGGCAGTACTGAAAAAAATGTTTTTAGAATGACTAATAATCCCATTAATCTAGTTAAAGTACATGTCCCTGTCGAAGGACAGTGAATTTTAGCTAATTATATATTTTTTCCAGTAATATCAAAGGTAAAACATAAAACTATGGTATTGAATCTAATTTTAATTTTCCCAAAAAAAGGACAAGCCATTCTCGTAACTTTGTTCTTTGTGTGACTGAAATGTAGGCAATGAATGACTAAGGCTAAGGCGAGAAACACTCTTTGTCTTTAAAAAATGGGGAGGAAACTGTCAGAAACTTAGAGTTTAGAGAACAAACCGTGCTCCTGACAAGGTTAGGTTCACAGAGTAAATTACCATGGTAACTGACTTAAAAGTTACCTCTCTTTCAGAAACAGGCTTGCCTTACCCTGTTTTCTCGAGTTTGACAAACCTGCCATTTTGGAACTGAAAAGCCAGTGTTTCTCTCATTTCAGGGTTAACATACTCTGAGTTTTCACTTAACCTCCTTCCTGAAACAGGGCCCAGGAGTATTGTTTCAGACAACCACTGTTAATTATTATTATTATTATATAAATTAAAGTAAAACAGAAGCATTTTGCGATTTCCATGGCATAGTCTCTTTTAAAGACAATCTAGAGTACAAATCCTGTAAAAAGCAGTCGTTAGTAGATAAGGGGAAATCATAAGTACATTCCAACAGTAAGAAAGTAACTGTAACAACATTAATCTGATATGTCTTCATTACAAAATGGTTCCACTGTGTGCTGTCGATATTTAAGGATGTACCAGGGATGTTATCCTAGACAAGGTCATCTTGAGCATTTCACACTTAAAAAAACAAAAGTCAGGCAGTGAAGGGGTAAAAAGAGAGGAGAGGGCATCCGTTTCAGCATACATAATCAAAAGGGGGAGCTTGTTTCACACAAAGACATTTTTTTTAATAGCTACATGTTTGAAGAGAGAAATATAATTACATAAGGGCAGAAAGATCCACTGAAAACTGAACAAAAAAGTCCAAAAAGAGAATTTGCACTTATCAAAGTTGTTCTTTTCTTCTTCAGACAAAAACTAATTAGCAACTGTGAGGGAGAAAGAAAACAGCAAAACAAGAACGCAGAATAAAAATGCAGCCATGGTAATTTTAAATCTCAATCAAGCCTTGCACAATCAATCAATAGGTAGTTTGCGAGTACAATAAGTTTCTCATGCAAGATATCAATATCCTCTTCGGGGGCAAAAAAGAAGGTGGGGATTCTAAAGCATAACATAATTCCATGCATCTCTGGTCTTGAGTCAGTGTAGGTATGGTAAGAAATGAAGAGGAATTGGGGAAAGTGAGGAACGTGCATCAGCAGCTAGATATAAAATATTACCTCAGTTTCTCAAAAGAAGCCATTAACGATATGTCCTTATTTGGCTCTCGTTCAGGTCGCGTGCCCTTTAGATTTTCAATCCGAGGGAATTTCGCACTGGTTTTGTGACGGTACATCTTTTTATGTGCAGGCCCATTTATACCTGGAACGCCAAGGTTAGGCTTGTCAAACATGTTACAGCCCAAAGCCAGCTGAGGGAAAAAAGGTAAGGAGGCATTGAACTTTGCCTGATTTTTGACACCTTTCGTCCCACCTTTTCTGCCTTTTGTGCCCCCTGTACTCAAAGTGCCTTTCTTCTTCGGATCAGATGAAGTTCCTGCAAGGATTTTCAGAGTCTTTAACTTGAGACTGTTAGCTTCCGAGGGCAGGCTTACGTTTGCTGCAGGGCCCCATATTGGCTCAACAGAGGCCATCATGAATCTCTGTACTTCGGCCATCCCTGAGACGATGTTTGACAAGATGTTGGATGGCTCTTCAAACTCTCTCTGGTCATCGTGGACTTGACTTTTGCTCTCTGAACAACCAATTCCTGTCCATTCCTCAGAGCTACTGTCCTTGAGCAGATAAGCAATGCCTTCGGTCTGGCTGTTACTGCCTTTCTCGTCCAATAAAGTCTTTAGCTTTTTAGATGTTCGCGAAGTTTGACGTGGAATTTTGCCCTTGTCTGTCTTAGGGACTTTAGGGGCTTTGGTTTTTTTGGTGCCCTGCCCAGCAGGTGGCTTGTTGCTATTTCTCCTCTTTGCCTTAGTCCCCTTAAATGTATTCACCATATCACCATCAATGTTAGCTAGATTTTCCTGCTTTGTCCCCAAGCTTAAGTTGTTTTCGCCATTAAACACGTTCAATTGATATGTGTGACCCTCAACTGAATATCTAGCTAGATCTTGTTGCTTTATCATCTTGCATTTCCAGTCCATGTTTTCAGTGCATGACATCTTAACTCCATCTTGGAGGTCAGTGGCCTTCCCGACTATCTTAATCTCACGGCCCATAACTTGAGGGGATAAATTAGGGGTCTCCGGAGGAGACAGTTCTGACAAAGATGCGTGTCTGAATTTATCTGGTGTGAAGTTGGAGATGTCTAGCAAATCTGTAGACTCTCTCAGGGGTGTGATTGCATCAATACTCTGTTGAATAACAAGTTTGGGACTGTAGTGGGCCAGAAAGTCCTCATTCACATCATCCTCACCATCTTTTTCACAAGACTTAAGACTCAGAGAGCTGTAATTGCTGGAAGTAGCTGACAGCGAACCAACTGAGTCGAAACTGATGAGCCGACCATTGTCGGTGTGGAGTGTGGCTCTTTGAAACTGTGGCTGCCCCTGACATGCCTGAAACTCAGCATCAGGAGGCAGTGGCTGCTCAGGCATGTAATTCTTTTCATAAAGCATTCTGTTGCTCTCTAGACTCAGCTGGCTGTATCCTGACACAGTCAGACTCTCAGACATAGGCAGAGCTATCTCTCCATCGAAGCTGTTTGGTTGAATTGCAGATTCAGCAACATCTGCAGTGGCAAACTGCTGCTGGTTGGAATGAAGCTGGGCTTGCCACATCTGGGTAAGAGTCGGGCAATTCTGGGGTGACTGCTGAAGCTCTGATTCTGACGGTGGTGAAAGAACACAGCTTTGTGCTAGCTGAATTGAGGTGAATTGCTGCTTTTCCAAAGAGAGTTCCAATGGGTGTTGGGTCTGCTGGGGGAAAAACGGGATACCAGTGCTACCTGAAGAATCAGAGGCATCCAGCAGTGTTTGAAGGTAGCCTCCAGGAATAACCGAAACACTTGCAGCCACATTCTCAGATGATGACTCTTTGTTACAGGAGCAGGTGTTAGACACAAAAGCAAATTTTTCAGTGGCATTAGCTGTTTGGCTTTCACACAAATGGGGAATGTGTGCAGCTGGGCTGACATTTTTATCTTCTGCACCTCCTACTGTGTCCATATTTTTCTGCAGCGAGCAAACTTCTGTCAGGTCTGTCATGCTTTCGTTATTCTCCACAAGGTCTCTTATTTTCTTGCTCCTAAGTCTGGCTTCACTTCTGAATTTATGTATTCTGAATATTTTATTCCCTATTCTCCTTTCCTCCCTCTCTTGTGATCTGCTCTTCCGGGCGGCAGTGTGTATGATGTCATTTGAGTCTAATGTGCTTGCACAGCTGGTGGCTATTGTTAATGGCATTCCCATGGAGGCAGTTTCATCTGTAGAAGAAACCTCCTGCCTAGGATCAGAGGCAAAGGGGCCCTGCGTGTTGGGTGATTGCTCCACAGTTTGAATTCTCTGAATTCTGAGCCTGTTTGCTAGCTTATATTTCCTTTTGGGGGGACTGGAACTAAAGGCATGATGGTGAGAATTGTGTTTATCTCCTGCTGCCAGCTTAAGCTGTTCCTCTCTTTCTCTCTGCTTCTCCTGCCAGAAATCTTTCAGAGGTGAAAGCTTCTCATATTTGTTGATTGCATCCTCATTTAAGCTCACCGTCGTGTCGGATGAATCAATTCTGCCCAGCTTTACAGCCATGCATTTATCTCCTTTGAACCTGTTAACGATAATGTATTTGATTATTACAGGTGGATCTTTGCGAGAATATTTGCGTCTCTTTTTAGGGCACCAGTCAAGATCCTCTTCTTGCTTCGGACCAATCGGTGGTTTTTCTCGCTTTTCAATGTTTCTTTCTCCATCAGTGGACTCAACGTAATACAAGTAGTCGTCACTAAACCTAAATTTTCTTTTGGCCCGTAATCCGTAGTTCAGATGGTTAGAGCAGCTTGCGTTTTTTCGAGAGAACAAGTTTTTAGGTCTGTTGTCTTGGAAGGTGTCAAAAGAGCAAATGGTGGAAGAGCTTTCATCACTATACTCCCCTGAATCATCAGCCGAGTTACTTGAATCGATAATATAGTTCATTTTGGGGTTGTAACCAGGCATCTGCTCTGTGGAACTGTCATTTCCATCCCCTTTGTTGTCATTCTGAAATCCAAGCTCCTCTGATTTAGGTGGTGCCTCATCCACAACTCGTTTCACTACACTGCTCTCTTTCTTTGTGCAGTTTACCAAGACACTTGGGAAAAAGTTGAACTGGGTTTCTTCTTGCAGAACATTGGTTTTCTCCCTAATGTTGTCCTGGAAGGACTCGTAGCGGATTTTTAACGAGCACACATCACTGCTCAGAGTGGAATCATCATCATCATCAAACATGTAATTGTCCACATCCTCCTCGGAGAAGAGATTTACAGATAGCTCATTCTTGGAGCAAAGATCCAGCAATTCCATCTTACTCTCACTAATAAAGGACTCAAAGTAACCCCAGTCCTGATTTGGATTAGTAAGCAAGCCATCCTCACCACTGCACTTGTCTAATAACAGGCTCTCATACAGGTTTTTGGAGGCTGGATCATCTAAGTCTATTTTCTCTGTGTCCTTCTTTTCCAGCAACTGGGTTTTAGTGACAGGAAAGCTCAAAAGCTGGTCAGAGAGGAGCTGGTCTCCATAACTTCCTGTCTCACTTGTGCTCATGCATTGCATGTTAATATCAGAGATAGGGCAGGTGCTGTAGTCTCGGTTCATGTCAGTCATTTTGAGGTTGATACTGGCCTCTACATTAGACATGTCTTTAGTTTCAACGTAGCAGCCTGGACAGGTGCGACTCTGTTGAATCAAACAGTCCTGTGTCAGCCCAGTTATGTTTGCAGGTTCTATCATGGTGAAATGAGTCTGAATGTGGTCTTCCTTTGAAAGGCCCTGGGGCTCAAGCCCTTGACAGTACAGGGTGTGAGGGATATTTTGTGGTTTGCTGACACATCAGATGGGCGGTCCACTAAAAGAGACTGTGTTGAAAGTGGCCAAGGTAAGTGGTGCTTTAAGGCCAGTTTAACGCTGTGGCAGTACAAATTGCCTCGCTTTGTGCTCACTGCAGCAGATGTGAAGGATGTGTGTAAGGCAGCATCTGCAACATCATAAAGCTCTGTGGGCACATACGACTGTAGACTACTCTTCAGATCACGTGAACCTAGGTAAAGAAAAAAACAAGTACAAGATCATTACAGGAATATTTAAAAGGCAACTGAACAATTTGAACTTCTTTAATGTGAAAACAGTAATTATTACAAAAGTGGGATGTTACATTAGAAGAAAAAAAGGTATTTGAGATTAAAGTTTAAGTGTTTGTTTGATGAATTGTGCATAAGATAATATCAACAGGGCTCCCATGGGTCATGGAATTTCTGAAAATTTATGGAATTTTAAAAGGTTTATTCCAGACAGGTTAAGTCAGGATTTATATATATATATATATATATATATATATATATATATATATATATATATATATATATATATATATATATATATATATATATATATATATGTGTGTGTATATATATATATATATATATATTTTTTTTTTATTTTGGTCTAAGTCAGGGGTGTCCAAACTCAGTCCTGCAGGGCCAGTGTCCTGCAGAGTTTAGCTCCAACTTGCCCTCCTGGAACGAGTTTGGACAACCTGGTCTATTCCATTACTTAGACCAGGGGTGTCGAAACAGGGGTGTCCTTCTATGTTTAGCTCCAACTTGCCTCAACACACCTGCCAGGAAGTTTGTAGTATATCTAGTTAGAACTTGATTAGCTGGTTCAGGTGTTTTTGATTAGGGTTGGAGCTAAACTCTCCAGGACATCGGCCCTCAAGGACCGAGTTTGGACACCCCTGGTCTCAGTAATGGAATAGCAGAGATTTTGTTTGTCATTTTAAGTTTTAGTTTCAGTTTATTTATCAAAATGTAATGTTTTTATACCATATTTATGTTTCATATCATGCTGTTTCATGTGCTCATTGAACTCTGTAGTAAAATTATTTATATTTAGGTTGAGCTTCTTTTTTTCAAAATGTTTATGATATAAAGGAAAAATAGCAGTGTTTCATATGAGGAAAGTTTATACAGATAGATTGGTTTACATTCATTCATTTTCATTTCGGCTTAGTTCCTTTATTAATCTATGGTCACCACAGCGCAATGAACACAAAGTAGACACAAATATTTTATCAGACCTGTTCAGTGTAAACACAAAAAGTGGTTATATCATACAGTGGCAATATAGCTGTAATATAGCTGTTTGTGAATTTAAAAGTTATGCAAAGTTTCACATTACTGCACATTACTTGGAAAAAAGCTAACAAAAAAGATATACTATTCCAAACAGCTTCACTCAGTGTTACTTTCTGCACAAACATCCATATGTACCATCCATATATCCACATCCATTTGTAACTTAATTTGTAACACTTCCTTGCCAAAGATTTTGGACACTCATCCAAATAATTTAAACTGTTCAAGTGTCAAATGTATTCCAATGTCTGGGTTGCATCAGTGACACAAGGACACAGCACACAATCAAATTGAGATGTTTTACCCAACTCAACTCAACAATGAATGTTCAAGTTTTGTTGCTGTAGTTCTCCTAGTTAAACTATAAATCAAGTATACATCAGCTATAATAAAACTATTTATAAAAATGTTATAGTTATATAAATTTTTACAAGAAAAATGTTCCCTTACAGTTGAAGTCAGAATTATTAGCCCCCGTTTGAATTTTTTATTTTTTTATATTTCCCAAATGATGCTTAACAGAGCAAGGAAATGATCACAGTATTTGATAATAATAACAACAACAGTATATTATAACAATTTTTCTTCTGGAGAAAGTCTTATTTGTTTTATTTCAACTGTGCATTTTGAGTGCCATGGACTTTTGATTTTGAGTCTCATATTCAAAGAGCACCGACACATTATTAACCCCCTGAAGCACATTTGGTTTATTTGATTTAAGGCAAAAATATAATTGATTAATAGAAATTATCATTTGATGACTTTGTTAACACAGTGACATAAAAATAATATATTTTTAGCCATTTCTTAACAGAATTTGTGCATGGGTAAAATTTACCTGCACTGGCAGTTTTAGGTATATAGTGACCTCAGGCAGTTCTAGTGTTAATGCTTCATGGCCTAAACAGATTCTTGACCTCAACCCAATTGAAAATTGTGACGAATTAAAGTGGGGACTGCGAGCCAGTCCTTCTTGTTTAACCTGACCTCATAAAAACACTTCCAGATGAAAGGTTAAAAAAATCCCATAAACACACTCATAAACCTTGTGGTAAGCTTTCCCAGAAAAGTTAAAGCTGTTATAGCTGCAGAGGGTGGGCCAACTCCTTGAGAGATTAAGACTGGAATGTCATTAAAGTTAATTTGCATGTACAGGCAGATGTCCAAAAACATTTGGCAATATAGTGTATTTGCATAGTACCAGCTCATGGTTTTGTCTGTGAACAAAGCCTACTTTGAAACACTCTCAGATAATTTGTCAGATCCTGAATCTTTTAATCTTGCCAACTGATCTCTGGCTAATTTGGTTCTTCAAACAAATTTGCGAATCAGATTAAAATGTCTGGATGAATTGATCTGAGATCTCTACATGTGTTGTGAAGGACAGATCTCTGAGCCTTCAAATCATGATCAGCAATGCAATGATTGGCTGACGGCACAGCAGCAAAATGACATCATCTGATTAATATTCAATTATCCACGTCAGCAAAATTACATAAAATTCGTGGTAAACGTTTTGTTAAATATTATATGCAATAACTTTACACTCTCATGTGTCAAGAGTATTAATCTATTTATTTAGTTTTACATTTAGACCAGATTTTCTTTATTATAGTAGCCTATAGGCCTATTCAATTTTTTTTTAATCAGTGTAAGGAATAAATGGCTGTTTAAATAAATTTTGCATCAAAAACGCATTTTGATATTGGTAAAGATGTCTACAACTTTTGCGAAGCATCAAATCACTGTCATATTAGCTGTCAAAAAGTGTGCATGACTGCATAAATTATTATTACTTTAAAGAAAAAAACAGTCGAATATTGTGCATGTCTATTATCATACACAGATTGTACTAAAGCTGGGTTAGTACACACACTAGGGGTGGGCGATATGACCTAAAATTAATATCACGGTATTTTTCATCTTTTGAACGGTGACGGTATAATATCATGGTATTACTTTCAATAGCAAAATAATATACATCTCAAGGAAGAACGGACAAAAGAAAGTCTCACTTCTATCACTCTTTAAAAGTTTGGGTTTGGGTCATTGTAAATGCTCAGTCTCGTTATGAGCTGATCTTCATTTCTCTGTGTTGGTGGAATAAAGCAGGCGAGTCAGCCACACCAATTTATGAGCAGACAGAGCAGGATTCTCGCGATGACCACCAGCGCAATTCCGCTCTTTGTTATGAGCCGTAGTTTCAGTGTAAACTTAGTAAAGTTGAGTTTCTTTGGCGATGATGTGTACAGTATTAGATTTTATATTTAGCGGACATTTGCGCTGAACACGCGGAGAATGCAACGCATCGAGATTCGGGCACCTTCTCCGAAAACACTCGATTGATCTTAGCTGGCGGATCAACATTTACCTCATGTCATGATCGCTGTCATCTGCGCCATTACTATTATTATTATTATAACTTTAGGTGAGGTTTGCAAACCTGTGCACTTTTCACTCTTTAGCCGTTTGCATTTCCTGCAGTAACAAAAGCTCCCTGTTATCTGACAGCGGGAAGCGTTGAGTGACTGACAGCTATGAACCAATACAGCAGCAGGGTAGAGCGATTCAGCAAGTTTTTAGAGAAAATCAAATCAGATTGCACTACAACCATTATATTCAGACACACAAATGCTGCCAAATATATTATGAGGGCGCATAGATTAAATTTCGGGCGCTCATGCGACCAAAATGGTTGCAATTTCGAGCCCTGTAGTATAAGGACATGTATTCAGACCACAACTGAACGTTTGAAGAAAATTGAATGCCTTATTATTTAGAATTAGCTATTATTGATGTAAATGCAGCCGTTCAAGGCGCATAATTGATTTATTACAGTATTGACCGTATTAGAAAATCCATGTCGTGGCGCAATGTCACACCGGTGATGACTATGACACCGGTGTACCGCCCACCCCTAACACACACACACACACACACACACACACACACACACACACACACACACACACACACACACACACACGCACACACGCGCACACACACACACACACACACACACAGCACCAAGCCAGCGACGCACAGCATCATGCTCTCAATGCAGACCTCTAGTTCGTATTTACCACATCTCCCTTCTCGATCGGTCGAAACCCTAAATACTGCCAAACTGCAGAGTTTGTTCTTTTTTGAGACCAGGTCACTTGGTGTGCGACTCGCCATCTTACCTCACCTCTCTCTCCACACTTTCCCGTGATGACAATCACGCATACGCATTTTTAGGCATTAAATAAATAATATTTAATATATAATACTTGTCTCCTATATAAGTACATTGGTTTTTATAACAATATAACGGTATTGAAACTGACACTGTTGCTATTTTTAGATCTTGCAGTATGGCATATTACCGCCCAAGCCTAGTCAGTACCTTAAAATAGTTTGTGTTTGTATCTAAAAAGTCGATAATAATAAATGTTCTATTTGAACTCCTTGGGGAGAACCACCCCATGACAGTTTTGGTACTTTTATTTCAGAGTGCAGATTGCATAAGTTTTATTAATAGATTTTTTTTTACTTTAAACTTAAACTTAAACTATTTATCCAAGTGTATATACCTACTACTATAAGAACATCAGCAGTTGGTGCATACTTTCAGTATTAGCTTTGCTTGAAAAGACCTGACCTAATCCTGTTTATATGAAATAAGCCTGCTATGACAACAACTCTCGGATGAGTTTGAGGAACAAAACAATCCTGGATTGTGTCAAATAGTCAATAACCAAATCCAGCTAATTGAGTAATCCATGTATGAAGAACGAATTATTTAGGCAGAAAGTAGTCAAAAATTGTTCTAAAAATAAAATTAACATGAAAAAAAAAATCATGCTTAACCACATAATGTGTCTCTATTTGTCAAACACTGGCAGTTCATGTTTTTTTGGCCTGCTTGAAAAATTGATTTATATGTACAAGTCCTGAGATAATTTGCACCCTCTAGTGTTTGAACGTTAAGTATCAGGCTGTCTGAGACCATGTAATGAAAAGTGAGTGCTTAGGGGATTTGGTTATTGATGATTTGACATGATCCAGGATCGTTTCGTTCTTCATAACTTTACCGAAAGTTGTCATAGCAATATATAAATAAAATCTATGCAATCTGTACAAATAAAAGTAGGACCTACAAGGACTGTCATGGGTGGTTCTCCCCGAGGGGTTCAAAGGGAACATTAATTAATATGGACTTTTTAGCTACAAATGTATACTTTTATGGTACCAGCTTTAGTACAATTTGTGTACGATAATAGACGAGCACAATATTCCACATTTTTTTAAAGGAATAATCATTTATGGGGACATATATACCAACATGCGGAGAACATGCAAACTCCACACAGAAGTGCCAACTGACCCAGCCGAGGCTCGAACCAGCACCCTTCCTGCTGTTAGGCGACAGCTCTACCCACTGCGCCACCATGCACCCCTAATAATTCATATAGTTTGTAAATATTTAAAAAATGTAATGAAATCCTTCTTGTGTTCCTTCTTGACTTGAATGGTTTACTAGCTACGTCACTTCAGTTTCTGTTCTTAAGCTCTTTAGTGAACACCTGAAAGTGATTCTGCATGCTGAATCAGGCCACCGGGCTCCAATGTTAACCTGATGAGAGGCGACGAGCGGAACACACCAAACCAACAACCAACACAGAGAATCAGCTTGGTGTGTCCCAGCCTTAAGACATTATCCGAAACAGTAAAGGAGACATCTAGGATGCTCATTCTGTCATCTTGGCTTGAACTTCATTGAACTGAGCCTAGGGCTGACAATATGGCAAAAATTTAGATCACAATATATTTCTTAATTTAAATTTAAATATAACAATATTAAAAAGCCAGGAAAAAACTGCCAAGAATGCACACAATGTATGTCTGTACCTACAAATGTCTGCACACTGAATTTGCAAAGTGTTTAATACCTCCAGGCTCTTACAACTTTAGTTTTTTTTTTTTAAAATAAAAACAGTACAAAAATTTTTTGTTCACTTTTTATTTGTATTTAGCCTTTACAAACAAGAAATGTAAAATAAACATTAAAAATTAGAACTCTCAGACTCATATGTATATATATATATATATATATATATATATATATATATATATATATATATATATATATATATATATATATATATATATATATATATATAATAATAACTATAATAATTTTAAAAAATCAAAAAAGAGTATAGGCTACATTAATATTTGCAATAGAAAAGAGTGTTTTGAGTATATTCATAGTTCTGGTTACTTTTTATCTTGAACGTCCTATAAGGGTTCTATCTGTCTATTTATATTTGTGTATAATTACCCAATTAAATTAAAAAGGTTTGACATAAAATATTTCTTATAATTTTATATAGTCTATTTATATAGACTTGTAGGAATGGGTTTTAACCACAGTGGTTCGAACTGTAGTTCTGCCGAATGACTAAAGAGTTATCAGTATGTTGGTAAAAACTGTACATTTCTAGTCAAACCATTCTTCTGCAATCAACCAAAAACGGAAATAAGGGCATTATTAATAGCTATAAATGTGGGAGAGCATTGATATTATGTGATTGTATTGAATTGCAATATGGAACAGTAAAGTGTTGATGTTAAATCAAAAGTTTAAATCAAAATTCACAAATTTTTGAAAATGAAATGATTTAATGACAATAACTTGCTATGGTTACAACTGAATTAAATACAAAATAACTGTATAAAATGATAAAATATGACATGATAAAACATATGATATAAATTGTACCCAGCTTAAATGTAAAATTAAAGTTACCAGAGGTAGAAGGAGAGACACAGGGGGAGGAAAAGAAAGACAAAGAGAGCAAGTAGGCCTCAAAGAGGCAGAGAAGATTGACACCAGAGGAGGAGAGAAGCAGAGCAGGAGAGCGCAGACCAGGAAAAGACAGCCCAGGAAAAGAGGCAGAGCAGCGTTTTACCACCTATTTTGTCTCTTTCTTCACCATGTGACTAAAGCCCAAATGCTGAGACATTCAAAGTGACCAATCAACATGTGACCACATCGTAAAACCCCCCAAAGTCCACATACCAGGCCCTGATCTTATCAGTATCTGCCTTTGGAGTCAGTATGGACCTTCTTGAGTCAAAAAGACATGTTTTGTCATATAAACAAATGCATATGATAATTAAGACTCTTACAGACTAAAATTTTATATTATTTTATAAAAAACATTTTCATTATTTAACACCTTTAATACCTCTATTGATCCAATTTTTTTTCTATTTCATCAGCTTTGCAACAACCAGATTCCTGATGAATATGTTTGAGAATTTTATTTCGTAAGTTTGCGTGAGTGCTATATGCCAGCATGCAGAGAGTTTATGTGTGAGTGTTAATTTAGGTGTTTATGCAAGGATTGAGTATATGCAAGTATCGAGTTGTACGTGCGCGTGTTAATGTGGGTGTTTATGCAAGGATCGAGTTTATATCTATGTGCTTGTGTATGCGGGTGAATGCATGCATCAAGTTTATATGTATATGCGCAAGTTTCATACATGTTTGAGAGATGTTAATGAGTGAAGTTTGATTTAAATCCCACACGCCGCCTCATAACCATCTGTGTTTGCTTCAATGCCTTCTCTTCTGACACCGCTGGTTTGAAGCTGCAGAGCAACGAAACTATACGTTTATTGAAACATAAAAAGCCGAACCACTTCCACACCACTGCATTAGTCTTTTCTCTCTTATCAACTATTTAGTCTGAATTCTTACTTGTGGAGACTTGTTGATTCACATCTGTATTCAGGGCACTCACTTTGTAGCTAAAACTTTCTGCGACGGAGCTTAACCAATGGCTGAGTGCTGGCAGCGTGTCTGTGATGTGCATCATCACGCAAGTGACATCACGCTCTTTCTGACAGCTAAGCACTCAGCACCCTACAAAACAAACATTTGGAATCTGGAACTGCTGTTAATCAGATTTGTGAAATGTACTGTATCTTCTAGGATGTTTAATCAGTTGGCAACTGACTGGATTGCATACATCCATGGGCAATTACATGAGAGCATATGGGCTTTGCTAATGTTTTCAATTCAATTCAATTTATCTTTATTTCTATAGCGCTTTTGCAGTAGATTGTGTCAAAGCAGCTTCACATAGAAGTTCTAGTAAATTGAAACTGTGTCAGTCCAATTTTAAGTTTAAGTTCAGTTTAGTTCAGTTCAGTGTGACTTAATTTTCACTGCTGAAAGTCCAAACATTAAAGAGCAAATCCATTGATGCACAGCTCCACAAATCTTAAACCAAGCAAGCCAGTGGCGAAGAACAAACTTCACCAATTGACTAAAATGAAGGAAAAAAATCTTGAGAGAAACCAGGCTCAGTTGGGCACAACCATTTCTCCTCTGGCCAAACTCCTCTGGCCAAAGTTTTGCCAAGTGTCAATGTTCTTATGCACCTTACATCTGCCAGGCTTGGAAGACATCATCTGCCTTGTTGAAGCAACAGAACTGGGGTGAACTTGCAAAGGAGAAGAGGGGAAATATGCCCAAATGAAATTCCTGTTTACCAAAGGTTCAGCTCTTGGGTGATATATTATCTGCACATGTGGCTTTGAGCTACAAACAACCCTCAATAACTACATTACTGTAAGAGAAGCACAGATGGTGAAATTGGATCATGAATATGATTATGCGCCAGATTTGCTCTTCAAATATGAAAACCACAGACCTTGGACCTTTTTTGAAAAACAAAACTGGCAATTTCTAGTGAAAATGTAATTTTTTTTACTAAGAAGGTCAATAATAACATATTTGATAATGACACAATAAATTTTTTTTGATCTGCTAGACTGTCGTGTGCTGCACACAAAACTTATTTTATTCTCTGCTTTACAGAATATTCATCAGTGTACAGGTTTTTATCAGCCCACTGGGACAAAAATCATGCTATCTGCTACAATAAAGATATTAAAGTGTTTCATGTGAAAGTAAGCAAGATATATAGAAGGACTCTATATTGCTTTGTTTTTAAGTTTATGATTGCAAACTAATCAATACATGTTCCCTGCAGGTACAGGATGTCAACATGATGTCATATTGACGTTGTAGCCCAACGTACCCCAATGTCTTGACGACGTTGGATTTTGTTTGGAAATGAAAATCGGGTAGACGTCAGAACCCAAAGTCAGGCTGACGTTAATATCCAATGTCCAACCTGAAATAAACCTAAAATCCACCAAATATCAGCGTCTACTAATGTTACACTTTGACGTTGTGTGGACGTTACTACTATGACATCTACCAGACTTTAGATTTTGGTCATTTTCCAACACAACCTAAAATCAACCAAATATCAATGTAATTTGAGGTTTTTATTGGACGTCAAAATAACGTTTCAACAGAGAAATACTGGGAGATATCTCTGTAGACTGATGGCATTTCATTAAAATGTCAGCAAAATCACCTGTTTTGTCATCACTTTAGACATTACGCAAGAAAATCATTCAAATACTAGCTCTAAAATGATGTTTGTGAAGTAGCAACGGTTTTTGCTGTTCTGACATCAACTGCAGATGTGAAAGAATGGTGAAAGAAAGTAGTTCCTCATAAAAAATTATTTTTAGTCTCTAAGTAATTGATTTTTGTTTTTTATATAGACGATTATGCCGTCAAACTGTTAAATAAAAGCAATATCACATTTGTAACAGTGCGACATGGCTGTATATTGCATATTGATGGGACACTGAAGCCTGGTTTATAATCGCATCCGCTATAACGCGGTTTATAACGCATCCGCTAGTTCAGTTGAGTGCACGCTCAGTGTGACGTCATCGCTGTGCTTGCGGAGGTTTGCTTTGGGTATGTGCGACATAATTTCGGCCGGCGCCACATTTGATTTGAGTTGAATATGAATCACTTTGAAGAGATTTTGTCTGAAACAGGTACGCATGTACAGACATCTTTAACCAGATAACCAGATGATCAATAATTATTGGCTAGAAGTTGCAAAAGCCGTGGGAAAGGAGGAAAGTTTTTGTTAAAAAGTTTGGAAAAACCTGAGGGATAAGTTTGTTAAAGCCAAAAGAGGCCATGGCAAAGTGGAGACCCATGTACACAATTAAAAAAATGTGTTTTTCCACCAGTCATAGGTTTTACACTGATGTATATATTACAATTTAGAATTTAATTTCAAAACTAAAATGAAGGAACAAATTATTTTTTTGATAATTGAAATATATCAACCTGTCGGTTTATAATACTACGGTTAATAATAATTAACCGTAGTAATAATAATAATAATAATAATAATAATACGGTTAATATACCGATGCCTGTTTTTCTAGGCTTTATTGGGGATAATGGTCAGGAATGTTGGACCATTATTGCCTTTTTAGCATAAGAAAAAAAAAAACCATCTGTATTTTTTAGACAGTGTATTTTTTTGCTTTTATTCTTCCATAAATAAAACATATTTGTAGAGCAACTCATGTTCTGTTGTCGGAGATATGAACAAAAGCAAGTGATGCATCAAAGTTTGATTAAATAAAATCTTAAATGGTTATAAAAAATTTTATAATCATTAAAATAATTTATAAAAATAATAAAAATAATTTGTTTCAAAATCTTGAATGTTATTAATGATATGACGTAGTTCCGTAAACTTTTTCCTTCTCTGTTTATCCATCTGACTTTACAGACAGTTTCTTTTGACTGCCCCCTGTCATTTTAAAGAATATCACAACAGCGAACGCTGCAAGTATAAAAGCCTCGTCCGTTTCGTGAGGTGCACGCGCAGTCAGCGGAGGTGAGAGATGTGGCGCCAGGCGAAAGAATAAATCCAGCTTAAGGCAACGCACACCAGTGCCAATATACAGCCATATCGCACTACTACTGTTATGGTATTGCTCATATATATATATATATATATATATATATATATATATATATATATATATATATATATATATATATATATATATTAACTGTATGTATCATGGCCAGCCTGCTTCAACAAGATAAAACCTGAACAAAGGTATAATAACACAAAAATACACACTATTAATAAATAATTAAATAAAATGTAAAACAATAAAATTATATATATATTTGGTTTAGTCCCTTTATTAATCAGTGGTTTACTTTACTAACAACTTATCCAGCACATATTTTACGTAGCGGTTGGCCTTCCAGCCGCAACCAAATACTGAGAAACACTCCTGCACACACTCACATACACTACAGAAATGCCGTGTGTAGCCGAGGCTCGAACTAGCGATCTTCTTGCTGTGAGGTGATTGTGCTACCCATAGCGCCATCGTAATGTCCATTATTATTATTATTATTATTATTATTATTATTATTATTATTATTATTATTATAATTCATTCATTCATTCATTTTCTTTTCGGCTTACTGCTTTTATTAAGCTGTGGTCGCCACAGTGGAATGAACCACCAACTTATCCAGCATATGTTTTGTCTACGTATGATATGTATGAAATATTCATCCATCCATCCATACACACTCATTCACACACACTCATACACTACAGTCAATTTTAGCAAACCCAATTCACCTGTACCACATGTCTTTGGACTTGTGGGGAAAACCGGAGCAGTATTATTAATATTATTATTATTATTATTATTATAAGGAACACATCTAGTTGGCCTTATACTTATGACATCTCTCATTTGGCCCAAACAACAATTATTTTTTGTCATATGGGCACAAAACATGAGCTCTGCACCTATTATTACTTAATAGCACTTACTATTATACTTACTATTATAAGTTACAATTATAATCATTTGTTTGAAGTTATAAAGTATAAAATATGAAGTTATAAAGTATAAAAACGTTTCATTTTGTATTACGATAAAAATGTAATACATGTATACTTTTGTCTGTATATGATGCGAATTATAGTTCTTAAAACGAAAATCAAAGTCTGCAAAAATCAGTATCGATAATACAATTTTTTTTTATAATAATAAAAATTATAATAAATTGTAATTGCTGCCTCTCTAAGACTGAAAAGATATAAACAGGAATGGTGTTGGACACGTTAAACCACAGATACAAGAAACTTGTATTTTAAAGTACAAACTAAAGTGCAATATGCTACTTTCACACAGTAGATACCAAAATGAAGCTGTCTTACTAACATTTCATTGTGCAGCTGCCTGAACACAGTTCTTATCACCTTATGGCCACTCAAATACCTGAAGTGTGGAAAATATAATCATAGGACATCCATCAGCTTACAGACTTGTGTCTAGTCCTTAATGGTCTCTGGCATTTGTGAATAGAGGCGAGGGATCAATTTATCTCTGCCGGATGTTGGTAATGAGAGTAAAAGAAACGCTGGATGATTTATTACTTCTCCATGTAAACCAAAGCTCAGTTAAGATGTTTTTTTCAGTCCTTGCGAGTGGGCCTTCTTTCTGCACTTATCTGTGATTGTGACAGCGTGGCCGGTTTAGCTCTGGGCCTCAACTCCCCAAGCTGGAACTGAGAGGAGTGTGGTTATGATAAACTCAAACTTGCACTGCCGCTGACAGGTCCTGAGTCACAACAGCATACACCAGAAACCTGCTCTGAGAACTAGTGAATAAGAAAACCACTAATCCAAGTCTGGAGATTAATACAACAAGGTTAAAACTCAGGGTGTATATGAACAGACCACTGTGTGTCTGTCTGTGTGTGCATGTTTATAGATATACAGGGGCTGGACAATGAAACTGAAACAACTGGTTTACTCAATTTAGTGTTGGAGTCTTCAAGGCTAAATTTGACAAGCCTCATGGCTTATCTGTATTTATTGCACATTCCACCAGTAAGAGTGCAAGTGTGAATGTTTAATTGGCAGAGTAATGGCACAGTTTTGTTTAAAATATTACAATGCACACATTATAGGTCACATATCAGAGTTCAAATGAAGATGAATTGTTGCTGGTGCATCTGTGACCAAGACAGCCTTTGTGACCAAGTCTTTGTGATGTATCAAGAGCCATGGTATCCAGGGTAATGTCAGCATACCACCATGAAAGACAAACCACATCCAACAGGAGTAACTGTGGACACAAGAGTCTAAAAGGGATGTTCTAAAAGAGATGTTCAGGCGCTAACCTGGATTATATCCAAAAAACAGAAAACCACAGCTGACTAACTCACTGCAGAATTAAATTTGCATCTCAACTCCCCTGTTTCCAAAAACAGTGTTTATCAGGAGCTCCACAGGGTCAATCTACATAGCCAGGCTGCTACTGCCAAACCTTTGGTCACTTGTGCCAATGACAATTGTTGGTTTTAATTTAATAAAAATCTTGGGCTGTGGACAATGTGAAACATGTATTGTTCTCTGATGAGTCCACCTTCGCTGTCTTTTTCACATCTGGGAGAGTTATGGTGTGGAGAAGCCCCAAAGAAGCGTACCACCCCGACTGTTGCATGTCCAGATTAAAGCATGGGGTGGATAAGTGAGCCACTTTGGGGTGTTTTGGAGGAGAGAGTTAAGCCCCGGTTAGATCACACGATTGATTTTGGCACGATATCTTGGACAAAGGGTGTCGTGGGGATTCGTAAACGACAAATGAGCATCGCGGCACAAGATTCAATAATTTCTTCTCATGTAATGTGGCATAGCACATGACAATCGATATCATGTCTGCAATGCCTCATGACACCATTGCAGAAAGTTTAGCATGTTTAATTTTTTTCTCATTCTTTACGACACATGGGTTCCGTCACATGGGTGACATTGTGCAATAGGAGCACATAATTTCTCTATTATCTCAGCAGGTTCTACCCTTAATGCTCTGGTCAGGTAATCAAAAAATATGATGTATAGTACAGTGTTTGTTGCAGGATTTAAAATTGGTTTTAAATTCAAAATAGAATAAATATATTATTTTTAGCTGTGGCCGCACTAAGGTAACAGACCAGACAATTACGTCTTTTAACGGTGTACAAATAGAAAGAGTTAGCTCCTACAAATATCTAGGTATTTGGATTGATGAGAGATTAGCCTTTGATAAACACATTGACAAGTTATTGAAAAACCTTAGGCCAAAATTAGAATTCTTATACTGGTCAAAAAATTGTATTCCCTATAAGGCCCATATGAAATTAGTAGAGAGTACATTTTTGTCTGTAATTGATTATGGTGATCATCTATATATGCATGCTGCCGCTACTCTACTAAGAAAACTAGATTCTGTTTATCATGCAACAATACACTTCGTCACAGATGCAGACTCATGAACGCATCATTGTATTTTTTACGATTCCTTAGACTGGTTATCTTTATATCAAAGGAGAAAATTACATTTGTACTTATTTATTTTAAAGGCTCTCCTAGGTAGATTACCATCCTATCTTTCTAATTTGTTAACATTTTACATAAATGACCAGCACACTAGATCTGGTTCCTGTATTCATTTAACAGTCCCAAGGGTACTGTCAGAACCTGGCAAACGTGCTTTTCCTTTTATGCTCTTAGGGCTTGGAATGACCTGCAAAATCGGCTCAATCTTGACACACTTCCGACTCTGAGTACTTTAAAACATCTTCTGTACAACGTCTTAAAGGACACTTGTAATTGTTTTTTATGATCTGATCTTTTTATTAATGGTGATTTAGTAATTTTGTGGTATTGTTTTTGTGATTTTATGTGAAACTTTATTTGCTGCCTGCCATCTTGACCAGGTCTCACTGGAAGAAGAGACAGAGCTGTCTCAATGTGATCTCCTGGCTAAATAAAGGAAATAATAATAATAATAATAATAATAATAATATTAAATTCATTTCCAAGAAAAATACACAAATTATATTTTTGTTTGTGCCCCTCCACTACTCTACTATACGGGTGGGTGATTTGTTTTACTCTGAGAAAAATAAGGATTTAATGAATGCTTCACTGTGATTTTATCCCAAATCTTAGTTATATATTTGCTCATTTTTTAATATGTCATTATTTTAAAAATTACATCTTGAGCATCTGATTTTTCCTTGCTGCTGCTTATGTGCTTTCATTTCCATCTAACTCATGGCAAAATCAGAAGAGGGTGTGTTTAAAAAGCAACCCATGGCAGGAAAATATACATTTAGATTTAAAAAGAAAATATCTTAAAATTAAAAAGAAATCATAAGTTTGATCCTATCCATGTCTGTTACAGTGTAGACGCTGACAACAGGGAGTGAGGATCCAAAGGCAGGGTTTATTGAGAATGGTCAGGCAAGCAACAGTCAACACAGGAGCAAACAAATGTATATGGGCAATCTAGAGTCATTGTCGATAAACAGGCAGATGGTCAAGAAGGCAGGCAGCAGACAGGAACAAACAAACAAGACAAGGCTAGGGTCTAAAACAGAGCAGGACAAGGCAAGGGAAATGCATCATAATGTTAACAGTTCAACAAGACTAAGCTGTGTGTATGTAATCAGTCAGAATCAGGAACCGGTTGTGTGTGTGTGTGTGTGTGTGTGTGTGTGTGTGGTGCATGACTGGATCTTGTAGTCCCTAAATGGTGGATTTGTAGTCCGTTAGCGATCTGCAACTGCTAGATCGCTGATAATCATAACATAATGTCGTAAGTAATGCCCTTAAACAATGTAGTTATTAGTTGTCTGCAAGCATCAGTGTTTATCGAGATTGAAATAAGAATAAAAATAATTGAAATTGAGATAAGAAATATCCTTATAGCAACACTTGTGACTGCTTTGGGAAATAACGCTCGTCGTAGACGTCATGGGATGACTGATAGTGAAGGAACGTGTAGTCTGGCACATACGACAAGTCAAGATTTTATCAAGAAAAATATCGCATAATCTGACATAGCACAATAAAAATGTGTGATCAGACTGGGGCTTTAAGAAAACGTTTTCCTCCACCAGATCATGTAGATCTCCTCTACTTTTAATACCTTATTATTTATAAAATTTATATTTAACCTGTCTAAAGTAAATAAGTGCAGATGGCTCCAATGTTAAACTGAGGTAATTTTAGTCACTTAAGCCTAGTTCACACTACAGGATTTTAAGCCTGATTTGAGCCTGATTTGGAAGTTAACGAGCTCGCCGACAGATTGGATTGTGATCGGGAAGAAATCTGCAGGTGCACGGCGCTCACCAGTCTTTATGTGTGAACAACTGAACAACGCATCAAAGAGGCTCGCTGAAGCGTCGCCGACACCTCGCAGACGGAAATCCAATATCTAGCATGCTGAATATTCCAGAGCAGTCTGCCGACTCGACCCCACGTGCAGTCAGATGTAGTGACGAGCTGCAGTCAATGAGAGAGCATATCAGCATGAGCTGAATGCCTGTGTGCTCAGGAGCTCAACAGAAACGTCTGTGATTGGCCAGAATGGGCATCGATGAACTTGCTTCATTCTGCATTAACACGGACACGAGAGTAGGCTATATCAACAGGGGAACTAGAATTCTGTAACTATTAGAATTACTATACTGGTCATTCTGACTGTTCTCATATAAGATGTCATATTGTCACATCATATTTACATTCAAAGCTTCTATTGAGATATTAAAATTAAGCTCTGAATGTCTGTCATCATATTTGATGACACCATTACCCTAAAAATATAATATTTTTTGGTAATACAGCCGATAAATATGTAGTTAAGATACTAGAACATGCAAAGCTCTGGGGCTCGCTTTCATTTTCACTTTCAAGCAGGAGCTATTTCCTGGCACAGAATATGCTGTTTTGACAGATATATCTGAAGTAAATGTATGTTTTTACTATCAGAGAGTTATTTTTATGTTAGCAGTACATTGCTAAGCAAAAAAATGCACAAATATTTAAAGTCACAGTGAAAAGTAGCAGACATGCATGCTGTCATTTTGACCAATATGGTAATTAAAGGTAGAAATGCTTATTTCTTTACTGTTTTGTAATTTAAAAAATAACAATGTTAGAAAGAAATACACAGATATTTAGGAAACGTCAGGGTGTTATAGATATGTTAGTTTTATTTCAAAGAGTTATTAAATTACAAAAATTAAAAACTCTCTGTATATCAATCCACTCGAGCCTTGCAGATGAGTGATTGATCCCCTGATGCATCAGCTGATTGACGATGTTTTTAAATGCTCACTTGAAAGCTTGAAACACTGTCAGTGATGTAATCAGCACACAAGCAGCCAATAGTGTTCAGCTTTCTCTGATGACTCCTCCCTCAGCATTTCATTGGCTGTGGTTTGGTAGCTGGACTGAGCCTGTTGGGGAACTAGTTGTTTGTCAGATCTTGTAGTGTGTCACCCCCCTCTTGTGGATCAATTATGTAGTGTCGCGTAGTGGAACACCACAATGATTAAAAGACACAAAATCAAGTCATGTAGTGTGAACAGCACAGCGATCTGCAGATGTTTAAAATCCTGTAGTGTGAACTAGGCTTTAGTGGTATGTTAGTGGTGGATTTTTCAGTATCATACATTTCATTTAGTCTCGTAAAAATAATTCCTGTCAATAAGTCGGCAGTCTGTGTGATCCATTTAGTGATGGATTGAGTTTGCTTTTCAGTTGTTGTTTTTTTTTTGTTGACAGGCTTGCGCTGCTGCAGTCATACAGTGTACTTTGATGCGCACAGCTGGTTGATGCTGTCTCTAAACTGGCATTTTGCTAACATCTGCAAGAATATATTTGGCCTGAAGGTGGTATTTCAAACTTGTTGTGCTTTGGAGGAAGCATAGATCATCCCTCCAATAAGTGCACACAACTTTGTTATGATCCAAACTTCCATCTGGAATCTTTTTATAATGATTCTTGCCATTCAGCACTCGCATCATTTTCTGATCCATCATATATTATCATATTATTCATCACAGAATGATAGGGCTGATATATATGATTGAAGATTAAAGATGTTATGATGAAGTTATTATGAAAGCAAGTTTAATTTACTTGGGCAGATGGGAAACATTATGTTCATCATCAAACTAGAGAATGACTGAACCCAAAGTGCGTAAAGAAGTCAGCGAAAGATGGATGAGGAAGAGTCGTGGTTTGGGGAAGGTGTTCTGAAGCTGGAGTTCCTCTTCTACAGCCACATAGGAGAGTGATTGAAAATGTTTATCAGAAGCAGTTCATTTCCTGTGTTCATTGCCTAATCAGCCAGCAGTTTTCATGCAGGGCTGCATTTCCAAAAAACAATCATTAACCAACTAAGGTCGTAAGGGTAACACTTTACAATATGGTTCATTAGCATTTACTAACATGAACTAATCATGAACAACACTTGTACAGCATTTATTAATCATAATTGAACATTTACTAATGCATTATCAACATCCAAGTCCATGCTTGTTAACATCAGTTAATGCACCGTGAGTTAACATGAACTAACAATGAACAAATACTGTAGTAAATGTATTGGTAATTTTTTGTTCATGTTAGTAAATGCATTATTTACATTAACTAATGAACCTTATTGTAAAGTGTGACCGTCGTAAGTTCTGTTGTTACAATTATAGTTCATCGATTTGGTGTTTCCTGAATCTGTCGTTCCAACAAATATACACAAATTGCATTGCAAACATGTTCCATTTTTCATTTGATGATTAATAAAATAGCCTAAAGACATATCTCTCACGCGCAAGTTGGAATATTCTCCATGTTTGCAAAAAAAAACATAGGTCCTATTTGTGCCATTTACTGTATGTTAATACAAAAAACAAATGCATGTTTTTACTGTAAACTAATATTGTGTGTGTGTGTAAAACAATACTTTTTAAACAAAATGAAAAAATATTTAGTGCATTATTCTGGATGTTATATATTGTAACTAATGTGGTTCAAACGATGGATCTGCGATAGAGCAACTAGGGTTTTGGGAAACATATGTCCCTACATCATTCATTTCTTGAATGTACTCTAGTACATAAATACACAAAGTGCACTATGGTAGTTCACTTACAAGTTACGTCATTGTATTCATTGTATTGTATTCTGGACAATGTTCCTTGTCACACAGCGACACATGCAAAGTATTTCCGTGAAGCTGAAAACTCTAATATAATGAAATGGCCAGCCAAGAGCCCTGCATTTAAACCTGATTGAAAACTTCTTAGACCTAAAGTTATGGTTAAGAAACTTAATACAGTCATTGAAAAGTGGAAGAGACTAAAGAGGACTGGATCAAGATCACAGCAGAGTAGTGTGATTGAGTAGTTATGTCCTGTAAGAGACTAATAGTGGGTTGCACAGTGGCTCAGTGGTTAGCACTTTAACCTCACAGCAAGAAGGTCACTGGTTTAAGTGCCAGCTGGCCCAGGAGGAATTTCTGTGTAGAGTTTGCATGTTCTCCCTATGTACAATGATTAGGTTTTCTCTGAGTGCTCTGGTTTCCCCCATAGTCCAAAGACATGTGCTATAAATTAATTGGGTAAACAAAATTGGCCGTAGTGTATGAGTGTGTGTGAATGAGTGTATGGGTGTTTTTGGTGTGTACTGAGTTGCGTCTGGAAGGGCATCCGCTGCATTAAACATATGTCGGAATAGTTGGCAGTTCATTCTGCTGTGGCAACCCGTGAATAAAGAACTAAGCAAAAATGAATGAATGAATGAATGAATGAATGAATGAATAAATAAAGAGACTAGTAGTTCCATGTCCTGAAGATCTGCTGAAATCATTCAAAGCAAGGGTCTCTTTAGTTCTTACTCATTTTAACACAACCCTTTCCTCGAGGAGATTCTTGGATTGACTACTTAAGGTAAAGTTTCGAAAAGTTCGGGGCGATCCTATAATGAAATCAGCCCATAGCATGGAGCTCTAATGCTCCATGCTATGTATATTTTGAAGTCAGGTATGCATCTTTTAATCTTGCATTTATCTTTGAGAATTTGATGTCTTGTATTGATCGTTTATGAATAGACTGAATGAATTGGCATAATATACTTTTACCTGACTAATAAATTGTTATGTTTTGAATTATTCAAACAGAGTTCGTGTTATTATCTCTAGTAGATTACGTTAAGTCCATAACACTACAAGCCACTGTACAGGTTGGTAACAGACTAAAACATAGTAAACAGAGCAGTGTGGCACACTATACAATGTTCTCAGAGCTCCGACTAACACATTTGTAGGGCCAGACGGAATCTGCGGACATTTTTTGCTATTTCTGTGCAGAATTTTGTTAAAAATCTGTGAATTTATGTGCAATGATTTTGGGAGTATCATAACTAAAACCTTAATATATGAACTAAAAAGTAATACCTTTTTAACTTGTATTTAATGTTTACAATCCAAATCCAATTAGATCCACCTTATTTGGTAAACAAATCAAGTCTTCTATATAATATATCTACTAAAAGACAGAAAATATTATTTTACAAACTATATTGTGAATAAATTATATTAACATTTTCATATTAGTCAATAATATCACTGAAATTAATTTAAAAACTGAATAAATATGAATTTACACACATTTACACAAGTAAATAAACAGAATTAATGATGGGCTAAAAATCTGCGGAATTCTGCAAGCGCAGATTTCGTGTGGGCCTACACATTGGCATTATTTCAAGTATACTTAGACTGTAAAAGGCCAATAATGGGTTTTCTATTTAGAGCAACAAAGTATTGTTGAGACCAATCTAAATGTGGGTAGGTCTTCATCTCTAAACTTAGAATACTATTTAAATCATATGGTGATTACTCAAAGTTACTAATAGTTTAAGTAAATTGGTCTGCTTGATTCTATAGTAATGATCATGATATGATTAAATAGTTTTGCTTTTATTTAGTAGATAGCAGATCTATGGGGACCACACAACAAAATATTCTAAACTGAGTAAGTAGAGTTCTGCCTTTTTAGAATTGTGGTTAATCGCCACTGTTTAATGACCAAGACTGCCATGCTTGTGTTTAAGAGATTGTATACTCGGCCGGTACAAGGCTCAGGATGTTTTAGGAATCCGAATGAATGAGAATAATATACAATAAACAAAGAGAATATTCAATCATAATCTAAAGTAATATTAAAAGAAACAAAATAATCTTATCAATGTTTTATAATTGGAGTCAGATAAAATGAGGATAAATATATTAATATTCTAAACCACCTCATACTAAAATTGGAGTCAGATATGAGTTAATTTGAAAGTAAAATAACATTGTGCACTGGAAAGACTGAACATGCAGTGAACCTTCATCCACCAGTAGACATAAAATAAACAGGGGGGTTAATAATTCAGGGGGGCTAATAATTCTGACTTCAACTGTATATTTAACACTGGAACATACAACACTGGAAGTTTCTCAAGTGCATCTGTACTTTAAAACCAGAAATGTTAACTGATTATCTTTTAGTGACGAATAAGTATTATTTTTTTATTTTTATTTTTTTGTATAATATTGCAGTATTTATTACAAATGATTCATCATTGTTTTATAAACTGCTATGCCCTCACAATCTTTAATCAAAACAACCTCCCACAACATCTCCTCTTCTCTGGTGACAGGTTTGTTGGCGCAAGGGTGGGACAGCCTGCCACTCACTTGTGATCACAGCGATAGCAAACAACAAACATAAAGCCAATTTCCCATATTAAAAAAATTCACTGCTGTACTACTTTTTTTATTGCTTGAGAAGCCCTATAATTCTAATATACATCACACTAGGAAATAAAAAAAAATAACTTCTTCCATTCTGTGATGACTTTAAAATTCTTAATGTGTAATTCTACTCTGTGGATTGTGCTTGGAATCTACTCCATGTACATAACACTTCACAGATTGCCATGTTCCCTTCTGCTGTCCTAAATAAGTCCCTAACGAGCCAAACCGAAGTTTGGGTCTTTAAAATCTGAAATTTGTAATAACTTGTGTGTGCTTTAAATGAAATCATTATATTATATTATATTATATTATATTATATTATATTATATTATATTATATTATATTATATTATATTATATTATATTATATTATATTGTGTTTTTTTTGTTAGTTTTGCATTAACAATTTCAGCTATGGTTATTTAATAATTTATAACTCTTAGTTATCCATTTATTTAATTCATATTTCTTTTTCATTTATGTTTATCATGTATTATATTAATCATCTATAAATTTGATTTCTTTACTATATATTTTTTCTTATTATTTGTTCTGCTTTTAGTGCTTTTTCCATTGTTTATTCAGTCTTTTGATGGTGTTTCATGAAATGTTCCTCTCCACTGATATGAGATATGAAGGTATGTCTCTAATTCAATGACTTGTGGCCATTGTTTCCATTCATTCATTCATTTATTTCTACTGCTTTTCATGGGGGGCAGCAATCTTAGGAGAGAACCCCAAACTTCCTTCTCCCCAGACACTTCCTCCAGCTTCTCCGGAGGGATCCTGAGGCATTCCCTGGCCAGCCAAGAGACATAGTCCCTCCAGCATGTCCTGGGTCTTCCCTGAGGCCTCCTCCCGGTGGGACTTGCCTGGAACACCTCCCTAGGTAGGCGTCCATGAGACATCCGAAACAGATGCCTGAGAGAAGTCAGCTGAGGTGGCTCGGGCATCTGTTTCGGATACCTCCTGGACTCTTTGTTTCCATTGAGGATAAAAATGTGTTCATTATTTTATTAGCAGCAGGGTGGATTACTGTAATAGACTCCTCACTGGCCTTCCCAAAAAGACAGTCAGACAGTTGCAGCTCATCCAGAATGCTGCCACGAGGATTCTGACCAAAACCAGAAAATCAGAGCACATCACACCTGTCCTCAGGTCTTTACACTGGCTCCGAGTAACATCCAGAATAGATTTTAAAGTATTATTGTTTATAAATCACTAAATGGCCTCAATACCTCAATACATTATAGATATGATCATTGCATACAAACCTAACAGATCACTTAGATCTTTCGGATCAAATGCATATCCCCCCACCCCCGCTGAAATCAGCTTCCAGAAATGATAAAATGTGCTCCTACATTAGATACAATTAAATCAAGACCTAAAACACATCTGTTTAGCTGTGCCTTTACTGAATGAGCACTGTGCTACGTCCGACAGATCACACTATTATTTCTTTCTTTTTTATTTCTTTTAAACCTGTTTAAACACATTTTAATGTGTTTTTAATCATTTTAAAAATGATTCAAATGTTCTTGTTTTTATTTTTTTATACTTGTTTTTTTATTTCTGTTTATGTAAAGCACTTTAAATAACTGTTGTGTATGAAATGTGCTATAGAAACTTACCTTCCCTTACAAAAACATTGTAATAAACTGCTAGCATTTTCTGTTATTTTGCAGACTTGTTCCTCTATATAAAATTTCTTATACATTAAATTATTTCAAACTACTAAAATGTCAATAAAAGTCACTTTGTTAAAATGTAGAGTTGAATTTTCATATTTTTTTGGGACAGAATTTATATGCGCAGCCTTGGGCTGGAGGTGGTCCAGTTCGGGGACCACAGATTTTCATCTCTGTTATTCACAGATGATGTTGTTCTGTTAGCTTCATCGAACATAGACCTTTAGCATGCACTGGGGTGGTTTGCTGCCGAGTGTGACAGTTGGGATGAGAATCAGCACCTCCAAGTCCGAGGCCATGGTGCTCCACCGGAATAAGGTGGTTTGCCATCTCCAGGTTGGATTCAAGTATCATGGGTTTTTGTTCATGAGTGAGAGGAGGATGAAACGTGAGATTGACAGGCAGATTGGTTCAGCGGCAGCAGTAAAGTAATGCGGTTGATGTACCGGTCCATTGTGATAAAGAAAAAGCTGAGCCGAAAGGCAAAGCTCTCAATTTACCGGTCACTCTACCTCCCTACTCTCACCTATGATCATGAGCTTTGGGTCATGACTGAAAGGAAAAGATCTCACAAACAAGCAGCTGACATGAGTTTCCATCGCAGGTCGCACCCTTATAAATAGGGTGAGGAGCTCCGTCACCCAAGAGGAGCTTGGAGTAGAGCCACTGCTCCTCCACATCGGGAGAAGTCAGCTGAGGTGGCTCGGGCATCTTTTTCGGATGCCTCCTGGGCGCCCACCTAGGGAGGTGTTCCAGGCATGTCCCACTGGGAGAAGGCCTCGGGGAAGACCCAGGACACAATGGAGGAATTATGTCTCTCGGCTAGCCTGGGAACACCTCGGGATCCCTCCGGTGGAGCTGGAGGAAGTGTCTGGGGAGAGGGAAGTTTGGGGTACTCTCCTGAGACTGCTTCCCCAACGACCCGGCCTCAAAAAAAGTGAATGAAAATGAACGAAAATTCGACAAATCAAGGCCCCATAATGCAATTCAAAACCACAAATAAACAGAGAACACTTGAGAATCACAAAATATTGAAACTTTTAATTAGCAGATATTTTTTAGTGTGGCTGTTGAGTAGACAGCAACCAATAACCTCCGCCATTTAGCTGAAAGCAGACTGGATAGGACTTAAGAATTTATTCATTCATTCATTTTCTTTTCGGCTTAGTCCCTTTATTAATCTGGGGTCACCACAGCGGAATGAACCGCCAACTTATCCAGCATGTGTTTCACACAGTGGATGCCCTTCCATCTGCAACCCATCACTGGGAAATTAAGAGTGTATTTATTTATTTATTTATTTATTTGTGACAACAACAACAACAATAATAATAATAATAGTACACTTAATTCATAAACAAAATACTAGGGGGTTCAGGGAAAGAATTACAAAGTTTAGGGGCTTTTTAAAAGATGCATTAGCGATTTGAAGATGACCATTAAAATCATTTTGAAAAAGTACAAACTTAACCCAATAGAGGTTCATGACAGAATTTGCATGTCCTTTGACAGTCTGTCTGAAGCATAAGTCATACAAAACTACAAACATACCCTTTCACGATCTACCATCCTCTGTTCTAATCTGTCAATCATAAGATATTTCTTACAAGTCTTCCTGGAAACAGTGGTGTTTACAAGGCACTATGTTGCAGTAAGTGCTTCCCATGATGAAATAATCACTGGATTTGCCAAGTTTGTCAGATTTATGACATCTAATCTTTGAAAAGCATTGAGCGTTTTGTTTGAATCAATGAGAAACAAGCGAACTAGACGTTCAGAAGCAGAAGTGTATAATTGTTGTATTTTGCTATGAAATTGTTTGCATTTACTGCCTTTTGACAGGCAGAAACCGTGCACACATAATCTATATATATTTTCTGAATTTGTGAATTATTTTATTAATAAACTCTTGTTTTAATGATGACATGGATCACTGTGAGATCACTGTCAGCTGCAATATGGTCCCAAAATATAGCTGAGGAATTAATTGCGTTTTCAATATGTAAAACATGATTTTTAAGGCTGCAATTATAGTCACCTGACACATTACAGACACATTATAGTCTGTAGAAGAAGCATCAGGTTATAGATTTCCATTCCATGTATTCCATTCCATAGATTTCCATCATGTGTATATAGATAGACATGAGATGCCATTTGTGAATCTTATTTATCATAAGCATAAGACAGCTTTGCACAAAATGTGAAACTTTTTGATTTAAAAATGATTTAGTTCATTGTTAAACTGCAATAACTGATTAAACTGAAACTGTGATTGAATAATTATAATTCAAGTGTAAAATATCATTTTAGGAAGTTATACAGTTTATTAATTGCACAATACACCAATATTGCTGATCTTACTACACAAAGATCTATAGCTTGTGCATGCTGAACAATACAGATGATAAGAGCTTATCTTATTATCCAAAATCTTTAAAATAATATTTAATTAAAACTTTAATTTTAAATGAAAGGTCAATTCCCCCACAAGTCTACAGACATGCGGATTGGTGAATTAGGTAAGTTATATTTTCTGTAGTGTGTGTGTGTGTGTGTGTGTGTGAATGAGTGTGTATGGATGTTTCCCAGTGATGGGCTGCATATTAATACAAGCTCAAATGAGATTGTTGTGAATTTGACTCAAATTATATAATAATTGCTGGTTAACGTGTTATTTTTTGTCATTGAATATATTTTCCATGCATACATCCACTTCAAAAAGTTATTTTATCAAAGATTTGTGGTTTTATCAAGTTTTATTATGATTGATCTGTATATTCTAAAAGCAGTGCAAATTAGATTATTGTAAATTTGACTGAATAGTTAACTTTAAGAATTATTTTTAATGTGTTAATATGAGATTTTTTTCTATCAGACAATTGCTGCGTCCCAATTCACATACTTATACAACACCCCAAAAGTATGTACTTTTTTTGTGAAGGAAAACTACACACTTTTGAGTGTGTAACAGAAGAGTATGCAAGCTTTTACTACTTCCTCGTTAACAGATCGTTGTGTTGCTTAGTTACGAGCCCTGTCAATCATCAACACATCATCTACATTTCTTTCATATTTAATTTCCTACTTTATTGGAGAAGCAGCAGCAGGTTAATCTCCCATTCACAAGTCTTTCATGCAGAGAAGTCTCCTCAGGTGTTTGGATAATTCTGCATTCAGACATTAATATCCAAACACGTCTTTATATAAGTTCAGTATTGTTGTTGCAGATGAAATATAACACAGAAAACGCGGTTAAAACATGTTCCAGTGGGCTAGATATTAATTAACAGTCATACAAACATCTTTACCGAAGCCTCTCAACTTGACGGTTGGTCTCGCGCATCCATCATGTTTGTAGTTTGTTTACACTTTTCACCCGCATTTGTAGTTCTAAATCGAATTCACGCCCTACACGCAATGTATTGTGGGCAATATCAACGGTTAGAGTATGGACTCTTCTACACTTTTTTACCGGAAATAGTCAACCATACGGGAACCTTTGGTATGCTCTTTTCAACATACTGTGATTTGGGACATACTAATTCTACTTACAAATACTATTTAGGACGGATAGTATGCGAATTGGGACGCAGCAAATATCTTTTCTGTTCTCCACTGTAAAAACTATTATATTATTATTATTATTATTATTATTATTATATTTTAAGGGATTATTTTATTGTTTTATGATGATTGATAAGTAAATATAAATAGCAGTGCAAATTCATTTGACTTCAATCAATTTGACTCAATAATAACTATTTCAAAAAATCTGTTTTGTGTTAATGACATGTTTCTGTCCACTATTACATGTTCCATGCATATTGCCACTATATATAAAAGTTATTTTTTAAAGGATTTAACATGTGACCCTTCACTTGGTTTGCAAAACTTGATGTGGCCCTCGGGTCTAAAACGTTTGCCCACCACTGATATTTACTATAGACTTTGAATTTCTAATAAACAGGTTCACAAAACAAGACAAACTGGCATGAGAGTGCTGACTGGGGTGAAAAATTATGTTAGTGATTGAATTGCACAAATTAAAGGCAGTTCATTTTCCTAATATTTAAAGCAGTGCAGAAATCATGGTAAATACGCAGAGCCAAAGAGCATATGCAGAGCCAATAGCTCTTAAATTCACAAACCCAGCAAACATTTCTCAGTGTAGCAGTGAGATTTTCTAAAATGAACAACAGATTGCATTAAGTTGCATAATCTGTGTGTAACAGTAAGTAATGTGTGACCTGAATGTTTGACAAAATGTACAACCTTAACATTAATCTGTGCTACACCACATCCATGTGGTGTGACCATTATGTGATTTGTTGGTTTTGTTTGTTCGTTTTTTTTGTTTAGTTTTGTCTTTTGTCCTCTGTGCCTGCCTGAGATCCCAAATTACTTTGCATGGTTTTGTTGATTAATTAGTTCCCACGCCTCTTCTCATTCTCCCCAATTGACAGTTTGTATTTAAGGCCAGTATCCTCCTCAGTTACCTTGTACAGTATTGTTTGTTTGCATTCTGGCGGTTGTGTTTGTATTTATCTTGTGAATTCCTTTTGGATTTACTATCAAAGCTTCCTTTGTTCATATACTTGTGCTTCATGTGCTTTGTACAACAACCGCAGTACAGATAAATGATAATGTGTTTACTGTGTACTGTTTGATATTATTCCCAATGCACACAGGCAAACTAGATTATGGAGTACATCATTGGCCACACTGTTTACTTCCATTTTTAGGGAAAATATGCAAACAAACTAACAAACAAATGAATAAATAAATAAACAAAATAAATAAATAAATAAATAATTTAATGAATTAATTTTAATATAAAAAAATATATTTTTAAGGAAAACGTAAAGTTTATATTATAATTTTTTATTATTATTAATAATTTTGATATATATTAGGTATTAGGTAATTAATGATTAATTATTAGTTATTTATATAAATGATCTACAGTGCATTCAGAAAGTGTTCATAGCACTTCTCTTTTTCCACATTTTTTTCATGTTACAGCCTCATTCCAAAATAGATTAAATTCATTTATTTCCTCAATATTCTACACACAATACCCCGTAATGACAATGTAAAAAAGATTTTTTGAAATTGTTGCAAATTTATCGAAAATAAAAAAACTGAAAAATCACATGTACACAAGTATTCACAGTCTTTGCTCAATACTTTGTTGATGCACCTTTGGCAGCAATTACTCAAGTCTTTTTGAATGTGATGCCACAAGCTTGGCACACCTGTCTTTGGGAATTTTTGCCCATTCCTCTTTGCAGTACCTCTCAAGCTCCTTCAGGTTGGATGGGAAGGGACAGCCATTTTCAGATCTCTCCAGAGATGTTCAATACGATTTATGTCTGGGCTCTGGCTGGGCCACTCAAGGACATTCACAGAGTTGTTGTGAAGCCACTCCTTTGATATTTTGGCGGTGTGCTTTGGGTCATTGTCCTGCTGGAAGATGAACCATCACCCCAGTCTGAGGTCAAGAGCACTCTAAAGCAAGTTTTCATTCAGGATGTCTCTGTACATTGCTGCATCCATCTTTCCCTCTATCCTGACGAGTCTTCCAGTTCCTGCTGCTGAAAAACATCCCCACAGCATGATGCTGCCACCACCATGCTTCACTGTAGGGATGGTATTAGCCTGCTAATGGCGGTAAACGTAATGCCTGGCATTTACTCCAAAGAGTTCAATTTTAGTCTCATCAGACCAGAGGATTTAGTTTCTTATGGTCCGAGAGTCCTTCAGATGTCTTTTGGCAAATTCCAGGCGGGAAGTGGCTTCCATCTGGCCACTCTACCATACAGGCCTGATTGGTGGATTTCTGCACAGATGGTTGTCCTTTCGTAAGGTTCTGTAACGTTATTGATCACCTCCAGCAGCAGATGTTTTTCTGTAACCTTCCCCAGCCTTGTGCCTTGAGATAATCCTGTCTCTGAGGTCTACAGACAATTCCTTTGTCTTCATGCTTGGTTTGTGCTTTGAAATGCACTATCAACCCTGGAACCTTATATAGACAGGTGCAGGCCTTTTCAAATCATGTCCAATCAACTGAATTTACCACAGGTGAACTCCAATTAAGCTGCTGAAATATCTCAAGAATGTACCTGAGCTCAATTTAGAGCTTCATGGCAAAGGCTGTGAATACTTATGTACATGTGGTTTTTCAGGTTTTTTATTTTTAATAAATTTGCAACAATTTCAAAAAATCTTTTTTTCAGATTGTCATTCTGTGGTATTGTATGTAGAATTTTGAGGTAATAAATGAATTGAATCCATTTTTGAATGAGGCGGTAACATAAAAAAAGTGAAGCACTATGAATACTTTCCGGACGCACTGTATATTATAGTTTATATCAACATGGGGAAAAAAAGTCCATCTAAAACAAGAAAATTATGTTTTTTTTACAATTTACAGTAAAATTCCACAGTTGAATTTATTACCTGTCTGTTCCAGTTCATTGGTTTCTACTGCACCCAACGCCTGAATGATGATATGGGCTTGTTTCCAGTCCATCAATGTGAGTCTGTCCAGCTTGTGTGTTGCTTCATTATATCACTCCTTCCTACACACACACACACACACAAAAACACAATAAAGATAGCACAATATGAGTTTGAATAAAAACTGTAAATATCCCGAATTGTAAACAAATATTGAAATAGTTGAAAGGAGTTGTGATTTCTCACTTTTAAACTCGTTTTTATAAAGACAAACCAAGACATTTATAGTTTGAAGTTGAAAGCGCAAATCAAGACGTAAGTACAGAGCCAGAGCTTCCATCACCACGGCAACTGCATGCAACAATCTACTATTTTAGGCTCGATTTAACACTCATACTACAGTTGTTAACCCCTGGAAACTTTGTATGTATATTTAGCACTCAACATATTTGTTTATGGTAATTACTTCAAGCCGCCACGATTTTTTTCACTGCAGGCTAAAGCAATAGAGCAAAATAATCAAGAAACAACTCACAAGAACCAAGATATTTTATGGAACGTACCTATAGTAGGTATACATATGCAGACTCCTAATCATTTAGATAATTAGACACTGATTTGGACCAACACGCCCTGCCTACTACACCAAGATTTCTAAAAGCAGCGAACATGCTATTGAAATTCACTACATTGCAAGAAAAATAAGGAAAACATAATTATGTAAGTATGACCTTACTATATTTCTGCACAGATACATGCAGAATTTTGTGAGTATAGGGGGTAAAAAACAAAATCTAAAAAAAAAAAAAAAAGATAAAATTAGCTTTAGTTAACATCTACCAATTACGGTTGGGTATCAAAACCCGGTGGCATTATAGCACCGGTACCTTTGTAACCAGTATGTACCGGACCAAATCAGCATATGAATTTCAGTGCCACTGGTGCTGCGACAAGGACGTAAGAAGCATCAAGGGTGTCACGCCTGCTGTAGTGCCATCTTGTGGTCTTCTGGACACTAGTTATGTTTTGGTTTGTTCCTGTTTTGTAGTTGATGTGATCACTAATTGTTTCCAGCTGTCTGTCATTGTCTAATTAGTGTTGTCTTTATAAGCTTTGTTATGTTGCGTTTAGTTTGACTTTGGATTTTTGCTGTTTGCTCGTGCACTCTGTTTACACGATTCTGTTTTGTTTTGTCTGGCTCTTATATGGTCCTAGTCTGCTCACTGACTCATCGTTTTGGTTTGTTTGTTTGTTTGTTCACTTTGTTTCATGTTATGATTATATTTCTGAATTCTTGTTCAAACATTGTTTGATTCACTTTTGTTTATTGTTTTGTACTTTTTGTCTCTGTTGGATTTTTGTACCTGGCCTGTCCCCTTACTTTTATTAACTTCAATTGCTGCACTTGGATATATCTTGTAATTTTGTAAGCCCATCGTGACAAAGGGGGTCATCAAAGGCACACATAGGTATGCGTTGTCACACCATCTCTAAACATTTAATTCAAAACAGATTGGAGGAATACGGACAGGCGATGTCAGGCATTTGTTCTTGTTGCTTAGGGAACGGATGCATGCAACGCACACAGTACAGCGCATTCGGTGAGTGAGAGCGACTCTCTTCAGATCAACACGCATGATCGCGTTCATCAAATTTGCTTAAACTAAGCGTTCTACAGCATATATTACAAGCAAGGATTCTGACACAGCAACGTGACGCAGATGCTTTACAAAAGTTGCGTGTAAGGGGGAAACACGTCAAACTTAATGAAACATTTAAGGGCTCATGGAATCAACTTAAAGGCAGAGGAATTCACAACACAATCTCACGGCAATTCGTAACTTTTTGATTTAGGGGCTAATTTATACGAATTTGTACGATCTAATTCGTACAATTTAGTTAGATTTGCTCATTCCCCAATGACGGTTGGGTTTAGGGGCAGGTTAGGTGCCACGCCTCCTTTTAAAAAATCGTAGAATTTCATACGACTGAATTTGTCTGAATTAGCCACTAAACTGACAAAACGTAAAATACATTTTCTCGTGAGATCAGGCTGGGAATGCACTGTCTCTGAAGGCTTGCGATATCATCTGGCACTTTCAGTGAGTACATACATGGACACCAATGCTCAGATTTTAATATGATAAAGACAATACTCTGATTAAAAGTCTAGACTACCATGTAAACTGTGATTTTTTGATTACCTTAAAGGACCACAGACACCTGCGTCATGAAATGCTGAGGTTTTTTCTTTCCATACATGCAGTATCAATATCTATTAAAAGAGCACTCTTCCACCAGTCCTTACTTAATGCTCGCATCAAATACCTCAGTTTGTCATGGGGGCATGAATGAAACGTTCCTGAATGAAAGTGAAACTGCAGTTAAAGTCGAAAAATTTAAAATGAAACACCCCAAATTACATAAAACTCTGGAGGAAACATGGATAGCGTGGCACAATGACGTTAATCGTTCTATGTACTATATCATGTAAGAAAGGATCATGAAAGGGACATTCAAAAAGCAACTCATGTAAACACCTTAATCATATTATTGTCTTATTAAGATTACGGCAAATCATTAGATTACTGATAACCATGTAAACAGTCACAAGCCCCAACCCTAGAAAAAAGGAGTTCAGTATTTTGATGACAGCCTTTCCACAGGTTAGTAGTAAGCTAATGTAATTTCATAATGCAAATCTCAAATTCATGCTAACCAACAAATGATAAAAGGAAATATATTAATGTAATTCAAATATATAAAATATAAATGATGTTTACTTTACACTTTAATTATATTGTTCTATTAAAATATTGTGAAATTTTTAAAAGCCGTAGTGTATGAGTGTGAATGAGTGTGTATGGGTGATTCCCGGTACTGGGTTGCAGCGGGAAGGGCATCGGCTGTGTAAAACATATGCTAGATAAGTTGGCGGTTCATTCCACTATGGTGACCCCTGACGAATAAAGGGACTAAGCCGAAGGAAAATGAATGAATGAATCATTGATCAAAGTCTTATTAATTGATAAATAGGACTATGGCCTTAAAATGCTTGAACCCTGTTAATCGTCGCTTACAGCTATATAATACTATTATATGAGCATATTAATTTCATAATGCAATATTTAAATACACTCTAAACTACACTGTATTTATATTAAAATATAAAAGCAACTTTACCCCAATGCCAGCTTTGGGGAAATTGGCAGTAATAAGTATAATTCCTGCACCCGCTGGCCTGTCAACTACTACACTTACACTCCATAGAGTCTCCATAGAGACAGAAGAGACCAGTAATCATTGCATGCATGAAATCTTGCACATTATGATACATTTTGCGCACCACACAACTGAAAATCTGCTAGATATAATATAGTTTTTCAAAAAGGTTTTTACGTTTGGAATTGTAGTATTGGACAACACGGTGGCTAAGTGGTTAGCACGGTCACCTCACAGCAAGAAGGTCGCTGGTTTGAAACCCGGTTGAGTCAGTTGGCAGTTCTGTGTGGAATTTGGATGTTCTCCCTGTGTTCGTGTGAGTTTCCTATGAGTGCTCTGGTTTCCCCCACAGTCCAAAGACATGGTTTATGTGAATTAAATAAACTAAATTGACCGCGGAGTATGTGTGTGAATGAGTGTGTATGGGTGATTCCCAGTACTGAGTTGCAGCTGGAAGGGCATCCACTGTGGAAAACATATGCTGAATAAGTTGGTGGTTCATTCTGCTGTGGCGACCTCTCATGAATAAAGGGACTGAGCGGAAAGAAAATGAATGAATGAATGAATGAATTGTAGTATTATGAAGTACTGTAAAGTTTTCAGGGCAGCACGGTGGCGCAGTGGGTAGCATAATCGCCTCACAACAAGAAGGTCGCTGGTTCGATCCCCGGCTGGGTCAGTTGGCATTTCTGTGTGGAGTTTGCATGTTCTCCCCGTGTTCGTAACATAAAACCGAAATATTATGCTTTTGTGCTTTTCTTTGTTTGCTCGTTACTACACCCATACACAGCACTAAAGTCCATCTTCACATTGGCTTAGGTCTTGACTAAGTGCGGTTGAATGACTTTTGTCCTGGGAGCACTATACAAATGTGGCGGTGTTATTGATGCATGCTCAGGGTCTGTATGCGATATCTAGGGTATATATCTATGTTTCTTCTAAGTGCAGTTGAATGAAATCAAATGAAGTCATACAAATTATGTTTAGATGTCTGTCTTGGATACTACACTTAAAGGATTAAAGTGTTTAATGAATTAAAAACTCCTGAATAAACAAATAGAATTATATGTATAAAATAATACTGAAATATGTAGTAGAAAGATAAAAAAAACATTATAATAATGAAGAAAAACATAAAAAAAAAATCAGTGCTGTCTGACCAGAGAACACAGAGAAACAATAAACACTGTCTCTCCTTTTGTAAAATAGGTAGAAAAAAGAAAACACCTGTAATAAGCTTTACCAGTCTGCTCCTACTAAATAGATCTCAAGAGTTGAATACCAACTTGTAGCTTTAACAAACCTTTTGTCAAAATGGTATTGACAAATGCCCGCTAGCCTATCCAAGCTCATTATGACACTCTGGTAAACTAAACACCCTAAGGCTTCAGAATCATGAACACTGCTGTTCAAATCAAGATACATCTATCTAATATAGCTCCGCAACTGTTCCAGTGACAAATCATCAATATATCTTTTGCTTGACTTTTCTAAACAATATTACAGTTTGATCATCAGTTTTTGTTTTCTGTTATTGCTTTTATAACAGGGATGATGCACTCAGAAAATCTGGACACGTGCAATCACATTTCATTGAAGCACATGTAGACTGACACTCAAACTTGTGTAATGTAATGTTAACAGAGGTTTTTTGCATTCTAAAAAGACATTAAAAGTGAATTAATAACTGAAGATTGCTGACATCCAATTGTATATTTGTTGGATACGTGTCCAAAAATTCCAACCCATCACTGAAGCTTAACACTAACCCTGGGGGAAAAATGCTGAATATATATGAAACAAATTATATTAAAAAGAGTGTTGATATCAAGACCCTGAATACTGATTTTTTCCTCAATCCATTTTGTTTTGCTTTCTGTAATGTAAATTACTCACACATACAGTACATGCATGCAGTTAAAAGTTAAAAAGTGAATCATGTTTTAAAATGTTAATTTATGTTTCTAAGTAACTAGATAAGAATGATTATGTGAATCTGGGCAGTTTTTATAGAGCAAAATGTCATATTTTACCTTCGTAAAACCCATCGTAAAACCAATAGTAATGTGAGGGAACCACTGGCAAATAAATTTTCTAGGTTTTGATGCCAAAACTGCAGTCCTGTCCACTTACACCCCAGAGTTCATATACACTTTTTGATTAAAAAAAAAAAAAAAAAAAAAATATATATATATATATATATGTATATATATATATATATATATATATATATATATATATATATATATATATATATATATATATATATATATATATATATTAGGGGTTGAACGACTTAAGATTTTTGTTAGTCGACTTTGATAGTATCAAAGTCGAGTCGACGTCGACTAGTCACTGGTGGCGTCATCAATAAAACACAAGATGCTAACGTTTTGCAACATGCCACAATATGCGATTTATTTGCAGAAAATATATATACACATGCTGTTTGACGGCTCATAAAACGCTGCCAAAACAATGCAACATTACCAATGACTAATTTTAGTGCAAAACAAATGCACTGTCAACACTTTCATTTCGTTGATCACTGCACGTTCTTGTAATAATGTAACAATAACATAAAATAATGTGCATTATTAAAATTATGCATACATTGTCAGCACACAGATTCATGTAGTTATTTCATAACAACATAACTCAAGAAAGACAAGAGCTATAACGTGTAAGCCTTATTACACCGTCAGAGACTTCAGATGCATATTTTACTGCTATGATCATGGGCACTAGATAAGTGACAAGACTTTTGTCTAAGCAAAGTCAGACCTTACTGTCTTAATTAAATAATTCAAAATCAAGACATGATTATATTTTATTTCGGTAAAATAAGTGTAATCTAGAAGCCTTTGCCTTTCACATAAGCCACTTCTGATACCAAATGATCAACTAGAAGTCAAGTTATTATTTGTTGTTCCTAAAACTTGTCAGGTAGTGTATGTATATATGTAAAGTTGAAGTCAGAATTATTAGCCCTCCTGTTTATTTTATCAACAAATTCTGTTTAACGGAAATACAATTTTTTCAACACATTTCTAAACATAATAGTTTTGATAATTTCTAATAACTGATTTATTTTATCTTTGCCATGATGACAGAGCAAAATATTTTACTAGATATTTTTTAAGACACTTCTGTACAGCTTAAAGTGACATTTAAAGCTTTAACTAGGTTAAATAGGTTAAATAGGCAGGTTAGGGTAATTACATAAGTTATTGTATAATAATGGTTTGTTCTGTAGACCATTAAAAATATATAGCTTAAAGGGGCTAATAATTTTGACCTTGAAATGGTTTTCAAAAAATTAAAAACTGTTTTTATTCTAGCTGAAATAAAACAAATAAGAGTTTCTCCAGAAGAAAAAATTATATATATATATATATATATATATATATATATATATATATATATATATATATATATATATATATATATATATATATATATATATATATACTAAAAATTATTTGATATATTTGATTAGTTTTAAATCTGTGGTAGCTGTATATTATTTCGAAACATTTATTCATTTATTTTTCCATACAGATTTAAAACTAATCAAATATATATAAAAAAAAATATTTACAATTTGCTCTTGACATTTTTGTTAATTTAATCTATGATATATTTCCTCATATACAATGGAGAAAAAGAAGTCCCACATTGTGGTTCCTTTCATAACAAAAATTCATAAGGATGCATTGTAAAATCAAAACCAACCACATATCTGTTTTATTATTGTGCTATTAGGTAATTGGCTGCTATTATTAGACAACACAGTGGGGTGTCAACTATGAGGGCCGAATTGGAGAAAATGACCTGTTGTGTCGGCCAAATTACCTTTTATTAAACCTTAATTGCCTAATAATGATGTGTATGGCTAATAACAATTACTCTGTGTGTAACATATATATGTTTGTGTGTTTTTGCTGGTTTAGGCTAGTCATGGACAGACCTTATTAATGTGACGCTAAACCCCCCAGCAAATGTTCCTGTGTTAATTATTGACTCATTGACTCATTTAGGAAAGAAACAAGTGACTGTGCTTATGAATGGTCCATTGAGTCATTGATTCAAATGATTTGTTCAGTCAAGAATTACACACTTCAGTGGAGTGCAACCTCCTGCTCTGGCTTTGAGAACATCATGTTTAAAATTAAATGTAGTAATACTAGATTTTTGTTGGGCTGTCGTATTAAATCAACCCATTTGAGATCACACTAATAAAATGGGAGAAACTGCACGCTTTCTCATGTAATACTGAACTGTATCACTATAATATAAAAACAACTCATGCAAGACATTTATACCCCAATTCATGAATTATAGTCTAAATCTAACTGCATTCTAATATGTCTATCTCAAAGTGAACTCTTCCGGACTCTCAGGATGTGTGACACAACAGTAAACATTATATGTATTTATAAACATTATTGTGAAAAAATACAGCTCATATTCTGATATAATTTCAGATCATATAAGTCACCCTAGAGCATAAAAAGGTGATAAATAAATAAATGAATGGATAAATTAAAGAACCTGTTGTTCTTGCACAGACAAATCAGTACTGAGTCCAAGCTGTAAATCTAGTGTGCTGTTGATCTGAGAGCTAAAAGCAGGCGGACGGGAAGGGCTGAATTAACCATCTGTTCTTATATACCTCTCATTATTGCTCTGCTGACATTCACTGCTTCATTGAAAGCTGCTTTGGTGAGGAGCTTTTGGTATCTCACTCCATTATATGCATCTTAACACACTTAATATGCTTCAGCACAAGTGAATAAGCCTGTAGTTCTTCAAAAGCTGAATAAAACCAACTGCTTCTTTGTTTGATTATAAAAGTGCACTCCACAAAAAAGATAGATAAATAGACAGATAGATAGATAGATAGACAGACAGACAGAGGGCTCTATTTTAACAATCTAGGTGCAAAGTCTAAAGCACATGGTGCAAAAGCATTAGGGGCATGTCCGAAACTTTTGCTATTTTAAGTACGAAAATATCTACGCCGCAGTGCATGTAGGCTGTGCTTCTTCTCTTAATGAGTAAAGGGTGTTTTAAGAATAAACCAGTCAGAGTCTCATCTCACATTCCCTTTAAAGCTGCGGTCACACTAGAGTTTGAGCTTGTGAAATTCTGTAGTACGGCGCTGCGAAAAGGGGCGGGATTAAACAAGATGATTCGACATTTAAAAAAACGAGCGATTGCTCCATATTTTAAATTCCTGTACAGAGAGGCCATGTTTTGATCCTTAATTTGTCTCATACAGTCAAGTGATGCGATTTCGCAGGTCAGAGTTCACTAAGCTTTCCAAAGCAGAATCTGCAAAACTTGACGCATTCGCGTGCGTATGAATGGAAGTCTATTGGGAGAAAAGTCCAGTGTGCCTGCAGCTTTAAAGTCAATTGCGTCGCTCCATGGCGCATTTGCTATTTTCATGGCGTGAGAATTTTCATGGAATGAGCCTCCTCCATTCCTTTCGTGGATAAGGAGACGGTGTTGTACACTCCACTCAAGACATCCATTAGCCTACATAATTAATTTCGTTTGTTAAGTGCAAAGATTTGTATCAAAACTATTTTTAAATTCAGTTCAATTTTCAGCAAACAAATAAATTACCAATAATAATAAAGTATGGTCAAAAAAACCATAGTTATATCCAAACACACATGCTATGCCCCATATGGTCCAAAACCTGACAGGTGGACAAACATAAGCTTGTTTTTTATAAAACAAATATAAATATGCATATAATATATACTACTACTAATAATAACATTATACAAAAGCAAGTTGTCGTAAATAAACTGAAAAAAGCCCCCCGAGATGAAGAAGTCATGGAGGCAATGGTTTTTATATTTATGTAGAAAGTAATAATTTTGTAATATTTTAATCCTTTAATTCTTTTCATTTGTAAAGATATTTGCATATTGCTGTACATCCAGCTTTCAGCTGGTCTATTGCACAGTCTATTTCGGTTCCTCAAAATAGCTACGTGCCAACAATGCACCTTAACAAACCTATTTTCTAGACCAAAATTAAGGTCGTGCTAGTCTGAAAATAGCAACATGGGTATGACAGACAGACAGACAGACAGACATAGATAGACAGACAGACAGACAGACAGACAGACAGACAGACAGATATAGACAGATAGAAGACAGATGGACAGACAAAAAGATAGATAGATAGATAGATAGACAGATAGACAGACAGACAGACAGACAGACAGACAGACTGACTGACTGACTGACTGACTGACTGACTGACTGACTGACTGACTGACTGACTGACAGACAGACTGACAGATATAGACAGATAGAAGACAGACGGACAGACAAAAAGATAGATAAATAGATAGATAGATAGATAGATAGATAGATAGATAGATAGATAGATAGATAGATAGATAGATAGATAGATAGATAGATAGATAGATAGATAGATAGATAGATAGATAGATAGATAGATAGATAGATAGATAAATAGATAGATGGTCAGTTTAGTAATTGCTATATCTGATGGTATTCTAAAACACTATGTGAGAAGATTGTGATATAAAATGTAAATTGTCAAAATGAATTACTGTTGATGAGTTCTTGATTGGTGATCCAGCATCCGTATCTTTATTTGTCTATTAAGTTGTTTTGCAGATCAAATTGTTCTTCTCATCTCCTATAAAAAGCCTCGAGCTTCACAGAGATTGCTGCTCAACAGATTTCTCTCAGTGAAGTGACACCTCGGGCCCGACGCACTCGTATCCAGCAGATTGGGTGATTTTAGACGATTGGTCATCTTCCTCTCGCTCTCTCTGCTGAGGAGATCCAGTGAGGTGTTAAAAGTTGATTAGGTGTCTAAAGGTCATATAGCCGAAGCTGTCACTATCCCGGAGAACTGCAGTCACAGACTTAATGAGCCAAATCCTGCTGTATTTACTGTGTTTAATGGACATTTGGTCATAGGGCCTGGAGACCAGCCGCTGTAGTGACAAATGCACTAATTGACAAAAACCCTAGCCAGAATAATTATTGACAGAAAACAGCTAGTACAGCAAGTACCAGATGCGTAGATCCAAACCTTCTGTGATTCGACAGCATTCATGTGATAAAAAGGTTATTAACTGTAGCTTAAATGCATTTATCATATATACATGTATACAGTTCCTGTGTTTGTTTGAGAGAATGTGTATTAGCGGTGGCCATTTCAACCATAGCAATCATGTTCAGTCAATGCCAACAGAGTGTCAATTTGACATATTATCACATCAGCACTGTCATCAATACCATTTTACTGGCATTTTCTTTTTGGTTGTCCTTTAACACAACAGCTGCTGAGTAAAAAATGGGAAGAAATAAGCTGCTTTTTATTAGGTGTGTTTTCAAAGTCGAGCATCACAACTACAGGGCCTGCAGGACTGCTAAACAAAAATAGCACCCACTATTAAGGAAGCAATAAGAAAATGTTCTGTGTTTGCTGTGCTTGTTTGTGAGCCTGTAAACATGGCCAAGACAGTGTGATTGTACACTCACCGGCCACTTTATTAGGGACACCTGTCTTACTGCTTGTTAACACAAATTTCGAATCAGCACATGGCAGCAACTCACTATTTCAGAAACTGCTGATCTACTGGGATTTTCACGCACAACAATCTCTAGGTTTTACAGAGAATGGTCCAAAAAAGAGAAAATTACCTGTGAGCGGCAGGTTTTTGTGGGCACAAATGCCTTGTTGATGCCAGAGGTCAGAGGAGAATGGCCAGACTGCTTTGAGCTGTTAGAAAGGCAACAGTAACTCAAATTCCCACTAGCTACAATCGAGGTATGCAACAGAGCATCTCTGAACACACAACATGTCGAACCTTAAGGCAGATGGGCTACAGCAGCAGAAGACCACACTGGGTGCCGCTCCTGTCAGCTAAGAACAGGAAACTGAGGCTACAATTCGCACAGGCCCACCAAATTTAGACAATAGAAGATTGGGAAAATGTTTCTTGGTCTGATGAGTCTCGATTTCTTCAGAACTGCCTTAATCCTTTATGGCATAGATTCAACAAGGTACTGGAAATATTCCTCAGAAATTTTGGTCCATATTGACATGAGAGCATCACGCAGTTGCTGCAGATTTGTCGGCTGCGCATCCATGATGCGCACAGGCCTACCAAATTTAGACAATAGAAGATTGGGAAAATGTTTCTTGGTCTGATGAGTCTCGATTTCTGGTGCGACATTCAGATGGTCAGGTCAGAATTTGACGTCAACAACATGAAAGCATGGATCCATTCTGCCTTGTATCTATGGTTCATGCTGGTGGTAGTATAACGGTGTGGGGGATATTTTCTTGGCACACTTCATTAGTACCAATTGAGTATCGTGTCAACCGCACTGCCAATCTGAGTACTGTTGTTGACCATGCTCATCCCTTTATGACCACAGTGTACCCATATTCTGATACTTCCAGCAGGATAACACGTCATGTCATTAAGTGTGAATCATCTCAGACTGGTTTCTTGAACATGACAATGAGTTCACTGTACTCAGATGGCCTCCACAGTCACCTGAACTCAATCCAATAGACCACTTTTGGGATGTGGAGATTCGCATCATGGATGCGCAGCCGACAAATCTGCAGCAACTGCGTGATGCTCTCATGTCAATATGGACCAAAATTTCTGAGGAATATTTCCAGTACCTTGTTGAATCTATGCCATAAAGGATTAAGGCAGTTCTGAAGGCAAAAAAGGGTCCAACCCGGTACTAGTAAGGTGTACCTAATAATATACAGTGCCTACAGAAAATCATCACATCCTGTGAAAATCTATAACTTTACTCACATTTATATTTACTTTACAATTTTTCAGGCACAGGTTAGGAGAAGGCTACAAAAACATTTCAAAGGCGGTAAAGTTATTAGGAATTTGATTTGATTTCATGCTGTATGACAAATAAAGTAATTATTACAAAGGGGAATGATGATTTTTTTATAGGCACTGTAAATATTAAAATTGAATAATATTCAGTTGTAAACTAACCACTGCTTTTTGGGGATTTGCCATGGTTTTATTGTCCTGTCTAATTTATAGTGGAAGCAGCATTGGTCAGTCGGTCTGAGATGAGACGTGCTGATGTAGAGCACACTTTTGTCACTTAGGCATGTTTCTATTTAATGAGCAGTGCCAGGAAGTATAGATTAGACAGTATTTCAGCATAGTAATTAGGCTCTCATAAATCAGACAGACCGCACATCAGTATTTTCGGCTGAGGGTGAGAAATTGTGAGGGTGAGAAAATATAAAGAACAGTTCTTATTACAAAAAAAGCCTTACTTTTTTATTACTTTGTTTATAAACTTTTAACAAAAAAATATAATTATATTATATAAATTAAAATTATAATTATATATTATAAAGCAAATATAATTATATAAAATGATATTTGGAAATTTTATTGCAATTGATTTCAGTTCAGACCCACAGATTTTAAAGATCTAGCTTTAAAACTAGCCTAGTACACAATGCTTCATTGACTTTTACTTTCATTTTCCTTTACTGTCTGCATTTGCAGAACACAAGCCACCAGACTTACATACAATTGCACCCTGTCTGCATTCTGTAGTAATTACAAAAAACACCGGAGAACAAGTGCAACATGCGCAGTGTCTATGATGACTCCAGGTTTTGCTTTGTGGTGTGGCAGGAATTGGAACAACTCACACCGGACAAGAAGCACAGCACTGTGCCACATCTTTAAAACAATTAAGCGAATGCAGCAGCTTATGTACATGTGACTGTCAGTGCTTTTTTTCTGTTTCCAGACCTAAAGGCCCACCCCGTTGAGATATCATTTGAATAAAGAATACATTTTTACGTTTTAAAAATCAATTCAGAACTTGTAGAGAAAGTATTGGGAGAAGATTTTTTCTCCTATCCCTATTGGGTAGTGGCCCTTTTATGAAGCTTCATAAAGTGCATATTTTTGTTGTAAAAATGTGTATGTGCATTCGTTGTGGAAGCTCCAGGGATAGACGTGTCTCATGGGAACCACTTACCACAGTTTGTTTACCACAGAAAACAACGACGAACAAGAAAACTAGTTGGCTTGGTATTACTGTATAACACTGTACAATATACAACCCCAAATCAGAAAAAGTTGGGACAGTATGGAAAACGCAAATAAAAAAAGAAAGTAGTGATTTTTGAATTTACTTTGACTTGTATTTCATTGCACACAAAACAACAACCATTATTTAATGTGTTCCTCATGATTTTTTTTTTCAAAACTAAACATATTAAACTCTTGTTTGCAGGAAGAATGGGACAAAATTACACCGAAACACTTTATCACTTGATGTCTTCAGTCCCTAAAGTTCTTTTAAGTGCTGTGAAAAGGAATGGAAACATTACAAAAAATGAAAATGCTTTACTGTTCTGTCTTTTTCTGAAATGTGTTGCAAGAAAAAACATATTTTGAAAAAAAATATATATAAAAAAAAAATCTAAAGGAACACATTAAATAATGTTTGTTGTTTCCGTGTTTGAGTTCCCACCTCAAGGTCCAATGCCGATCCTTCTCCTCTCCCATGTTTTCTTGTCTATACTCTCTACTGTCCTATCCAATAAAAATGTGAAAACTGTAAAAAAAATAAAAAAATAAATAGTTTAAAAAAAATGTTTGTTGTATTGTCTGCAATGAAATATAAGTCAAAGTAAATTTAGAAATCCCTTTTTTATTTTTTTTCTCTGCGTGTCCCAACTCTTTCTGATTTGGGGTTGTAATACTCTTACAATGCCACATTCTTTCCTCTGCTATGTGTCTTACATCCTGTGTCATAATTCGAGTCAGCCAAGAAATTGTTGTGAACGCACATTCAGAATGCCTGTTAATCTGGGGGAATCCTGACTAATTCAGCCTTTTGTTATGTATCTGCCTGACTTGTGCATTATGGTCAAGAAGCACATCTTCATCTCGTCTTGGTCAAATCTTTACCTTTTATCTTCTATTGCTCAAAGCGCTTTAGAATCTACCCCACTTCAGAATAGAAAATGATCACTGGAAACAGGAGGAAAAAAAAGGCAGCAATAAAAAAAAGGAATTTCTGAGATTTTCTGTCTTTGCCCTGAAACATGTAATAGTAGTATGCATTAAAGAAATGCATGGCCAAAGTTTTGCACATTCAAATTAATTCACAAATTAATGTGATAACAAGACAGAAGAAGACAGAAGAAGCAGTTTTATGTTAAAGCAATAATACAATCGTCAATGCTGAAAAGTCAATGCTTGGACTGCATCTTCAGTTTTAATCATGAATAAAGCTATCAATTTTTTATATGTACATAATTATGGTGTTTTGAGAAAGCCGTTATACTGTTATACTATATAAACTTCTTCTACTTCGTTTTTTGAGACTAACTTCTATATGCATCTATTCCTAGACCGTTCATACTACAACCACCAAACTTACTCCAAACCTCCAAACTAGTCTGATTCGGGTTGCTATATCTTTTCCAACTGATCCGATTTACAGTTTTCTGAAAACTGACCCAGAAAATTCGGAAAAGTCCTATTGACTTAACATTGGACCAAACTTTATGACATTATAACTTTGCGCCAGACTGTCATGCAAACTTAAGTTTGGGCTCATTAAACTCAGACTACCAATCTTCCAACCATTGATCACCTTTCAACTTACTAGCTACCCCCTAGCAATCACTTACGACACCCTAGCAACTGTCCCATAGACTTCCAATGTAAAAACTGCTCTTGACTTTACATTGGACATACTAACAACACACCAGTTCATACTAACAATATACTAATACATACTAGAAACATACGAACAAACATACTCATCATGTGAGCAAACATACTTATTCATACTATAAACATACTAGCAACATGTTAATTTATACTAAATTCAAGCTAACAACAAGCTAGTTTATACTAGAAACATGCAAACAACATGCTAATTTAGGCTATGCGTGTGAAAGAGTGTGTTTGGGTGTTTCCCAGTGTTGGATTGCAACTGTTTTATGCAGCAGATGCCCTTCCAGCTGCAACCGAACACTGGGAAACACCCAAACACACTATTTCACACACATACACTATGGTCAATTTAGCTTATTCAATTCACCTATAGTACATGTCTTTGGACTGTGGAGGAAACCCACGCAGAAACGGGGAGAACATGCAAACTCCACACAGAAATGACAATTGACCCAACTGGAGCTTGAACCGGCAACCTTCTTATTTTGAGACGATCCTGCTACCCACTGCGCCACCATGACGCCAGGACAATGAATGAATAAATGAATGTTATCATGAAAATGTCTTATATTACATTACACAGATAGATAGATAAATAGATAGTCAGACAGACTAACAGATAGATAGATCTGTTTATCATGCCCGCTGTCTGTTACATCTCTATGTGCTATGAACTGCTTTACTCGCAAACAGTAAAAACTATTTAAAAGAGGAGGCTTAATAAGTTGTTGCAGAGATACACATCACATTGATATCCTTCCTTTGTGCTGTGAAGTTTTCAAAGCAGCAGTGGAAACTGAAGAGCCTCACGCTGTGACTCAAATGAAGCGCTTTATTCACACACTGGATACGCAGACGTGTATTGTGATATTGAACATTATTCTATCTATTACTTCTTGCTGCCTCATTAAAAAAAACAAGTGCTATACATTACCAAGAAATGTCTTCGAAATTTCGTGGTATATATTTATATATAGGCAGGAAGCATTTCTCCCTGTGTTGTCTTGGGTTTCCTCCGGGTGCTCTGGCTTTATCTGATGAATAAAAGTACTAAGCTGAAGGTTTTTTCTTTGTAATAATGTAGTCTGTTTTTAGTAGACTGTATTTAATACACAAGATATATTGTTAGCTGAATTTATATACCCCAGTTTATCAGGGGTACAGAAATTCTATAATATAATATAAAAAAAAAACTGCCCTGGTATTGAACTAGTATATGTATCGAAATTTTGGGATCAAATCAGATCAGTTCTAAAAAAGAACTTTTTATAGAAGAATCCCTACTAAATTAAAGACTAATTTATCAGTCTCTATGTTAATTTTGTGCAAAAAAAATAAACATACAGTAGCACATAAAGGTCCCATGAAGTGTTTTGAATTATGCATTTTTATTCAATGTTTGATGTAATATCAACTGAAACACAATGAGAGAGTGGGGCATAGAGTAGCTCCTCCCCTGTTTTTTTTTTTTATCACAGCTCTGCCAGTGAAAGTGTCAGCTAATTTCTTCTTCCGGGTTTCAAATAATTTTTGGGGCGGGATCAAAATCTGTGACGTAGCGCAAAACTGCTTGTGGAGTGATGACATGTCGGTTTCTCATTATTATTCATAGCAGAGTTTTCTTATTCTATGAGAAGACCCTGCTTCTTAATTATTCATGAGCGCACATGCTTTCCGAAGGCAAAACAGACCAGCCAAGCTGTGAGACCCAATGACTGAGAGTGACACAGGTCGCATGTGTTTGTTTCCATGATCTACGAGGTTTCTTGCATGTTTTTCCCTGCGATGCTGTCCAGGCTGATACAGCAAAGCTGTTGGTTTACACCAAGCATGTTTGTCGGGATAAAGGACAAAGTCCGCCATTCTCCAATTCTCGTACAGCTTACGAGAATTGGAGAATGGCGGACTTTGTCCTTTATCAGTGGAGTTCGTTACTATCAGGTTACCATTGAGACATGCCTTTATCCGTGCTGCTGTGTTCGCACATGTTTAAAATCCTCCAGATTACCGGCAAGATTAACGGTTGGAATAGACACGGAAAGAGACTGCATTGCTATCCACTGTGTCTGCATTCAGACCCGGGGATTGAGGAGGAGAGAAGTTCTCCTCATTTATAGTGTTGATATGAAAATAATTATCTTTTTATTGACAGAAAAATTGTGGTTATGTGTATATAAAATTACGAATGACAAATGTAGCAGAGCATTAATTTACTTACTGTTTATTTCTTTACATTTCAACTTTGTAAACTATGCACTGTCGGCCACGCCCACTCCTCCCTCTGCTCACAGCGCTGCTCCTTGCCCATCTCGGAGCATTTTTTTTTTTTATTCTGAGGTAGACTTGAACTGAAAAAGGGGGGGTTTCATGGCCCTTTAAGATCATTTATCATTTCTATTTTTCTTTAGATCTGTAATGCTCTCCAGAATCTAACAGATTGATTAGCTGTAGTCTATAAAACGGTGTCATCTGAAACGTTGTCATACAGTGTTATGCCTGGATTTCATAAATAGCCTTGCATTTACTAACACAGACTATATCTGAAGTATTTGGAAGTAGTTAGCATTTTCCTCCTGTAGAAAAAAGTCATAAAAACATTGTTTAGTGGCTCAGTGTATTACAACAGTGTTTTTAAAAGACTAAACACTTTTTTGATATAGTGTACAACCAAGCACATGTGGTCAGAACACAAACGAATCGCAGGTAATGAAGTGTTAAGCGTTTCTCAAAAAGAAAAGCCTGTCACTTGGCCCTGTAGCTTGGCTCATGCTACGCCTCTTTGCCCTTTTTTTGTTTACCCCTGGCTTGCGAGATGACGTGCGAACAAAATGGCGACGGTTGGCCATGCCCACTTGCAGCTTCATTTGTGCTCTTCGTAAACCTATGGGTCACGTCACGGATACTACGTCCATATTAAATTAAATATTTTTTTTCAGTCTATGGTTATAATGTGATGAGAAACTGTAGTGTGAGGTGACGTGAATAAAAAAAATCGTTGATCTATTTGGGCGGAAGTGACAAACTACAAGCTTTACATGTTTGTATCAGTTTTATATCTTCTAAATGCAATTTTTTCATTGTTTTGGAGCACACTAGCTTATAGATATGGTAAAAACGAATAATACTAACTTCTAAAAAACTTTATTTTAATTTCATGGGACATTTAATTTCAACAATTATTTTCCTCATACAGTCTGTCGCAAAGCAACTTGGCAACGTTAACAGCTTATTTCAATCAATTTTGAGTTCATGCAGCTGGTCTCTATTAAATACAAGGAATCTTTCATTAACATTTTAGTGTAGACAAATTAAAACAATAATTATATATATACACACGTGAAGCACGTAAATAACTAACAACTATTTAAATAAATAAATAAATCAAGCAATTAGGGAATAAATCAAAATGTACATGTACTACTTAATGTCTCTAATAACATACATGTATAATAGCTTATAATAGTGATTTAATTCATAATAGCTTATAATAGATGAAAGAGACAAGGAGAGGTGAAGAAAGCGAGAGGTACATAAAGTGTGTTATCACGTCTAAAAATGGTAATTAATGTTTGATCTTGACATTTGCAATCTGTGGCTCTTTCAATCCGAGCTCAGCGCTGATTAACACACACACATATTAGAGTTGCTAATTAAAGAAATAGCCATTTTAATAAACCCCGGTGAAAACCCCACTTGTGCTGGAGTCGGTCTTTCTACAGCCTGCCAATTAGAGGGAATTTTATTGGAGCTCGCCGCATCTGAAGTGTGACTGGAATAACAACAATTCTCCAAATGGCATGTTTTCATCCTGCTATCTGTCGTGTGGCACGGGGTCCAGAACGCAGGCTCGGAAATTTTGGTGCAAGGAGGCTCCCTGGCAACGCTGGAGCCAGAAACGGCGAGAGAATGAAAGAGCGGATGAGTGACACACTCTCTCATATCTGCACTCCAGGGAAATAACCCTGTAATCCAGCATGCACTATTACATTGACAGGCAATGGGCTTCATCCGGCGAGGATATGAAACTCCCCCTCCACGATTCCAAATAGAAAGAAAAGTAACAAAACCAGAGTGACACAATAACTCAAGACTCCACGCAAGCATCAGTTGTGCTGCACGTCTACATGAGTGATCTTAAAGCGATGTGGCATATGAGCTGAAGGAGCTCAGAGGACGTCTGTCGCCTCGGTGTTTACCTGCTGCTGCTGACACAGCCCTCGCAACCTTTCCTTTTTCCACGCCGCGCTTCAAACGCTCTGTTCTTCTGGCTTTCCTCATTATCTTTTGAACTCTTCGCAAGTGACAAGGGGAAACCAAAAAGGTATCACTGCTATGTGGGCGGCTTTGCCATTTTGTCTCCAACAGGCCGGCGAAACATTGACACGTTCAGAATTAGCTTACCGTTACTTGAAGAGGAAATGCAAAGCTCCAACTGTTCAACTCTCTATGGAGCAGGGTTGTGCAATTAATCCAAATTTAATTTTGATTTTGATTTTGGCCTACAACGGTTATGAAAAAGCTATAATCGGGATGAAATTAAATCAGCAAAATCATGTAACGTGACTTTTGCTGCATGGTGCTTGGTTTATTGAAGTGTATCAGATTCAATAATGTTTTAGAGAGAATGTGTGCAGATCACGGACATGTAATGTCATCAAGGTATGCCTAAATTTTTTTATATATGTAAACATTTGTCTAAATACAGTAAATCCTTGTTTGTTCTGTAATAAATGAATATAAAACAAGTATTTGATGGAAGGTAAATGTGTAGAATTGTTATCAAACAGCAAAAACAAGACAAAATATCTCACTGCTCTTTACTAAATGACTTTTGCAGCCTAAATAAGAAACTAATTTTAATGTTTACACTTTTACTCATTTTGTATATTTTTATTCTATTGTGTTTTTTATTATTTTCGGTCATTTCGAAGAGTTTGTTTATTTAGTTTTTTACTTTGTTAGCTTTTATTTTCTCGTTCTGCTTTGGCATTGAGAATTGTGAACATTTGTGATCTCTAAAATTGATCAAAGTATATAATATGAATCTTGACTGTAAATGAATCAATCAATCGATCAATAATATTTTGGTCATAGGGCCACTCACAATCACATTAAATAATCAGGAGTAAATTAAGGATTACAATATTGACCAAATTAATTCTAAGCCCCACTATGGGACAACATTTTCACTGGGATCATTTACAAATACACACCTTCTGATATAACCCTTGTGTATGATCACACTGGTGTGATCAGCCTAGGCTGGTCCCTAAAGCGTGTGATCACACCGGTGTTATTAGAACGTTCAGAGCACACATAAACTGCTCAAATTTGAATTTTGAGCACAGAAAGAGGCATAGAAAGAGGTGCACAGCGCTTGTCATAAATCACAATTTATCCGTGCTTTCAAACAAATAACACTTATTTTAAGTTTCAGACATTCAAATGCATATAACTACAAGCAAAACATACCATTTAAGGTTTGTAAAATACACGTGGATGTCTATGGAGACGGAATAATTATTTTTTTTAATACAACTAGACAACATGCTTTGTTCACGTAAGAATACACACTGTTGTTTATATTACCAGAATATTTTCTCTATCCCTCTCCTAGATAAACAGTTGCTGTTTATAAATACATTTACGAATAAACATGACGTAAATTCAGCAGCTCGGATCTTTCCTGTGGTTGTTGCTAATAGGGATACAGCTGCGATCAGAAGTAAATGAGAAGTATAAATAGCATTTATTAAATTACACATTAATTACACATTATTTTATTTGTCTACCTCTACCTCAACCCTAAACTCAACCCTCACGGTAATGTAAAAATATTTGGTGTACATTGTAACAAAAATAATGCTATCTTGACGTAAGTATCCTCACCTGCTGTATCCCATCTACACTTTACCACGTTGCAGGAGAGGGTGAAGTCTAGATGGGATACAGCTGAGAATACTCGCGTCAATATAGCATAATCTAATAAAATACATTTTTGTTAGATCGTGATATATTGACGTGAGTACCCTCAGCTGTATCCCATCTAGCTAATAAAATACAATTAATGGGTAATTTAATAAATTATATTAATACTTCTCGTTAACTTCCCATAGCAGCGGTATCTCTTCCATCAACAACGACGGCGCCCATTATTTATCACATAACAAATAATACCGTCATTATTAAGCTGCTTAAAAGACAAAATATGTGTTTTATCACATATTTGAGAATCGAAGTATCAGAAATTCCACAATATAATTAGAACTTTTATAATTATAAAAAGAAAATAATAATTATAATTAAAGAAAAGGGCAAAAAGAAACAAAATACGATATATACATAGATCATTGAGGCAGGTGGGTCATTTGGGAACTTTAGAACGCAATGGATTTCAAGTAACGGTCGAAAAAAAACCTCACGCATAAGGTCAGCTGGAGTGTTTAAAACTTGCGCGTGAAAGGGTTAAAAAAGGGTTAATGTGTATGTGTCGAGACTACTAATTCACAAATAAAATGGACCAAAAAATAGAAAAACTAATGGCCCGTTTCCACTGAGTGGTGTGGTATGGTACGGTTCAGTTCGGTATGCTTTTATGGCCGTTTCCACTGTCAAAAGGTAGCAAAAAGCGAACCATGCCGTACTACTTTTTTGGTACCCTTTCGAAAGGGTACCTAGCACAGCAAAAAGGGTACAAAAAGGCTGAGCCAGACATGCAGCTGAACGCTTGGTTTACACAGATATCACGAATGTACAAGCCAGGAGAATGAAAAAAAGGAACCGCCATTTTTAAATACGCAGCTGAGACATTACACTGTAATAATATATACATAGAATAACAGGCCATGGTCAACCTGAGCTCAAGCAAACCTTGTCGTCATCTTGATGAACAGCCACAAAGCCAAGAAGAAGAGCAGAATCTACAATGTGCCCTATAGTTGTTTACAAGACCATCTAAAGTGTGAAAAGTTTCGCTTTCTCACGTGCGCTCGTTGCGCGTCTACATTTGAAATAAGGAACTTCTTGAGCTGATGATAATAATGTGCACGTGATTGTGCTTCTGACATCCGATCCTTTCAGAATTTTACAGACGTGAGAGGAAAGCGCAAAAAAACAAAGGAGAAGCTGAATAAACAAAGGAGCAAATGATTCTTTCAGCAACCTAAAACATGATCAAACTGCCATGTTTAACTATTATCATCACCCTTTGGACTATTATGAACTTGACAGAATTACTTTCTAACAATAGGTTACATGTGCTGGTGAAGATTAAAGATACAGACGAGAGAGTTGCACTGACTGTGGGCTCAATGTTGTGTGTTGTTTTTGAACCCAAATAAGGACTAAATATATGTTGTGAGTAGTTTTTCTGTAATTGGTAACCTATCGAAGACTTCGAAGGGGCTGTATGTGTTCATATGTGTTGCATTTACTCATTAATTTCATATGATTGCAGACGTTACATTAGGCTATTTTACACTGTCATTGATCTGCAGTTATAATCAAATCATGTTCATAGAAAGGTTAGTAATAAACATTTATACGCAAGTATTTATGTGTATAAAGCATCTGTTTTGTGAGAAGTGCTTCACATACGACATGTGAACGACAGCTTTACTTGGACATTTCCTTGAGCAAGAATGATGTTGACTGCAACTTTCTCTTATACACCACCATTGATACCCTTTTGGCAGTGGAATTCCAAGCCTGATAAAGGTGACCCCTACCAACCCGCACCGTACTGTACCACTCAGTGGTCATAAGCAACTGCATTTACTCAACTCACAGGATCCTAAGAGAATGATTTAATCAGCTTGAAACCTCGAATAACACATTGCTGCATGTGACAATTCATTACAAACATCATAATTCATTACACATTTCAATAAAAAATGCTTTAACACATCATTCACAAGTGTATACTTTTTAAACCCCCAAAAGAATCTTGCTCCATAGCCTTCCATTGTAATCGCATTTCTGCAAACAGAATTTTTATTCATTTTTACAAACTAAGAATGGTTTTTGTTTTTCCCTGTAGTCACTGATAACATGTCACAGATGCTGCCTGGAGAGTTTAATTTGTTTTGAACCCAGAGCATTCCTTTAAGAAACATGTTTTTAAAATGTCAGGCTGACGCATTACGCATTGTGGCGCATATACTGCGTTGACATTAATTAACTGCACTTAGCAATGAGAGAAATCAGGCCTTTGCATGTTATGTTGTGTGAAACAACCCACTCACAACACGGGCTTTTCATTCGGGTCCAAGGGTGGCCATTTCTTCATCCAGCTCCAGTTAAATCACTCAATGGAAAAGGGCGCTTGGTGCACGAAATGTGCTGCTAAGCTGTCCCTGCACAGTTTGATATTATATTAGCATTACAAAGGTTTTCCCACCATCTGTGACACACGGCCAGGGGGGAGGGGGAAGATCATTCCCTTTTCCGTACGCCGAAAATTGCTGTTTCCTCAAAAATGTGACACGGGATTGACAGAGGAGATGTCTTTACACAACAGAGGTGCTAGTTACAGGGCCACGCAACCATTGCAACATCCTTTAATTCCCAGAAAGCAACCAGGGGGCAGAAAAGCGGTCCAAGCTGGCACGAATAACCACTGAAGACAATTAACAATTGAAAATGAAAACGTTTCTCACATAGCGTGAGTATACATGCGTTATGGATAAGGAGGTGAGCTCTACTTGGCGCCAGTTCCTGATAGAGAAGAATAGACTTGGCAGCTCCAAATGCATCTCCACTACAGCCCGTTGTCACTAGCCTCTGGTTTGGTGCCAATCGCCTACTTGTCGGAGAGAGATTTGCCACAAAGAAGCTGGCAGGCCTGGGAAATACTGCTGATGGAGCACGATAATGCAGGCCTTGCCTTTGGTTACTTGGACCGCATTCGAGAGCAGCCTGAGTCAAAAAAACAGGCTTTACTGTGCCACAAATGCTAAATCTGCAGTGGGACATTTTGTGAGAGCAGTGTTTCCAGTTCTGCAGGATTATGCTCTGTTTTATTTTATTTTAAACTGAATAGTATCAAAATGACTACAAAATAATTATTTATATATCTTTAGACATATTAGCATTTATGCCAAGTTATAATTAGGGCTGTTGCATTGAGGACATTTCTTCTGTTGTAAATCTGGACACTTATTAGCGTGATTATCGATATTACCGCCAGATACCCCAGCAAATAATGTATGCGTGCACCAGTGAAGTGTGATGAGGTTTGTGGCTGGTGAGGCACTGACTCTTTCAGGGTCAGATTTATTATATTCACCCAATATATTTGCCAACTATATTGTTTCATATATCGTATCAGTACGGTGGCCGGAAAATGCAAAACGTGTAAACATCTGCTTGAGGACTCTTAAAAGTAAATGGAATGAAGCCGGTGTTATGGTTTAACTGGTGTCCGTGTTAACTGGTGCCCCTTTCCAGATGTAAACTATTCACATTTGCAAATTGACTGATTTGTCACTTTTTTATAGCAACAAAACATGCCCATTCCAAATAAATATTCTTATTACTTGGTGTCAGTGTCATTGTAAACATTATTGATTTTAATATTTGTGTGGCAGAACAGTATATAACCAAAATTAATGTAAAAAAATTATTAGAACTTGACATGTCATCAACGGGCGACACAGTGGCGCAGTAGGTAGTGCTGTCACCTCACAGCAAGTAGGTCGCTGGTTTGAGCCTCAGCTGGGTCAGTTGCCGTTTCTGTGTAGAGTTGGCATGTTGCTCCGGTTTCCCCCACAGTCCAAAGACATGTGGTACAGGTGAATTGGGTAAGCTAAATTGTCCGTAGTGTATGAGTGTGAATGAGTGTTTCCCAGAGATGGGTTGCAGCTGCAAGGGCATCCGCTGCGTAAAACATGTGCTGGATAAGTTGGCGGTTCATTCCGCTGTGGCGACCCCTGATTAATAAAGGGACTGAGCCGAAAAGAAAATGAATGAATGAATGTCATCAATGGGATTCGAACTCAAGTCAAAAGGATCAGCAGGAGTATCAATTGATCTATCTAACTGAGCTATTCAGGACTACACGTTGAGGTTGGTTTTGATATTTTTATCAGTTATGATAAACATATGTCATGCCTTGGTTGTGCTCATGTTACAGTTTTTTATGATTGCTTAAGCACAATTTTGAAATTAAGGCTCATTTTGTCAAAACACTACACACAATTTACACATCCACACACAAACAGCAGAACACATCAGTACTTTTGCAAAATGAAACACTTCATTCAAAACTTTACAACAATATAACAAAACACAATTTTGACACTGTATACAGAACACACACGCTTTATTCAATATAAATCTGTTTGCTTCATTTACACACTGCTGTAATCAATCTTAAACACTCGTATCATTTCTAACTGACTAATACTGATATAATCAGGGTTTGAGATAGGGATGCACCAATCCAGTCCGATCTCGATACCAAAATTCTGATTATCGACCGATACAGATCTGATCCCGATACTGTGCCGTTTTTAAATTTTTTTATTTTATAATAGTTGTTTTATTAACATAATACAGATTCTATAGTTCTTGTGATAAACTCAAATAATATATATTCTTTAGTAAAAGTAACAGACCTATAGGCCTACTGAATATGACAGATGGCACAATCTAAACATGATGCTTTCTATAAACTATGGGCTACTTTGTTTGAGCATTCATTATGACATTGATATAATATCTGTTGTGGTCCAGCTTTTGTTTTCTTTTTAATAATGAGATTTTTTTTAAAATCTGTAATAGGCTACCCTAATCGATTTAGCAAAGCCTGATATTTTCCTGCGGGTTTGAAACAGACTAAACTAAACCGTATGAGGCCTGTTTAACTTACAGTTTTTCATGGTTGCTAACGCACTAAAGTTAAACTTTTCCCAATTACAAATCACAATTAGCAAAACTGTAACCTCAAGGAGCAAAACACAAGGCTAGATCTGCACAACTGTAAGCACATTGTCAGCTTCACACTTTTTGCTAAACATTACACACACTGATATGCAAATCACTAAACACACTTGGATGCTTTTGACACAGAAATTTTTTCATAATGGAATTTCCTTGCAATTTCAAAGCAAAGGCCTTCAAATGAACACACACACTGCTGCAAAACTGTAGACACACCCATCAGCTGTAACCAAAATAATAAAAGCAATAGGTATAAACTATTAGTCTTCAATAAATATGTTTACAGTAGTATAGCTATAAATAGTAGTCTTCAATTTATATGTTATGCAAGAGCTAAAATATTAATCTTCAATAAATAAGCCAATTTTGCAGTATGGAAGAGGAAGCACGAAAGTGAGGAAGATTGGTAAACAGGAGACAGGGGATGTATTTTTTTTTTTACATTGAAATGTATACATCAGCAGAAAGCTGAATAAATAAGCTTTAAATTGTTGTATGGTTTGTTAGGATAGGGCAATATTTAGCTATCAGTCTATCACTGTTTGGTGAATACAGTATGTTCATGTACTTTATAGCAATACCTCTGAAACCCTGATTATATCAGTATTGGTCAGTTAAAAATGATACACGTGTCTAAGATTGATTACCGCACTGTCTAAATGAAGCAAACAGATTTATATTGAATGAGGCGTGTGTGTTTTGTACAGTGTTAAAATTGAGTTTTGTTATAGTGTTGTAAAGTTTTGAATGAAGTGTTTCATTTTGCAAAAGTACTGATGTGTTCTGCTGTTTGTGTGTGTGGATTTGTAAATAGTGTGTAGTGTTTTGATAAAATGAGCCTTAATTTCAAAATGTGTGTGTTTATTTGAAGGCCTTTGCTTTGAAATTGCAAGGAAATTCCATTATGAAAATATATATTTTTTATAGTTGTAGACTCATGTTAACCTTTGCCTTTGGACTCATGTTAACCTGTGTCTACAAAGTCACACACAAATCAAATACATTCCTTGTCACTTTCAGTGTGTGGTACATTCCTTTTCTGTAAAGAATCTCTCATTGTAAATTTGTTTCAGGACTGGTAAAAGTGTTTTGCGTCTAGTTTTTTCTAAAATAAAAATTTGCTTTGTCTTTGGTAAAATTGTTTTTTCTATGTAATTGTGTCTTATGATAGGTAAAAATGTTTTGCAAAATGTAAATTTGCCTCGAGCTTCGTAAAAGTGTTTCACACTTTGTAAAGTTGTTACAGTATGCTCTTCCCAGCCACCGTATGTCAGGGTTCTTTATTTACACATAACAGGTACATATTGGGCCAAGGAAGAATGTAAAATGTTTCAAGAGTTCATACTTAGCTCAGGATTTATAGCTTGTTTGGCGTGCTGTCCTAGGAGAGAGCCCTGAGCTCAAGGGATCCTTGGGCCCAGGGCTCCCCCCTTTCGCAGGGCGAGGGAAGATTAAGCTCAGGTCGATCTTAAACTCCCCTGCTGCTGAGGCTAAGGTGAACTTCCTGAGAGTAAGACATTAGAAAAAAGATTTAGGCTTATTTTATATATAATATAGGGCATATTTGGACGGTGGGAGGAAACCGGGGATCTGGACAGGGGGAGAACATGCAAACTCCGCACAGAAATACCAGATGGCCCAGCAAACCTAACGCCATTGGTATGCTAGTCACTGGGCCACCGTGCCGCCCATTCTGGAAAAAGGTGGAAGAAGGGGAGGAAGGGGGTTTCTTCCAGACGAAGATAGTTGTAGCAGGGAAATAAGGATATATATATAGTGACTTGGGATCCTTTGATTGGAGGATCATGATTAGCTAATGTGGGCCAGCTTGGTCAATCATGAGCAAGTTCTTCTCTCGAAATTAGTTTAAAATTAAATTTCACATAGAGCTTCAACATGCCTTCCAAAAAACACCAAGATGGACCTTTAGCTCCAGCATTGGTTGTTCATTATCTATTCACATTTTTATTGAAAGTTACATTTTTGAGAAATTTTTCAGCAGAGATATTACATCAGTGATTTTTGCAGTCAGTCCGAGTAAAACATAAAATAATCCTATTAAACTTCACTATGTAGAAAAAGAGCAACCACTGAACAAGAATAACCATGAGTTACCATGCGCCCCCCTCTTTCCGGGAGAGCTACTCACCTACCTCACTACTCACCTGTCTCACCCAATGTCTTTTCACTGCGGCTTTTTGTCAGATCCTAACACTAAATAAGTGATAGACATACATGAAATATCCCATAAAAAAATCACAAAATTCGCTTTTGTCTAATATCGTGCAATTCGTGTAATTCTAACACTGCAAATAAATAAAGCATTACTCTACACAAATCAAAAAATTGTATACATTGTACTTATGATTGATTAAATACCTGCATTAATTACATCTGTAATTCTTTTCTGTAATTATATCTTTAAATACACCATCCCTTACAACTTCCAATCGAAAAAATGGAAAAAGTCTAATCATAGGCAGCACGGTAACGCAGTGGGTAGCACAATTGCCTCACAGCAAGAAGGTCACTGGTTCGAGTCCTGGCTGGGTGAGTTGGCATTTCTGTGTAGAGTTTGCATGTTCTCCCCATGATTGTGTGGGTTTCCCGAGTTTCCCCCACAGTCCAAAGACATGCGCTATAGGTGAATTGAAGTAAATAGGCCGTAGTGAATGAGCGTGTATGGATGTTTCCCAGTGATGAGTTGCAGTTGAAAGTGCATCCGCTGGGTAAAACATAGGCTGGATAAGTTGGCGGTTCATCCCGCTGTGGCGACCCCAGAAAATAATAAAGGGACTAAGCCAAAATGAATTAATGAATAAATAAAGTCTAATCTTTGCAGGAAAACTCTTTAATATAATCTAATTAAACACTGGGTGTATATACGACTTAATCAGTTATATTCATAGACTTTTGATTAGGTATAGCTAAGAGCAATCCAGACCAACCTAATGAAAGTATGACTACTTAACTAAAGTGTGAGGAAAACACATATTGACAATAAGGTACAGCTGAAGGTACTTTTGAGAAGTTTTTGAGAAAAGCAGCCACATTTCCACTGTCAGGCCAGTGCAAGCCAGGGCTTTTATCTGGCCCACCCGGGCCAATTGTCCGGGAAGTTGAGCGGTGAGGGCGAAATCAGTATGAAATCTGTATGATTTGTAAAGTGATACAGCTCTTGATAACTTAAAACTGCGACCACAAGTCTCTCCTCCATCATTTAAAGTTATCCGTCATCCTGACAACACAAACACTGCAGGTACCTCAACTGCTCTCTGCTTTCATTTGATTAAAGAATGAAAAAGATGCAACTGATGTAACGCGCTTTTCTGCTCAGGGTTGAGTTTTATTTCAAACGCGAGCACACAGCGCACAACTGCCTAACGTGAGGTGCGCAGGGCGCATAAGCAAAGTCCCTTTAAGGTAAGTAATTTTTCTCGGCGGCCATCTTTGAAACGCCTCTCGCGCAGTATGCTTGGGCATTCTGTTTGAATGGGGAAACATCAAATTCTCCAAAACTACTTGCCAAGCTTACGATTACATTACATATTATTAATAACCAATAAAATTAAACAACAACTCTCTCTTTAGTTTCATTTCTAAATGTTCGTATCACACAAAATCTGCAGAAACTCAAGTCTAGTCCAAGCCCCTCCCTCGGAAAATTGTCATTCTATAGCGATCGCTGTTTGGCTGTACTAGAAGGCGGGCTTTATTCGCCATATAGCGATCGCTGATTGGCTCCTGTACTAGAAGGTGGGGCTTCATTCGCCATATTGACTGTTACACTTTTCCCCATTCGAAAGTATACGAGTGACACGTCTTGTGTATTCTATCCGCTTGTTAAGTGGTGACGTGTTGGTGGCTTATGTAATACTGTTTCCGGGTCCAAGCCGCTACTCATTCGAACTGAGAAAATGTTCGTTTATGATCACTTTTTAGTCATATCACACATTAAAGTGAATTTTATATAAAGTCATAGTGTACACAACAATCTCTGGGCTTGCTGCATCACAAATACCAAAATTTTACACAATTTATAAAAAATGTATCACTTTCTGGCCATCGGATATTGGTCATGGACATAGATATTGCAATCGTGATTTTCGCAAGTATTACATCGCTTTGTAAACGTTTATAATTACCATTTCATAAGTCTCCCCATACAGTTTGATAGATCGCTTGGACCCGGAAACCGCTTCGCGTGACGTCACACTAAACAAGCGGTCTTTGGCATAAACACTCGCGGCCCTTATTAAATCATTCAAAAAATGCCCTTCTCAACACAAAAAACAAGTCCCTTATGCAGCCAAACTTTAAAAATATATAGAATAATATTTTTTTTATCGTTTAAGTGATACCATTAATCAGTTACAAACGCACCCTTTCGGGTTAATGGTTAATCGGTTATTTTGAGCATCCCTAATCGTTATAACATGAAATTGTTGCACTCAGTGATTTCCTGAAAATAAACACCAAAAAATGGAATAACTACAGCAGTCGCCATCTTATATGAAGTAAGAGATCACCTTGACATATGATGACATGTGCGGGTGTTGTAGCACTGTTCCATATCTAATGGGGTAAATTTTAAAGACCCTCCCTTTCACACTCTGTTACAAGGGCCGAAGAGGTAAGAATACAAAAATAGAATTGGAATTGGGCCTAACAGTCAGTCACAAGTCTAGAAGACACTGACAGGAGCATGAATGCACTTTTGCTCAGTCTGACACTACAGTGACTCAGAACAAACAAACATCAGCAACTGACTGATTCCAACATCTGAGTCACAGAGCAACGACTGAATCCACGTTCATCAGTGCTGATCCACATAGATAACCTCAGACATCTCGTTTATTAGAAAATAACTTGTTCTTATTCAACTGTTCCATTTTGTTTAATTGACAAACTGAAGCACTGCTATAATAGTAACAACACAAGGCCATGCACTAACAATGAATGTGTGTTTGCCGCATGACAAGACGTCACATGACACAAGCCTCTGACAGCCGCCACTACCTGCAGAGAAGCACAGCCTGATGGAACTAGACTGCTAAACCTGTGTCTGAACAATGTTTATTCATTAAATTAGAGGCCGAGTTCAAAAGTTACTGAGTAAACCAAACAGGATTGAATGAATAGGACTTTTATTAAGCCCAAAAAATCTGCGAAGTTCTATTCTGTATATTTTCTAATGCAACGTCAACATATATCTCCCACAGGCATCAAATGAGGTCTCTGTTATGACTTGATTTCTCTGCAATGACAGAAATAAAAGTTATGGCTGCAAATAAGGATCGTTTTGCAGGTTAGAGCTTATTCAATTAATCTACTGAATAATATTTTCTAATTAGATAAAGCTTTCTTTCACAAAATGAATAGATAAATAAGTATAGAATATAATTAAAGGATCTAAAAGTTAGTTACAGTCTTAAAGAAGGCAATGTCCACAAGTTTTAGCCATTAAGTTTTATCACATTTAATTGTGCAGTGCCCAAAAGAAAAGTGAGTTTGTCTGATATTCTAATTAACAAACAACAGCTTTGACTACTTTAATAGAGAAATAACTATATTTATATAATTAACATCCTCAGTGACGTTTTAATTAAATAACTGTTATAAATAACACTCACTGACCACTTTATTTGGTACACCTGTCCAACTGCTCATTAACGCAATTTCTAATCACCCACTCTCACTCACATGGCAGCAACTAAATGCATTTAGGCATGTAGACATGGTCAAGATGATCTGCTCACCAAAATCGGACAATAGAAATTTTGAAAAACATTGCCTGGTTTGACGAGTCTCGATTTCTGCTGTGACAATCTGATGGTAGGGTCAGAATTTGGTGTCAACAACATGAAAGCATGGATCCATCCTGCCTTGTATCAATGGTTCAGGCTGGTGGTGGTGGTGTAATGGTGTGGGGGATATTTTCTTGTCACACTTTGGGCCCATTAGTACCAATTGAGCATGTTGTCAACCCCACAGCCTACCTGAGTATTGTTAACCACATGCATCCCTTTATGACCACAGTGTACCTATCTTCTGATGGCTACTTCCAGCAGGATAACGTGCCATGTCATAAAGCGTGAATCATCTAATTGAATATGACAATGAGTTCACTGTACTCAAATAGCCTCCACAGTCAACAAATCTCAATCTAATAGAGCACCTTTAGATATGTGATATGTCGCATCATGGATGTGCAGCAGACAGTTCTGCAGCATCTGCGTGATGCTCTCATGTCAATATGGACCAAAATCTCTCAGGAATATTTCACCTTGTTGAATCTATGCCACTAAGCATTAAGGCAGTTCTGAAGGCAAAAGGGGGTCCAAACCGGTACTAGTAAGGTGTACCTAATAAAGTGCCCAGTGAGTGCATAACTTAATAACTAACTTGTCAAATATCAATAATATAAACATAAAAAGTGCTTTACAATCGCTTCTTATTCATTTAAATATATGCAGGTGGATACAATTACAGTATACTGACTGTAGCGTGAATATACTGTAATTGAATCCACTGAGTATGTACTTTGTTTGTGAATAATTAAGAGAAAAATCAACCTGGCGAATGAGTGCGTGTGAAGATGAGAGAAGTGTGAATGAAGGGGGTTTGATCCAAAGCAGTCTTTTCTCCTTCTGTGCTTCACATACAGAAGCATTTGCTACATGCTCGTGCTGCTGGCAAGGAAAATAAACGTTAAAAACTATAACGGGAGAATGGACGTTTGAGGAACCAAACCTAAAATTCTGTGTTCTTTAATGAAGCAGCTGTTCAGATGAAACCTTTATGATAAAAATATAGAGTATATCAACAACACTGATGGTGTTAACATGATGGTTAACATGGTTTTTTTATGTTAGGATTCTGTCTTTGCTCATCTTTGTGAACATTATGTACGTTATCTTTATCTTTATCTAGATGACCGTATATACTTGGGAAGATGGGATTGATGGAGGTCTGTAGAGGTATTCACACCAATGGAACATTTTCAGAGTTCCAAGAACTACTTGCAGAAAATTTTTTTTTTCTTTTTTGGCAATAAAAAAGCAACAAATTGGAGCTTTGTACTGCATATCACAAGACAATGGCACTGCATTGGATTTAAATTGTGTCTATTTAATTTTTTTTCCTCCCTAAATTTGCAATATCACAAAAACCTACTTATATACAGGTTGTAAAATAACCAACTATCGTATTCATAGAGGATTTCTTAAAGCTACATGATCAACACAATCAACAGAATTTTATGACTTTTTGATTTAGTGGCTAATTCGTATCAATTAGTATGATCTAATTCGTAAAAGATAGATTTGCTCATCACCCAATGATGGTTGTTTTTAGGGGTGGGGTTTGGTGCCACGCCTCCTTTTTAAAATCATACATTTTCGTAAAACTGAACTCGTATATGAATTTGTGCGAATTAGCCACTAAACTGACAAAGCGTAAAATACTTACGTTGTCTCATGAGATCAAGCTGAAAAGTTAGATGGTTGGATATTTTTCTATAGCTTTGTCATAATGTTTATCATTTTCTTATTAGGTTTTATATTTATACTGAGTAAATTAACTGAGTACAACTTTCATAAAGTACTTAACATTTTATTAATGTGCCATATACTACTGTAAATTCATTTAATATGTTAAATTGTTCCCTGATATCTACATAGTCGGTATGTAAAACATAGGTAAAACATTCTCTAGAAACGGTTTTATCTGCTCATTTATTACTCAATAAAATATCCCTAGAATCAGAAGGTACTTATTGACCATATTCGGAATGGTCGTGAATATTAATGCAGCTCTCAGTGCTTGTTGTCTCTTTATCTCTCCCTCTCTCTCTCAAAGTGCAAAATAAACGTGCATTAAAAACAATTCTCAGCATCTACATCTGCCAAATTTCACAATAAACACAATGAATTAACAGATGGTACAATTATACCTTATGTCTTTTCTGGGGGTGCTGAATAAATGTATAATTCACAGATTGCATTGGTTTAATCTGTATATCCTGCATTTTACAGTCTGACAAGCTGAAGCTGTTGCTTGGTTAAGCATAGAAAACAAACTGCAGCTGGCTTTGACTTTGCTGCACCTCCCATTTTCAAAATAAGAGTCCCACAATCATAAGCTGCATCCCAAATGGCACACTATACACTATGCACTTATACACTATGTACATCAGTGCCCAATAGCTCTGCCCCTTCTGCTACGTGAGCAAAGCAGCGACCATTGAGTGCGTGAAGTGTCCATCATTCCACACTTAATTTTAACAGTTGAATAAGTGCATCATCTGGGTAATTAAAGTGCAATTATTGTTTTTAGAGTTTTCATTGTGAATGCACTACATACACTAAGATAACAATATTTGGCCACATGTATCTTTCAAAAAAAAAAGTCAGTTCCAGAATGCGCTGCAACTTCCTCAATAAGAAGCAAAAGAAGCTTAAACTATAAAAAAGATTGAATCATTAACTAACTGAAAGAAGTTTCTCGCCAAATTTGCAATTATTTGATTGGAAATTCAGTAAAACTGTCAAAAAATTAAGCTTTAAACATAAGTTTTAAACATAGAAAATACTAAATTATATTTAAGCAGAAAATCACCATATTAGAATGGTTTCTAGAGGATTTTGTGACACTTTACTGCTGAAAATAAAATCAGAAACATTTTAAACCATTATTACTTTATTTTGGATCAAATAAATGTTTATTTACACAGGACTATTCTACCCAATATTTTTGCATGAGGTTTGAATTTAGCTGCTCACAGTACTAAGCATCTGAATAAAGCACATATATTGAACGTTTAAACTTCTTAATGTCTTGCCTGCATATTATACAATGTCGTCTATTGATTAATGTGCCCCGACATTCCCACATGCAATCAACAAAATGTCTATCTAAAGATGAAAAATCCCAAGCAGAGAATGTAGTGTTAGATTTCCAGGTACTAATCAGTTGTGATCCGCCAGGCCGGATGCATATGTAAAAATCCCTGCTGTGGGAGGAGGAGAGATGCTGCAGAGGAAAGACAGGAAAGCATTGCTAATTGTGATTTTCTTTCCCGTGATACTGAAGCAGCTGGCTGCGTTTATGGAGGGCTCGGTTGAAACACTGGGGGTGTGGAAGGTCTGCAGTGTGTGTGTGTGTGCGTGTCTGTGTGTAAGCTGAGCGAGGGGGAATGGAGAAACAAAAGGTTGCACAGTACTGAGGATCAGTAGCAACGACATACTGATGTGGGAAGAAGTTCTACTACATCAAGCCATCTTGGATGATTGCACAATGCAATATGAGCACACAGTAGGGCTGTGCAATTAATCGAAAATTTAGTTTTGATTTCGATTTTGGCTGCTAACGATTATGAAATAAACATTTAGATAAAACGATTGCTGCATCATATACCACCCCTTTGCAGTTGTACACATTTGTTGCTCTGCAAAGCTCAGTTCCATGTAAAAAGTGACTAAAAGCATGTACTGTAATGTATCTTTTGCAGCACGAGATGCGCATCATTCATTTATGTACATTCGAATCATTCATGTTTTTTAAAGTGCGAAAAAGAACATGCTGTTGTGTGTGTGCACGCTCAGCCTCAGAGACGAGCAGAGCACACACATCTAAAGTCATCTTAATGTGAGCGCTTTAATGGTCAAATACAGCCCAGGCTCATTCTGAAAACGTAGTCCTATAGACGTTTCTGGAGACTGCGAAATACGTCCCGGGAGATATGTATTTTTGCAGTTTTTGTTTTCGCGAATCCACGAGAGGCCGATGTGTGTGCTTTTTCATATCCCAAATTTCTCTAGCGAGTGCTGTTCACGCCCGCTCTTCTCACATAAACCCACCAGAGGCCGCTGTCAACTGTCTGTTTGTCTGACTGACTGAATGACTTACTGGCTGACCGACCAATCGACTGACCCACCCCTCCTCCTTCCCTAAACCCAACCAATTTTATCGATTGAACTGCCCACCCACTTACTTCCCTAAACCCAACAAACGATTTACAAAAGCCGTCCAGTAAAAGAAAAGAAAAAACGCTCGTCTGATTTTTACCACGTTTTCAGATTTTACCACATTCTCACCCTGTTACTCACTTGTTCATTTTATTTTTTGGATTCTGTTTTACCTGATTTTTAGAACCGCTCTTCCCTGGACTCGAACAACTTCGTGGTCAACTCCTCTCTGCATCTCAAGTCTGCCAACGTACACGACGAGCTAACTGGACAAACTGGTTGCAGAGGGAAAGCCATCCACAATGAGGTAAGCGGTCAGCTGGTAAGTGCAAAACCCGGAATGGCGTCCTCCCGCCCCGTAGCATTCATTTAAAAAATGAAATGCAGCCATACGTACCTCTGGCTACAAAATTCACGGTCTCCAGAAACGTCCATAGTACTAGGCTTTCAGAATGAGGCTGTGTTGGTCAAATACATGCAAATTTGTGTCAAAACTTGGTCTTTAGTGTTTATTTATAATAACCTGAATTGTGTAATAAACAAAAGAGTTGAGAATCAAAATACACGTGAAAGTGAAACCATTAATCAGAACCGTACTGCTCTTAAAGTGACAGCACGCGATATAAGGAGAAAATCATTCATGCTCTCGACTGAAGGACTTTTGTAGCTATAATTAAAGTTTTTTCCTTACAGTTAAGATGCTTAAAGCACAGTTTGTTTAATATTTTTATTATGTTGTATTTATTTCCCTTTCCTTATTTAAAGGGAGGAAAATAACTGTATATATACAGTTAAAGTCAGAATTATTAGCCCTCCTGAATTATTAGCGACCCTTTCCCCCAATTTCTGTTTAATGGAAAGACTATTTTTTTCAACCCATTTCTAAACATAATAGTTTTAATAACTAACTTCTAATAACTGATTTCTTTTATCTTTGACATGATGACAGTACATTTTATTTGACTAGATATTGTTCAAGACACTAGTATTCAGATTAAAGTGCGATTCAAAGGCTTAATTAGGCTAATTAGGCAAGTCATTGTATAACAGTAGTTTCTTCTGCACACAATCAAAAATATATTGCTTAAGGGTGCTAATAATATTGACCTTAAAATAGGTTTCAAAATATTTAAAACTGCTTTTATTCTAGCCAAAATAAAACAAATAAGCCTTTCTCCAGAAGAAAAAATATTATAGGAAATACTGTGAAAAATTCCTTGCTCTGTTAAACATCATTTGGGAAATATTTATTTAAAAAAATTCACAGGAGGGCTAATAATTTTGACTTCAACTGATAATCGTTTTGAATAATCGTGATTACAATTATGACCAAAATAATCGTGATTATGATTTTACCCATAATCGAGCAGCCCTAGCGCATACATTTAAAATAATAATAATATTTTATTATTTATATAATTTTTATATATATAAAATAATATAATTATTTGTAATTAAAATATCTAAGTAAAATTTCAAATGTCTCTGTCCAGATTTTAGTAACATAGTAAAAACATTTCTATTTCCATATTCTTTTATATTTATAAAATACATCCAGTGGGGAAAATAACTTTTGAACACGTCACCATTTTTCTCATAACATATTTCTAAAGATGCCGTTGACTTGAAGTTTTCCCCAGATGTTGGTAACAACCAAAGAAATCCACATATGCAAAGAAAACCATATTAATTAGTTTACAATTTAAGGTATGCGTAATAAAATAAAATGATGCAGGGAAAACGTATTGAACACATTATGAAAGGGAGGTGTAGAAAGGCAGCGAAAGCCCAGACAGCAGCTGAAATCTCTCAGTATTTCTTCAGCAACCCTTTGCCTTTCATTATTGTAAATTAATATTTGCTGCTTCAGTCCAACATCAACATTATCAAACACATTGAACACATGAAGAAAGGGAGATGAAGAAAGGCAGTGAAAGCCCAGACAGCAGCTGAAATCTCTCTGTAGTTCTTCAGCAACCCTCTGCCCTTCCTCAGAGTAATCTAATATTCACTGCTTCAGTCCAACATCTAAATTTGAGGGATGATGAAGATGAAACCAGAGTGGACATTTCAGCAAGACAGTGATTCAAAACACAGCCAAGGAAACTCTCAAATGCTTTCAGAGAAAGAAAATCAAGCTGTAGAATGGGCCAGCTAATCCCCTTACAGATTTGATATGTTTGTATTGTTTGGGTTTTACCAAAATATGGTTCAATTCCATGTCAACAGCTCCTTTAAAAGTATTGTACTTTTACAATACTTTTATCCCCCCCCCCCCCCCCCCAAAAAAAAAACAAAAAAAAACATGATGTGTTCAATACTTATTTTCCCCTTCTGCATACTGAATAAATTGAATTGAATAGTTAAGGCTATAATTATTATGATTAAATCACAGATTAAAATATCAGCATTAAGGCTTAAGTTAATAACAAAGATTAGCCTTACAGAACAAGCAGCAGGTCTACTGCATTTTTCCTATTGACTTACACAGCAAGGACTGATCTGTTTCTGATTCAGTTATAATTTAGCTTTATTTAGAAAGATCTATCTATCTATCTATCTATCTATCTATCTATCTATCTATCTATCTATCTATCTATCTATCTATCTATCTATCTATCTATCTATCTTTCTATCTATCTATCTATCTATCTATCTATCTATCTATCTATCTATCTATCTATCTATCTATCTATCTATCTATCTATCTATCTATCAAAAGAAACTCTGGTATACAGCACAATGATAATTTGTGAGGATACAGACTTCACATTGAACAAATTCTACTGTACTGAGTGGATTCTGACTAATTTGTCTGCTTCTGGCTCACTATTGCACTTAACAAAATTGTATGTAATTGGCAATAATGTCTGAAGCTTAAAAAACACAAACATATACATATCTGCTGCTCTTCATAGAGCACTCACACTTTAGCATTCGCATTTTCTGTCATGCAGCTGTCGCACTTCCAGTAAAAACAACAGCTTTTAGCATTCATTTCATAGTGCTTTACTTTTTACATATTTTGCCAAATTCCAGCCTTTATTAGTATATTCATTCATTCATTAATTTTCCTTCTGCTTAGTCCCTTATTTATCAGGGGTCACCACAGCAGAATGAACCACCAACTATTCCAGCATATGTTTTACACAGCTGATCCCTTTTCAGCCTTAACCCAGCACTGGGAAACTATTAGTATATTATTTTCTTAAAAATTCTACAAACAAAACCGCATAATGACAACATGTGAGAACTTTGTTTGCAAATTTCTTAAAGATAACAATAAAAAAAAAACACTTGTGCATAAGTATTCACAGTCTTTGCCTGATATGCAAAATTGACCAGCAGTGCTAAATTCATTTGATTGCACATGATTTGGAAAGGCACACACATGTGTATATAAGGTATTACACTTAAAAAGTGGAAGTCAGAGCACAAATCATGCCATTTGCAACCCCCAAGAAAGGACTGTATATAGCAGCACATATCTAGGGAAGGATACAGAAAACAAAAACCTTGCAGAACTGAAGGTCAAACTGAAGTTTGAAACCAACTGGATTTTCCTACATCTTTCAACAGGACAACGACACTAAACACTAGGGCTGTGCAATATGACAATATATATTATAAGGACAAGAGAAGTTTATTTATAAACTAATTTCGATTGGATCTTATGATTGCTGGTCCCGCATTATGATTGAACAATCAGTCGATTCCTAAGCCACAATAAATACCCTAAGTTCCATATAACAGCCATCTTCATTTTGAAGAATCCCCCTTCCACCCCTACTCCTCCTCCTTTCCTAGATGGGTGACACAGTGGCCCAGTGGTTAGCACTGTTGCCCCACAGCAAGAATGTCACTGATTCTAGTCCTTACCAAGCCAGCCAACGTTTCTGAGCGGAGTTTACACGTTCTCCCCATGCTCACGTGGGTTTCCCCTGGGTTTCCTGTTTTCCTCCCACTGTTAAAAAACATCCAACTTAAGTTAATTGACTAATCCATATCGGCACCATATACATGGACCTAGTAAGTAGTTACCTCTTAAAAGCAATCACTATCTGTTTATTAGCTACTACAGCAGGGTAGTTCTCGAGATCTACCTGAGCTCAAACTCCCTTCTTGCCTTGCAAACGGTAGGGAGCCCCAGGCTCGAGGATCTTATGAGCTCAGGGCTCTCTCCAGGGACAGCATGCCAAACAAGCTTTAAAATCAATCATTAGCTAAGTGTGAACTGTTGAAAATAAATAAGTCTATCGTTTCATTTCATCTAATGCTCTATTGTTTATATTGTGGTGTCACAAAATACACTGTTTACGATTACATTTTTCATCATTTATATTTTATGCAATATTACATGCCATTACAAGGATGTACACAGAAACATGAATAACCGCATCGTGAGAATACAACATTTACATTTTTCAATTTAATTAATTAATTAAATAAATAAAAATAATTTGAATTGAAGCCATAATATGTAGTCTAGCTTAAAGAGAACTATTCTAAACACGTGCCTGTGAATTTGTCTGCATGTCATCAGGGCTGCATAGCCCGTAGCCTAACAACAGACATGCGTAGCTGGGGAATGCGCCATTTAAAAAAGCATATAGCATTTACAACCAACAAACTAACTTTTTTTTTCCATTAGGAAAATTAAAGTTATTATTAATAGTTCTTATAGAAAATCAATTTTGAAAATAGCCTACAAGCAAATCTAATGATTTACTTGATTTTGCACACCAAACTGAGGCGTTTATTTACTACGTAAATGCAGTACTACGTGTCACTGCGCATGACAGATTGCAGCACTGCGTGTGAAAAAACGCACATTCTCAGTAGCCACATCTGTATGCCAGGGCAGTTTTTTGCAGCTTTCCAAAAATGTAGCCCTGGGCACAAATCCCTAATGAGCCTCTGCTGGTTTACTAACAAAGTGCCAAAATGTGTGCTGTATGATTATACAGTGGGTCAAAAAGCTAAATTACTCACCAAATGCAAATAACAGCAGAATATAAAAATTCAGAACACATAATTGCATAACTAATGCCATCCATCATGTATAACCTCTGCTTTAATTTGGGTCTTGTGGGTAATGCGGTCTGTACTCCCTCTCTTCATAAAGACTTCTTTTCTTTTGTGCATTCTGCGAAGTCATATTCCACAGATGATTAAACCATTCAATTAATTCACCAGGCACTTCTACTTCTGTCCTGAGTTCAGTCGTGTGCGGCATCTAACAGAAACTGGTTTGGAACTGGTTATAAACTGATGTTTTCCCCCCAATAGTGTCATAAACAAACAGAAAAATGTGAACACTGTAGTTGTGCTCTATCATTTGTGTGCAGTGTATATGGAGTGTGACAGTGCTACTGAAAAATCCATACAAACAGCAGAGACTGGCGTCACCACTCTATCGCTGACATGCCGTTACGTGCCTACAGTGATTATTTTTGAAATCTGACTCAAACAGCAAATAACCCACATGGTTTTCAAGCACAAACAATAAAATATGATTGACTGCATCGTTTTGGGAAAAGCTTGGTCTTTGTGTAAAATAACATTTTACCCAGCTAACTTTTGTTTTTATGTTTCAACACTGGAAAAATGGTCAAAAACAATAGATATGAGCGTTAATTTATTATCGATTTTTGCTGTATAGAAACTTTCAATGTGGATCTGTCATTGGCCCATGAACATTTTCTGCTTGCTATAACTGTAACAAGAGTCAATTCAATCGTAACTTAATGTTAAAACAGCTTTCATAACATTATTTATAAATATGTGGCTCTTTGTGGATTCTTGGAAGCTGTAGAAATAACAAAATGTAAAACAGGAAATACGTTGGGAGCATTGTTTTCACTTACCTCCCTCAAAATGGTCTATATTGCATTAGGGATGCTCATTTCGGTTAATTTTGCCACCTGGCAACCGCTGCTCATTAACAGAATATTAGCGGTTAACTGGTCAGATTAATATTAAATTAATATTTAATTAAAAAAATTATTTACGTGTCTATTTTGTGTCTGACACATTAAATATTGCATTTAAAAATTCTGATTTATTTTACATTGCAAACAAATTAACAACAGAACATAAAAATAGATCATCTTCACGCACCTGCAGTGATTCCAACAGCATAGAAGTAAACAACAAACTAAATAAAAAGAATAAAATAAATAGTCCTGCCCTAGATATTTTTCACTTATATTACAAATTTAGATTTCAAAACGAAAACACTGACTGAATCCTTTTTAAGAAACGGCGTTTTTCCCATTATATGTTTTTTTTTCCGTCAAATAAAAGTAGCAGGCTACGGAAAATATGCCTATGCGCTTAATTAATAATCCATTCTAATTCTTATATTACAAGCCTCTGTCAACATTTGCGTCTCACTCGTGGTTCATGTATGCAAGCTGTGTGTGATGAAAGACAATGACAATGAATCTTAAGGCTCATATGTTGACTTTTTGTAATGTTTAGGCTACTATAGCATATAACCGTTTTGTTGTTTATATGATATTGTATTAATTTGCATGCATGTTTTATAGACTGTAAAATGAAAGCCTCAGTTTGGTGAGGAGTTATCATTATGCAAAAATCAAGAAAATCTTTGAATTTGTTTGATTCGTAGATTAGGCTATGTAGGCTATTTTAAAAATATATATTTTATAAGAACTATTAATAACTGTAATATTCCAAATGGAAAAAAAGGTTGGTTTTTTGGTTGTATACTAAATCATCAATAGCCTATTTCTAAAAAGTATTCATTGGGCTTCACTTTTCCCATTTTTTATGATACAGCCTTATTCCAAAATGGATTAAATTCGTTAATTTCCTCAAAATTCTACACACAATACCCCATAATGACAATCTGAAAAAAGATTTTTTTGAAATGTTGCAAATTTATTACAAACAAAAAACCTGAAAAATCACATGTACATAAGTATTCACAGTCTTTGCCCTGAAGCTCTAAATTGAGCTCAGGTACATTCTGTTTCCACTGATCATTCTTGAGATGTTTCAGCAGCTTAATTGGAGTTCACCTGTGGTAAAAGGGTTGACAGTTCATGTCAAAGCACAAATCAAGCATGAAGACAAAGGAATTGTCTGTAGGCCTCCGAGAAAGGATTGTCTCGAGGCACAAGGCTGGCGAAAGTTACAGAAAAAAATCTGCAGCTCTGAAAGTTCCAATGAGCAGAATTGCCTCCATCATCTGTAAGTGGAAGATGTTTGGAACCACCAGGACTCTTCCTAGAGCTGGCTGGCCATCTAAGCTAAGTTTATCATCTATCATTTGATCGGGGGAGAAGGGCCTTAGAAAGGGAGGTGATCAATAACCTGATGGTCACTCTGTCTGAGCTCCAGCGTTCTTCTGTGGAGAGAGGAGAACCTTACAGAAGGACAACCCTCTGTGCAGCAATCCACCAATCAGGACTGTATGGTAGAGAGGCCAGACGAATGCCACTCCCCACCTGGAATTTGCCAAAAGGCATCTGAAGGACTCTCAGACCATAAGAAACAATATTCTCTGGACTGATGAGACTAAAATTTAACTCTTTGGAGTAAATGCCAGGTGTTACATTTGGAGAAAACCAGGCACCGCTCATCACCAGGCTAATACCATCCCTACAGTGAAGCATGGTGGTGGCAGCATCATGCTGTGGCGATGTTTTTCAGCAGTAGGAACTGGAAAACTAGTCAGGATAGAGGGAAAGATGAATGCAGCAATGTACAGAGACATCCTGAATGAAAACCTGCTTCAGAGTGCTCTTGACCTCAGACTGGGGCGATGGTTCATCTTCCAGCAGGACAATGACTCAAAGCACACCGCCAAAATATCATCGGAGTGGCTTCACAACAACTCGGTGAATGTCCTTGAGTAGCCCAGCCAGAGCACAGACCTAAATCCTATTGAACATCTCTGGAGAGACGTGAAAATGGCTGTACATTATCGCTTCCCATCCAACCTGATAGAGCTTGAGAGATACTGCAAAGAGGAATGGGCAAAAATTCCCAAAACAGTCGCGGCCCTTAGTAAACCATTGAAAAGTTGTCTCTATCAACGCAAAAACGTGTTCGCTGTGATCGGCATTGTATGCAGCCAAAATTTTTAAATATATAAAATAATATTTTTTAATCATTTAACTGATACCATTAAATGGTTAAAAATACACCCTTTCGGGTAACAATTAATTGATTATTTTAAGCATCCCTAATATGCATGTATCAGCAAGCTTTAACTGAGCACTCTTTTTTTTTCTACATTTGGACTATCCCTTCCATCAGCTAATATCAAAATAAAATGACATACTTTTCTAATCAAAATACAAATAATAATAATAATAATAATAATAATAATAATAATAATAATAATAATAATAATAATAATAATAATAACCTTAAAATTTATATTTGAATAAAGACTATTTCCAATTGTATAATTAAAAGAGTTCAGGATTTACTCGCCTTTTACTTGTTCCAACTGTTTAAGACTTCTTTCTTCTGCTAAACACAAAAGAACATTACATGTAAACATTGCCTATAGCCCTACTATGGAAGTCATGGTTACAGGTTTTCAGCTTTCTTTGAAATATCTTCATTTGTGTTCAACAGAAGAAAAACTCATAAAGGTTTGGAAGCACTTGAGGGAGAGTAAATAGTAGGGATGGCATAATAATCAATATAATATTGAACCTTTCAGTATGACCTCCACAGTTCAATACGTACAGTAAACTGTGGATATATATTTAGCATTTTCCCATGTCTTTTATTACTCTCTGCACTGGCTCACGTGCATGTTTAAATGTATGTTCATGCACAATATCCAATCCGTGAGTGCTGGTTGTGCCTTAGAATGTAAATGTTCAGGAAATTGTGATGTTTGTAACTTTCCCTGTGTGGTGCATCTACGGACCCCGCAGGCAAAGGACATCAACATGTTGTCAGATTGACGTTGAACCCCATATCGTGGGGGCGTTGCATTTTGTTTGGAAATAAAAGTCAGGTTGATGTCACCGTAAAACCTAAAATCAACCAAATATCAACATTTAATGATGTTACAGCTTGATGTTGTGTGTACGTTACCACTATGATGTCTATCAGACGCTAGATTTTGGTTGTCATACCTGATGATTTGTCACTATTTGACGTCAATATGATGTTGGTTTAAGATGTTGGCTCGACGCTGGATTTTCCAACACAACCTAAAATCAAGCAAATATCAACATCATTTGACATCATTAATGGACGTCAAAATAATGTTGTCCTTAGACACTGGCTAGTAGGGCTGTGCGATTTGGTGAAAATATCTAATTGCGAATTTTTTATTTTTAACAGACATTGCAGTGAGTGTTAGTTAAAAAAGGAACTGAAAATATATTAACTAAATCTAATATCTATTCCAATATGTTTAGAAATATTCATAAATTAAACACAAATTTTTCTCTAGAGCAAACTGTAGTGTGTTATGGCGTTAGTTATCTCTCCGTGCCTTTGTGATGTTTTTTTTATACTGTGTAACAACTCTGAAATTGTACTTTGCTGTTGCTAGCTACTAGATTGAGTGTCACTGGCAATGCTTTCAGTTGACTTTTTAGCAAGACACTCCTCATATAGCCGCCTGTGGTGCTTTTTTAGGTGCTGGTTGTTCTATGTCCTTGTACTGTGGCAGCAATTCTGCAACAGTTCTTACAAATGACCTGTTTTTATTCGGTGTCTGTGACCTTGAAACCAAAATATTCCCATATTAACGACATGTTGTTTTTCTTTGATATGAATTCGTCTATTAATGCTTCTGAAGCGGCAGACGCCATCATCCCACTTGTCCGCACTTTCCTGTTTGTTTGTTTTATTGTGGGCTTTTCGCATGGTTCGGTCCCGCAATTCTGATTGGGCAGAACAAAAATGTGCTCACTTAATTGAAAAGTAAGGGCTCTATTTTAATGATCTGGGCGCAAAGCCCTAAAGCGCAGGGCACAAAATCATTAATCGCGTGTCCAAATACACTTTTGCTATTTTAAAGACAGATATATACGCTCTGCGCTGCAGCGCATGGTCTAAGAGGGTTGTGCTTATTCTCTTAATGACTCAGGGATGTGTTTTGAGAATAAATCAATCAGAGTCTCATCTCCCATTCCCTATAAGAGTCAGTCCCTTTTACCCACCATGGCACATTTGCTATTTGCATGGCAGACTTTGTAAGTGGAAAAACTGAAAGCTTCACTAGCGAGCAAACGGTTAAACAGACCATCTGCAGGGCGAGGATAAAAAATGAGCCTCCTTCATTCGGGCCTTTACTTTCTCTTTCTCGCTTTTGGGGATAAGGAAATGGTATTCTATGCACCAACATCCATTAGCCTACATAATTATTTTCGTTTATTAAGCACAAAGATTTGTTTTAAAACTATTTCTAAATTCAGTTCTAATTTCCAACAAACGAATAAATGAACAACAATAATGAAGCGTGGTCAAAAACAAAGTTATATCCAAACCCATGCTATGCCCCACATGGTCCAAAACAGGTGGACAAATCTAAGCTTGTTTTTTTAATAAAACAAATTTAAATATGCATATAATAAATAATAATAATTGTATTTAGGCCTTTTCTTTAATAAATGAATCCTGTACAGGAAAAAGATGACAAAAAAGCTGCTGTTTTGAATTTGACTTACTACTATTCGTCTATTGATCGTATCCATTAAAACTAAACAAAAAAGTTAAATACAGTAAAAACACTCTAAGTCTGTTAATCACATCGACCTGAAGGCGGTTAGGTTTTTAAAATATTACTGGAGTTCGCTGACAGTAGTGAACAGCTGTTCACTAAAACACCACAGAGTCTCGCTAGATCCTCGTTATAAAACACTCGCACTCACATTGTAAAACACTAATTTGGACAACTATGCTGATATTTTAAAGAGTCCACACAAAGAGTGCATGCATAGTTTGTAAATTAACGGAGATGTATGACTCTGATACGAATCGCAGACGTGAGGCACGCGTGAACTGGTTATAACTCTAATCATCGTTACCTTTTGTCGCTACATTTGTGTGGCGGTTTGCTTTATACAGCTGAGCATGTAGTCCTAGTTGACACGCATCGGTTGGAAGTGCAGCCACGGTTAAGTCTGTATTTTACAGTGAGACTCTTTTTGCACAGTGTCCGAAGTAATCAATAACAGAAAACGGGAAATGCTATTACATCAATCATTTTTATCTAAAACATATTAATTAATGAAATCAAATAATTATAGCACAATAATTAAGTTAATTTTAAGCTATCTCGCGGCCCACCTGCAGGATCGCTGAGGCCCACCGTTTGAGTATCCCTGGTTTCTTCCCTTAGGCAATCCATCTCATGAACTCTTGATGATAATAATTGTGGAACCAACATCACTACTTGCCATACACTTTTATACACATATACACTTATTTAACCACACATTTACATGCCAATTTGCACATAACAGCTGCACATATAACGTTGTATATAGTAATAAACACGTACATACACTTGTCAATCTGTATATTTGCACTCACTATACTTCTATTTTTTTTAATATATTTATTATCTGTTTTTTGTCCTGTCTCTGTTATCCTGTTGCACTGTAAAAGCTCTGTCACGAAAACAAATTCCTCGTATGTGTGAACATACCTGGCAATAAAGCTCTTTCTGATTCTGATTCTATACCAAACTGTACCAAAACAGTCAATTAAAATTTTTGTGTGAACTATCTCTTTAAGTTTAATTGTCAACATTCAGTCAAGCCTGAAATTATTCATACCCCAGGGGTACTGTATATATATTCTGTAGTTAAGAAAAGTGACCTGAATAATAGCTTGATTAATGGCACATACATTTGCATAAAACACACACAGAGTATAAACAATATTTATCATGTCTTGGCCAAATGTATGCTTTGCATCGATGTTAATCAATATGCTCACACAATGCAGATAATGATTATCATATGAGAAATCATCTGTCCACAGAATTATGGAAAAGTGTGTGCTTTGGGCAAAGTGGATTCTGTGTGATTCTTCGAAAAGAAAGCAGGAGGCTCTAGTTATTTGGTTTGTAGTAATCAAGGGTATTGATTGGTGGGTGCAGATGCTTCAAGAGGTCTTTGTGCAAGAGAAGGGGGCATGCATATCCTTTAGGGCATTAGAGGTGTTTATTTCAGCAGCCTCTAAGACAATCCTTCCACTGAATGAGGTGACGAAAAGCTGTTTTTATTGAGCTTAGCCAATCAATGCTCCTCTGTGATAGTGTACAACCCCCTAAAACAACAGCCTTAAAGCCCAGCTCTCTAAGAGCATGACCCAGTGGAGGCCAATTCCCAATCCCACAGCAACCCGTGCAAGCTTGTAAAGGGACGTGCCATTTTAGACTTAAGAATGGCCAATTAAAAGTCCAGTGCGGTGGGTGGGGGTGCGGGCATCCCATTAAGTGGATAAGGTTAATGAGTTATTTGTATGGTTGACGTCTTCTATGAGTTGGAAAGGTTAGGCGTCTCTACTCAGCTGCCCTTTGGAGTTGTGGTGAAAACTATCCCATTTACACACTCTCCCAAGCAACCATAATGAGGGTCACACCGCTCCGTGTGTGTGACTGGAACAAACAAGCTGCTCAGAGCCAAACATAAAGTCCCACTCCCTCTAAACCATGAGCCATACTAGCAAAATGACCTCTTTATATTAGGTCTGGGTGATATGATAAACTCACTTCATGTATTGAGATAAATTGTGCTATAATATATCATAATATAGCACCTTTTCTGTACGTATATATATATATATATATATATATATATATATATATATATATATATATATATATATATATATATATATATATATATATATATATATGTATGTATGTATGTATGTATGTATATATATATATATATATATATATATATATATATATATATATATATATATATATATATATATATATATATATATATATATGTATGTACAATCCCAAATCAGAAAAAGTGGGCACAGTATGGAAAACGCAAATAAAAAAAGAAAGTTGTGATTTCCAAATTTACTGCAGGAGATTAAAATTAACTCTCAATATTATACTATAATTTTAGGATTTTATTATTAATATGCAATATTAAAGTGATCAAAGTAATGCACTTTCTCCTGTTCTTTGATTGATTACTTCAAACTCGGCGCAAAAACAGCCTCATGATCGCATCTGCAACTAGTACACGTAAGTCTGTTAATTCACAAACTGCGTAAAATGAAAGTGAAAGTATCTGTTTAATATATCCGCATAGTTGTCCAAATTAAGGTCTTGTGTGTGTTTAATAACGGAAACGCGCACATACAGGAGAATCTAGCTAGGCTCAATGGTGTTTCTGCCATAGAATGCAAAATAAACTTGCATATGAGCTTCAGACACACTGGCGGAGCTGTTCACTGTCTCACTGATCTCCCAATAGTATCTAGCTGCAAACTCAACCGCCATCAGTTCTACGTGTTTCAATGGATTTAGGGTGTTTTACTGTATTTTAATAATATAAAAAATTATTACAATAATAGTAATAATAGTATGTGTATATATATATATATATATATATATATATATATATATATATATATATATATATATATATATATATATATATATATATATATATATATATATATATATGTATATATATAATTTGTTAATAAATAAAGGTTTAAATGAAAATGTCAGACAGGTGGGCCATCAAAAATTGATCGGAGAAATAAAGCCCCAAAGTGGAAAAGGTTGTGAACCCCTGCTCTACTCTATATACGGCATAATATTTAAAATGTCAGCATCAGGACACATTTCAAGTGAGCCGTAATAGCAAGCAAACAACCTGAAATATCAAATGTATTAAGTGCACAATGCAACATTAGCTCAAAGTATGCAATACATGTAACATTAATCACTAGATATACTCCTCATTCCCATCCAAGCGGAGCACTGATGTGATATTATTCAACTGAACAGAAGAACGACATGACTGCGAAACAAAGCTATCCTTTTGTCAGGTCTCTTGTGTCAATGGGCAGCGGGTGCTTCTTAAGAGCAAGTATTGGACAAACACAAACAAATGAGGCAGCTTGCAGTGACTCAGTCCTCTAATGAACCACTGTATTGACTCACTGAATTTGTGCTCGGTCTAAAATGTCTATGTGGCTCCCAGCTGCCACTCTGAATACCAATTACTGTGTGCTTATAGAAGGAAAGTGGGGGGTTGGGGGTCTGGTGGGGTGGGCAAACACAGCTAGATCAGTACTGCCTTTACAGTCGGAGCGAGATGGTTGGCTGCTGAGAAAGGTTCAGTGAGAAAGGACACTAAAAAAGAAGCGACAAGACGGTGTTTGCAGCTTCTGTAAAGAAGTTCTTTTGAAACAAGAACTGATGTTTGACAAGCAGCCAGGATACAGAACAGTTCAAGGGCGTGTTGCTAATACATGGAAACCAGACACGTGGACATTGTGGGCATATAGTGCTTTTCAGATTATCTTTAAGAGGTTTTACAGAAAATTGTGATGCTGAAGTTTATAATATCTAAATACATCTGATTTGACATCTGACAAACTTTTTCATTCTAGGACACAACACAAATTGAACCTCATTGAACCCAAATTGAATAGATCCTCGTTTCGTAGAGAGCAGCTATTTCTCCTCGTCCTATCAGTTAAGTAAATAATAATCGACAGCAATACATAAAAGCTGAAATAAAATACTGAAAATCTGACATTGTAATTATTTAAATATCAAAACAGCAGATAATGGATATCCCTATGTTGATCCTGGAACAACATTCCAATCAGCCAATCAGAATAAAGGAAAAACGTTTACTGTTTATGTTAAGTTTAGGCTTAAGATTAGGTTTATGCACTTCTATATGAGTGTTATCCAACTATTATTCCCCTATGGGTTTGGGAATAATTTACAGTTATGGTTGGGTTTAGGGGTAGGAAATAGGTATGGATTACATTTTCAAACAAAAATGATGTTCCAGGATCAACACGTAATCCAGGATCGCATCATGCTTGGCAAAATCATGACAAGCGTTAAGGTTTAGCAGGTCTCCAGATGAACATTCTGAGAGCAGTGGCTCTGGTAACACTGGCAGGGTTTCTGCAGGTTTCAATAAATCAAATCTAAGACTTTTTAAAACCATTTTAAGACCATTATGAATGAAATTATTGACCTATACGAAGCTAAACACAGTTGGGCCAATGCAATTAGTTTTTTGCTTGCCATAAAAAAAAAAAAAAATTCAAAATGTAGTTATTTCAAAGCCACATAATGTAATGCCAATATTTTTTTTTCAACATTTTTGTTATAAAACCTTAAGTTTCATGCCTATTCATACATATTATGTCCACTCCCCCTTACTACTGAAAATATTTTTTGTATAAATGGAAGATTATATAAAGGCATATACTGCCCTGTTTTGTTTTTGTCATGAGGAATTATGTAGATGTTTATAGTTCTCTTTTCCTGATTAGGAAATTAAATTTAAAAAATGTAGAGAATTTTCTGTTAAAAATGTTTTAATGTTGTGATTTTACTTTTATTAGAGGAAAATTATTAAAATGATTTAAGCTACAACACAGAGAATTTAAGACTTTCTAAGGCCTAAAATTTAGCTTTTGAAATTTAAGACATTTTAAGACTTTTTAAGTCCCTGCAGACACCCTGACTAGGTTCCACAAATGGTACAGTAACACCAACACTTGATTTTGTACACCTCAAAAGAAGCTGAACTTTATGGGTTCCACTGTTATGAAAGAGCAAAAACCAAATATATTTAGTACGAATACAATTGCATGACTAATCTGACTGTGAGAGAGCAGGCCTCAGCTCGCTCTTGTGGGGAAACTAATTTCGGGGGCACAACAAAATGTTTTATTTACAGTGCTGGCAGGTGAAAAACAGTCCACAGTGAAGAATATATATATACACAAGTGTCCAAAAAAATCCAAAGTAACATAGTAACAACAAAACAGAAAAATAAAGATGAGAAATAGATATATACAACATTAAAGAAGTATCCACAATATACATACGAGGTGGGGGGGGGGGGGTTGCTCGAGGTACCACTGTAACACTCTAGCTGACTTGGTTAACAAGCAACTGTCTTGGGGGTTGGCAGCTGCTTATATAGGCCAAACTCCCGCCTTATTTTCCCCGCCTACCACTCTTTAGGTAAGTATCAGGTACAAGTGGTAAATACATTACACATAATATATTTAAATACACTAACAACCTAATTCAATATGAATATCCAACATTTCTGCCAGTGCTTCCAGTTTGTGTTATTACAATAAAAAAACATGGAAATAGTGATTTATGTAAAGAAAAGCCTTCTAAACTGATTGCAGTCTTTTGTGGTTTGCGTTTGCTGTAGCTCTCAGAGCACCATCTTTTTTATTTAACCGAGTTGATAAATGGTCTGTGTAGTATATGGATCAAACAAGTGCAATAAGTAGAACAGAATATCAATGCTTATCAGTTTGGGAAATCAGTAATGCGACGATTTACTCCCATTAGTCTGGAACCCTGTTATGACAGGTATAGCTGCACACTTTGTGCGATTTACTGATTTACAAAGTTACTGAATACAAATTTGAAGATTTGAGACCCACCTTTTCATACTATGTAACCCAGAGTTTTAAAACCCTTGTCCCAACATATCCATTTCTTTTAATCACATTAAGATAATCTAGTTTACATTTTGTGACTATGGAAACAACAAAGCAGAGCATACTCTACAACAAGGATGCCCAAACTTTTTCTAACAAAAGCCCAAAAACCAAACTTGATTGAAGGCTGTGGCCAAACTGTATTAATTTAAAGTTTCCGTGAGTAATTTCCTAATTTATTTTCTAATATTTAAAAATAACTACAAAAGATTGATTTGAAATATATTTCAACCAGTATATTTAACTAATAAATAATGTAGTATATTTTTTACATTTTTATAATGAATTTAATGCAGTAAAAACAATCCTATTAATAACAAAATGGAATTCAATGCTGAATACACTAAGCTACACCTGCCTTTGCCTTGATTTGCTAGCCGATGTTTTGTGCATTTCCCTCTATCTGTTGAGTGACAGTATTTACATTTTTAAAAATCAGATTCATTTACAAAACAAAAGAAATTACAAAACAAACAAAATGTTACATTAAATTAAATTGGAGATATTAAATTGGAAATGATGAAGCCTAATCTAAACAGCCATGATCTCTGATCCCTCAGGCAGCATTGCATAAAGAATCGTCATACTTCTATAAGCAAGATCACCACATGGGCTCAGAACTACTTTAGTAAACCTTTGTCAGGTATCACAATACATATTTACATCCACAAATGCCAGTTAAAACTGTAGTGTGACAAAAGGAAGCCCTATGTTAACAGTGTATCCAAAAGTGTTGTCTACTTCTCTAGGCTATAATATAGATTTATAAACTAATGAATGAAACATTAAATATAACTAAATAAAATCCAATGTGTAGCCATAAATACACTTACAAGCGTGTAACTTTCTCTTCATGCAGTTATACAATTTTTTTTCACAGAGTTAGGCCTCTTTCTTGACTTCACTCAGAAACAGCAATGCGTGCGGCACGACATCACTTTGTTGCAGAGACGCTATTGGTTAAATGCTGGCAAAGTCGAACACGGGAGCAGCTTAAAGCAGAAAGCATGAGTATGTCTGCGGTCTGGAGGTATTATAAAGTTGATGATGTCAAACATTGCCATAGCAAACTATGAGATATGTAAATTTGGAATTGCCTACAAGGTATTTTAAGTTGAAGTGCTATTTGTTTTTATATTAGACTTTCTTTATATTTACGTGCACTAAAGTCCAAAAATGAAGAATTTATGCTATTTATTACTTGATTGTTCAAGCTACCTCACAGAAGTGTTTGTTAACAGAGTTGTTGAATGTTAAAATAAGAAGAATTAATTAAAAATAAGGAACATCCCGGTTCTGTTTCTTTGCTCTTCTTTATTCTTTTTTTATTTATTATAGAAGTATCGGATCGGGTTTCGGTATCGGTAGATACTCAAAATCAAATGATTAGGACTCGAGGGCAAAAAAACCTGATCGGAACATCCCTTATCTCTACTCTACAAGATCTTGTTAGTGTCAATATGTCAGACCTCAGTTTCAAAGTCTGGGAACTTTGTTCTCTTTGAATGATCAAGGACCATCCACAATGCTATATGACTTACAGGTTAACCAACCAATCATGTTTCGTTTTGTGCTACGTCATGTTTAGCGGATTGGAAATATCCTCTGAATAATAGCCTGTCACACAACCGTCTTTAAAAGTGTACAACAACGACAAATCAATACTCTAAATGATCTGTCAGCAAAACATATAGGAAATCAGTAGGACATATAGAGATTCAATCATTATTTTGATGAAGTATTTCTACATAAAGATCACAAAAACTCTGAGAATATAAGAATATGTGTTTGTCGACATCATCATTAAAATTAAAAACATAGTGGAGTCATTTCAAATTTTAACCTTAGAGTGAAGGTTTTTTATTTGGATGTGTTTTTAAGGCCTGTGACTGTCATAATTTCACAGGCAAATTAAAGCAATTTGGGCACAATAAATAAAAAGTTTGTAGCTTAAAGTGTACATTTATATAATTATTTACTCAATGAAAACGATACATTGTTGTGTTGCTATTATTATACAGTGATTATTTAATTTCTGTTTATAAATACTGTTTGACTCCCCAGAAAAATCATAAAGCATAGTTTATTAGAATTGTTCTTTTTTTGTGTTGAACATTGCTTGTCATTTTTTAAATCTTCCTATATTTTATGCATACACTCCCCTACAGCAATCAATCCCAAATTGATCTTAAATTATGATTTCTTTACAAGCTATTCAAGTCAGTTCGTCAAATTGCATTTATATCACAATATATATATTGCAGTAAATTAAAATATTGCAATGTAATTTTTTTTCCAATATCATGGAAGTACAAGTATTGTTCATAATTAGATCATGTTAGCAAATACATTTACTAATGAAATCTTATTGTAAAGCCCCCTCCCCCCCTCCTCACCTTCATCTGCGACACATGATCCCCACCCTGGTCCTCACTTTCATCCGCGACATCCCCACTACCCCTCCCCCCCACCTCGGTCCTCATTCCGTGAACCAGTCGTTTTCATTTTCACTTTCGGGTTGAGGGCGGCGTGATAGTCCTTTGCCTAGAGTGGCAGTTCAGCTTTCTCCGGCCCTGAGTGTGACCGATATTTTTGTCAAAAAAAAAAAAACCTGGTATGAGGACAGAAAACCACTCATCTAGATGTAATATATTAATATGTGTATTTATTTATTTATTTATTTGAAGTGATTTACAGTAATTGGTTCTATTCTGAATGTCCATCTCAGCATAGCTCTTATTGGGTTTTCAACATAAAAAAAGACATTGCTTTTGTTCAGCTTTTACATTTACATTTACATTTAGTCATTTAGCAGACGCTTTTATCCAAAGCGACTTACAAATGAGGACAAGGAAGCAATTTACACAACTATAAGAGCAGCAGTGAACAAGTGCTATAGACAAGTTTCAGGTGTGTAAAGTCTAAGCAAAGCATTAGTAATTTTTTTTTTTTTTTTTTTTGTGAGAGAGAGAGAGTACAGTTAGTGGTATAGCCAGAGAGGCAGTTAAGATTAGGAGGGAAAGTGGAAACTAAACAGTTGAGTTTTTAGTCGTTTCTTGAAGACAGCAAGTGACTCTGCTGTTCTGATGTAGTTAGGGAGTTCATTCCACCAACTGGGCAGATTGAATGCGAGAGTTCGGGAAAGTGATTTCTTCCCTCTTAGGGATGGAACAACGAGGCGACGTTCATTCACAGAACGCAAGTTTCTGGAGGGCACATATATCTGCAGAAGTGAGAGCAGATACGAAGGAGCAGAGCCAGAGGTCACTTTGTAAGCAAACATCAGAGCTTTGAATTTGATGCGAGCAGCAACTGGCAGCCAGTGCAAACGGGTAAGTAGCGGAGTGACATGTGCTCTTTTGGGTTCATCAAAGACCACTCGTGCTGCTGCGTTCTGAAGCAGCTGAAGAGGTTTGATGTAATTAGCTGGAAGCCCGGCTAGCAGAGAGTTGCAATAGTCCAGTTTGGAGAGAACAAGAGCTTGAACAAGGAGTTGAGCTGTATGTTCAGACAGGAAGGGTCGGACCTTTCTGATGTTATATAGTGCGAATCTGCAAGATCGAGCAGTTCTAGAAATGTGGTCAGAGAAGTTTAGTTGGTCATCAATCGTTACTCCAAGGCTTTTTACCATTTTGGATGCAGTGATGGTTGCTCCATCCATCTGGATTGAGAAGTTATGGTGAAGAGTCGGGATGGCAGAAACTTCAAGCATTTCCGTTTTCGCGAGGTTAAGCTGGAGATGATGATCTTTCATCCAGTGTAAAATGTCTGACAGGCAGGCTGAAATGTGAGCTGGAACCGAGGGATCATCGGGGTGAAAAGAGAGGTATAGCTGGGTATCATCAGCATAGCAGTGGTAGGAAAATCCATGTTTCTGGATGACTGTTCCTAAAAATGCCGTGTAGATAGAGAAGAGAAGTGGCCCAAGAACAGAGCCCTGAGGTACCCCAGTGTTTAGATGCTGTAGGTTGGACACCTCTCCCCTCCACGACACCCTGAATGACCTGTCCGAGAGATAAGAACTGAACCATTGAATAACAGTGCCTGCGACGCCCAGTGACTCCAGCGTAGATAGCAGGATCTTTTGTTTTAATTCATAGTTAGAAATATGGTTCAGTACTGATTATTGAATCATTTTATGTTATTTATTCATGTATGCTTTGTGAAAACACAGAAAAAGTAACAGAAGCATGAAACAAAAAAGTGAATGACACACAGAGACTGTCGTTCCGCCTGTCATATCTTTCTATGTTTTAGATTTCTGAAATCTATTAAAGAGCTTCTATTATGGGTTTTTGATAATGACCTTCCATATAGTGTGTAACACAGCACTAAGTGATTGAAAACATCCAGCTGAGGTTTAAATCTGAAAGTGCACCGTGTGTGCACTATTGATTTTTTAACTATGACAGTCGACTTAGAGTCTAATAAATGACTCATGTTGGGTTCGGATCTTTTGTCTGATGGCATCGACGTGGACACGGTACATCACCAAATATGAAGTGCCAGATCCGGTAAAACATGAACGCGCCTTTCCTTTCACGGGACTGATCATGACGCGAATAGATGACGATCACTGACAGATGGAGATTCGGCTGTGGGGAATAAAGGGTTAAAGTTCATTTTCACAACAACACCAAAGTATAGCCAACCTGGGGCTGTGTTTGTTCCTGTCATTTTTCTGATGATTGATACAATAGCCTGCCCTGCAACGCGGGATTCACTGGCCATTTGCTAGAAGCAGCAGAGACTACTATGTATGGGACTTTGTCAGACTTTAACAGGGACTTTGTCAGTAACTGTTACAGTTCACATGTACCAGTTTCTTCTTCCTCCGGATCATAACATGTAAGTGTAATTAAAGTTGTTACCTTATTCTCTGTAGTTTGCAAAATATGTTTTTAATTGTGTGTAACTTGTAATCGCTCCGCGTGGCTTGTAATCACTTATCTATTATAGATCAGTGCTTGTGCTGCAGCTTTCAGTTTAAATCTTTATGGGGCTGTTCACATATTGCATCCAAAACCATATTAAAAACCAGAGGCGTGCTTCTTTCTTTAATGATTTAAATGCATTTGTAAGCTCGCGATCCTCTGTTATTTGTCTGAATTGCTTTATTGCATTGGGCTCACACATATGCTCTGCACTTCATAAGCGTGCTGGGCGTTTCTCGCTGTTTCATGCTGAACCCAGTCGACCAATCACAACAGACTGGGTCATTGGAACCAATCAGCACAAATTAGCCTCACAGAAAGGAGGGGTTTGGAAAAAAATAATTGCTGAACAAATCATATGGGGGTCGTTGGGATAATTTGGTAAAAGTGCACATTATAACACAATGAAAGTGTTTTTGACCTTGCACCCATCAGCCTGTTGTTGGAGAGCCCCAAAACCAAAATATGACCTTTTATAATGCAAAATAGGGGCTCTTTAAGCTAAAACCCCACATAGCAACAGACTGCCTTTTTTTTTTTTCTTCCCATCCCATTATTGATATGTACCCCTATATACACTTCTGGAGATCAAAAAATACATCCCAGGAGGTATGTTTTTTTTTTTTGCAGTTTTTGTTTTCGCAAATCCACCAGAGGCCACTGTGTACTCTTTTTCAGATCTCGAATTTCTCTCACAAGTGCCATTCGCACCTGCTCTTCTCACGTAAGTCCACCAGAGGCCGTTGTCATCTGACTTACTGAATGATTACCACACCCACCCCCTTACCTAAACCCAACTGATAATTTTTTTTCAAATCTTGAACTGAAAGAGGATGGGGGGGGGGGGGGGGTTGATGGTCCCAATTGATAGGGTTTTCAAAAGCACAGATCAACCTGCCCACCGCCTTTCCTAAACCCAACCGACAGCGTTTTCAAAAGCAATCCAGAAAAAAATAAAAGCCCTTATGGCTGCCTGATTTTTACCACGTTTTCAGATCTTACCACATTCTCACTCTGTTATTTACTTGTTCATTTTATTTTTTGCCTTTTGTTGTTGTTTTACCTGCTTTCTAAAACCGTTCTTCACCGGACTCAAAAGCTCACCGTCTCGGTCAACTCCTCTCTCCATCTAAAGCCCGCCGACATACGCAACAAGCCACTGGGCAAACTGGTAACAGTGGTAATGTCGTCCTCATAGAGGTAAGCGGTCAGCTAGTAGTGCGAAAAGAGACAGAAGCCATTGGTGGCGTCATACCGCCCTGTAGCTTAATTTTGCAGATGAAATGCAGCCACACGTACCTCTGGCTACATAATTCATGCTCTCCGGAAATGTATACAAGGGTACAATGAGCCTGGGTTGTTATTTTTTTTCACATTAAAGAAATCATCAAGAAAACTCAGTCAGTCTCTAATGAGTTCTAATGAATACATTTCCAGCTCTCTTAAAAATGAAAGCTCTTTATTGGTTTTGATGGTTCTATAAAGAACATTTAACAAAGCCTTCTTTGTAGTGAAAAACCTTTCTATATAAGAAAAACAGCAAACCATTTGATACAAATAACTCCTCAGGTGATCAGAAACAGCAGTATCAAAATTAGAGGACATCTACATGGTCAGTCCATGTTCCAGCTACCTGTAGGTCCACATGGTCATTGCATGTAGCATGTACACAGCTCATTTAACACAGGTAATGGGCAATTTGAACAGGTTAATCAAGAGTTGGTGTCTGTCTGCGTGTCTTGCTGCGAGCTGACCACAGCAGCCATCCTCACATTTCTCCTGACAACCCTAATGAGCATCCTCACATTCTGTACGATAGCACTAATTTGAGAAATTTCCAGCACAAAGACATAATTAGACAAACTAATTAGACGCAGTCTTCGCTGCACAGAGATCCTCCACAGTTCAAGTTATCCGCCTACCTGGCGTGTTCTAAAATAAGCAAGAGCCGTCAAAAACATATATGTTAATTCTGCTCAGCAAGCACGCATTACACAGTGTGCACAAAAGCACGAACACAACCGTAACATTGTGTTGAGGCTTTGTTCAGGGCTAACATGGTCCTGAAACACCTAATGGCTAGTGTATCCAACACATTAAACCATACATTCTGCATTCTACAAGTGTGAAAAGATGTAGCAATATGAATCTCTACGGAAGCATTAAACGAGAGTAAATAGCACACAGAAGAGACGTATGGATATTTAAGCCTCTGGAGAGTTAATTATTTATCGCAAATTGCCCCTAGAAGAGCTTTAAAAATATGCCGTGGTAGGAAGAACCTGAAATGAAGAGAGGCCATGGAAAGTGAGAAAGTGAGATAGGCTGGAGAGAATGAGATGTAATTGATTCCAAATGTGATGGGGGAAGTCACGGTCTCCAGAGAAATGTAGAGCTCATCGCAGCGGAAACGGCAGTGGAATGTGGCTCTATGAAAATTACAATTAAGACTCTGGCAGTATTAAATACTGTGCTAAACTAGACATTAACTGGAAGAAAATGTGATGACACGAAGCCCTCAGAGAACAGAGAAGAGCATGAATATGTGATTTTGGGAACATTACAGCGGATGTCTGAGATATGCAGTTCAACATTACATATCGTGATAGACGATTTACTGGATTAAGCTGGATTGATTTTAAATTAGCATTTTCATGAAAAGCAAGTTGCTTTGCAAAGTTCAAGGTGCCACAGAATCAAAATCTGGATATACATTATAGGCATTCCTGCATAGTAAGAGTTCAGAATGTGGAAATGACATACCATAAGCCTCAGACACTATTCTTTTCTCATTCTCATGTAAATCTAGAGTGTAGAATTCTGCTGAGAAACAGAAGAAAACACAGCGTTTGAATGTCACATCGCGGATGAATGTAAAGAGTGGGTGTTATCCCCCCCACAACGGCACCCCTGGCAGGTAGCATGAGAAGAAACAGAAGTTGTCAGAGGTGTCATACGTAGCTCTGGCTACATAATTCACGCTCTCCAGAAATGTATGCAGGAGTACGTTTTCACAATGAGCCTGTGTTGATTTTATTTCATTTATTTGTTAAGTGTCACTTTGGCTGATAGTTGTCCAACGTTACGCGCCATTTTCACTAGCCACAATTTTGTTGTTGGGAAAATATATTTTATATATGTAAATTTGACTTTGGCATGCTAAAATTACTTGATTTAAATTAATGTGTTATATCCACATGTCTCCTTAACTTTTTATTTTTATTTTTAAGTATACATACACTTTTTATTCAACTAAAATGTTCTTAAAAAACAATTGACATTTTAAAAAAGTATTCTCATTTATCTAAAACTATACACAGTGGTTTATCCAGGCTAAAGGTCCTAGATCATCAGGCAACTATACAGTAGATAAATGGAGAGTTAATCTCATCACATCTCTTATTAAAACAATGCTATTGTATTGTATTTTCCAATATATTTCAAAGAGAAACGATCACATCATTTGCATTTTCAGGCACGGTTGTTTTGCGCAAGGAAGTCCGTTTTTTTTATAAACTAGTTTCGAGAAGATCACATGCTTATGATCAACATGGCTGGCACCACATTAGCTCCGTAATCTGTCCTATCAGATGATTACGGACGCATTATAAATAACCAGAGCTTTTCACTCTAGTTATCTTCGTCTTGAAGTTCTCCCCATCCACCCCTACTTCCCCCCTTTTTTCTGAAAGGGCGACATGGTGGCCCAGTGGTTAGCACTGTTGCCTCCTATCGGGCCGGTTGGTGTTTCAGTGCATGTTATCCCCGTGTTCGCGTGGGTTCCCCCTGGGTTCCCCGCTTTTTTTCTCCCACCGTACAAAAAACATACACCATAGCCAATCGACTAATCCAAATTATCACCTAAGACAACCTTAGTTTACACTTCTCACATGGTGACAAGCAGGGAGTTCTCGAGACCTACCTGAGCTCGAACTCCCCTCTCGCCCTTCTAACAGGAGGGAGCCCTGGTGCTCGAGGATATCATGAGCTTGTGCCTGATCATCCTTTCATTCGGTATTCACCTGCTTTCTTTTGCTCATGCGAACAGTTATCAATCGTGCTGCTTCTCGGTTCTAAGATCACATTTGTGCGCATATTAACAAACGCTCGTAAAATAAATTTTAATCTTTAGGGACAAGGCAATTATTTTCAACAAAGCGAAGTGGCTAGTGGAGGTGTCCGTCTAACCCGCCACAGGTGAAATCTACCTGCATTCGGCGGGCTGGCGGGTGGGTGTTAATGTCAAGCCATGCAAACAGATAAATTCCTTTGAAACTACACAGGTTAGATTTTTATTTGTGTACACAAAACTGAAACAAACCACTTGCTTTTGTGAAGAAAAAAAACAAAATACAGTGAACTTCAGTCTCCATGATCCTCCTTCAGAACTGAGTCTCAGAGCAAAGTCTACATTTCCAACCAGTTTGCACCATTGTTGTCAACTTTTGAGACATGTTGTGAATGAATGATTTACTGGTTTCACACTGCTACATCTGTAGAGACTTTCCATGACCTTAAACATGACGTGGCACAAATTGGAACAATCTATGGTAAGTGTACTAGTAATAAAACTGCACCAACAGTTTGCCTAATGAGTGGGAAAAGGGTTCATCAAGAGTTTAGCGTTATGAAACAGGTTAAGTAGCACTTTCCGCTGCTCATGAAAAGCCAGTTCCTGCATTTATCTATCTTTGCTTACAAGTACTCAAATACACACACATTTCATTAAAAAAATAAATAAATGAAAGTGGCGGCTCAGTGCATCTTCATTAAAGCACTGAACTGACAAATAAAGCAGGAATTAGTTTGTGCACTAGGCCTGAGTGTTGTTTTGTCTTGGCTTTTCCCATAAGCCCCATTCTAGTGTCTAAGCCCGAGGGGCAGCTGATTTAACATGCCTGCTTGTTTTCAAAAACAGAGCATTTCAAAACATGAGTGGTGCATGTGTACAGTTGTAGCTTGGTTAAAAATGACTGTCCTTACAAATGCATACATTAGCTGTGTTCTGAAAGAAAGTGCATTGAATATTATTTATGCTCTTAAAGGGATAGTTCGCTCAAAAATTAAAAATCGCTGCATACATGTTAAAAACCCATTTGATTTTTTTTCTTGTTTTATACAAAAAAAAGATATTTTGAAAAATGATGGAAGCTTCCACCAGTTGACTTCCATAATATTTTCTTTTCTACGATGGACGTTGATGGGTACCAGCAACCAGCATTCATCAAAACAGTGGCGCCTGCAGCCGTACAGCTGTATGCACTGTGTGTACCTTGCATGATAGGACGCAAATTAATGCTGCTTTTTTATTCATTTATTTATCATTCATATTTTTTTCCGGCTTAGTCCCTTTATTATTCAGGGGTCGCAACAGCTGAATGAACCACCAACTTATCAAGCACATGTTTTACGCAGTGGATGCCCTTCCAGCTGCAACACTGAGAAACACCCACACACTCTTGCACAACTAACATACAGCGACCTTCTTGCTGTGAGACGATAGTACTACCCACTGCACCACTGTGCTGCCCCTATTCATTTATTTAATTTTGCATAATTTAAATTGATTATTAAACAGTACACATTACAATATATTGACAAAGCAAGAAAGAATGAGAATATATAAAGGTGTGCTTTGTGTTTTAAAGTGTGTATGTACATGTTGGGAGATGGCTAAAGAAATCTATTGGCTTTAGTTTTGCTGCCATTTTTTCCCACACTAAAAATTACAATTCAGATAATTACAATTGCCAAAAGTCCTAAAACTAGACAAATATTGCTCCCCCACATGGAGTGGAGACCGGAGTCTCATCAGCACCTAAGCTGGGGAAACTCCAGGCCCAGCCCGTGTCTCTTTCATCAGACGATTCAGATCCAGCTTCCAGCTGCCAGCTGTGCAGCCTCCTCACATGGAACCACTACCATTCAAAGTGTTTTAACCAATTTTATCTGGCAGACTGGCACAAATAAGCAGACATCTCCATTCTCACAACGAGTTTCTGAGTCCTCTCAGCCTTCCAAGAGAGTTTGTTCTTCCGATGTAATCTGGGAACACGTTCAGTGCTGCTGAGAATACTTTGTAAATGCCCGTCCTGCTTATTCAAATTACTTGATTAAATTAGTTAAATTGTAATTGAATGGCACAATAGAGGATTTTGTTATTAACAGTTAAAACAGCTTAATATAGGCTTCTTAAAACTGTGAATATTTCCCTTTAATTTTATTTAGGCTAGATTATTATTTTATTTAACACACCAGTTTGGGTTTTGGTGCTGAAGCATAAAGCTGACTTGTTTTAAAGCACTTCACCTTAAATTTTATTCGTTATTCTTGTTTAATTAGTAGGTAATGGACAAACTAAAAGCATTTTAAAAATAAGATCCAAATTATACCAAACTAAATTTGTTTTAAAAAGATATTTTTTCCAAGAAAAATATACTAATTACATTTTGTTTTAATATATAATTATAATTGTGCCTGTCCACTACTCAGGTGGATGATTTGTTTTCGTTCAGTGGAAAATAAAAATGTAATTAATGCTTCACTGTAATTGTTGTATCACCAACCTCTGTCATATATTTGCACTAAATCATACAATTGCACTAAAAAAAGATGATTATTGGATTTACCTAATTTTTTTAAGTTAAGTAGTTTAAATTTAAATGGGTTGAATTTAAACTAATAAATTCATTTTAGTAATGTTCAACTTAATTTGTTTGTTTAAATTCAGCTTATATATAATGCATAGTTACATATGTTATTTTTGCAAGAGTTTTCTTGTAAGAAATAGAAAGCAATCTATATTTTTTATTTTAAACAATTCATCCAAATTCATCAGATCCATCCTCAAAAACCGCAATGTGAAATGAACCGTGGCTTTTGTGACTGAACCCCCACTATCAGTAATAAAGGCCAATGCTGCTCATCAATAGTGATCAACAGATATCAATAACAGCATGTTGCTAAACCAAAAACTATAATACCATCCCCCCCAAAACAAATCAACGAAGAACGCATGCAATGCTGCCCTACATAAAAGTGATAAGTTACAGGGCTAGGATTTCAAACAGAATTGTCATCGAATCATGTGCAATGATTAATATCTGAGTAACACTAACTACAAGATTATTAATACAATTTTTAATTCGCATACCACATCAAGTGATTTGCCTCTCATTTGATTCATCAGGAAACAAATGTAAGCCTTAATAGACAATTAATTGGCGATGCTGAAAACGCTGGAGCAGATATTTAGGTTAATAATGAATAAAAAGGTTTTTCCTCTCTTCCTTTGCAAACCCTCGGTGGATCATGTGGTGTGTTTGAAATATCTTGAGTCCAGTGAGGTTGTGCCAGTGAGGTGGAGAAACAAACCCTTGACAGGTCCCAGCGTGCCACCGCATGCTGATGACAGCCCTGTCTGCCAGCTGGCTGAAGCTTCCTGGCCAAGAATGGGTCTACAAACAGGTGAAAACCTCGCTGTCTACAGTGAGAGATGAGACACAATTTACAGGAAGGGTTCACGTTAGGCCTTGATAGCTTACTGTGCAATCAAACTCTGTAATGAATGCCTTGTTTTCTGCAAAACCATTTGGTAAGGCATTTGTGCAATTTCCTTACATCAAATCACCAATAATAAAACACTGTATAAAACAATGACATGCCTTGAGGTGGATAGTCTCATTGCATTCATGATGCAGTGAGTAGCTACTGTATGTTTCCATCCACCTATTTTTATGTGGTGTATCGGTTATGAAAATGTGCATAAAAAATGTATGTGCATAACTGAGTAGGATAAAGAATTTTATTTGATAAGACAAAATGTGCAAAAACTACATTGGAAACACTTTTACTGAATAAGTTCCAGTATGCGCATTAAAAAAGTCATGTGATTTTGTTATAAGACATCATGTGATGATAAAACATCTGATATTGTGATCTTTTGTTTTGCCATGATATATATTGTGATATTAATATAATTTTACCAGATTATTTAAACAGCTCTTTTGGAAAGATTTCATTAATTTACATTGATGATGAAGTTTTTTTTATATCTAGTGCATTTGCATAAATTAAAAGCAAAATTAAATGAAATAAACAGTGCTTTTTGGTTTTCTGTGTAGTCTAACAGTATTCCAGTATAGAAATTGAACAATCTATGTACAATAACATGATCATCATTAGTATAAATAATTTTTAATTAATAATATTATTTTCATCTTTTAAATCTCAATAAATAATCGAATCCAGCAATGTGACTATTGCAGATATACAGACTGCGATATTAATGCTCAAAAGATATCTTGTTCAGCCCTAGCATTATTGAACAAACTAGTGGGCCGAGCACATTGTAAAACATCTGAGATATTGTTTTGATTTTTCTTAAATCTCTTAAGCAAAGTCTGGCATTAAGTTTTTTATTTTTATTACCTCCAGAACTGTCTTGAACATTGCGTGTTGGCATTGTTTTCTGAGATGAACATAGTTTATTAAATCAGAAAAAAATTTGTTTTTCTTTTTAATACTTGGTCCTAGTTTATCAAGAAGTGATGATTTTGTTCTCTTTGACTTATTGGACAGAAAGCTGTGTTATTCACAAATCTTTAATGCAATATTCCAGTTTTCAGCATAGATGTAATTTGCGTCTTTGGATGGAAACTACTGACAGATGGTGCAAAACAAAAAATTTCTCTGAATGAAATTCACATAGAATTTGGACAAAGCTTGTTTCTTGTGGTTTTAAGTGAAACTTAAAAGCATAAGAGTTTGTTTCTTGATTTTGTTTGTTTTGTTTCGAGTTTGTTTCTTGATTTTGTTTGTTTTGTTTCGAGTTTGTTTCTTGATTTTGTTTGTTTTGTTTCGAATTTGTTTCTTGATTTTGTTTGTTTTGTTTCGAGTTTGTTTCTTGATTTTGTTTGTTTTGTTTCGAGTTTGTTTCTTGATTTTGTTTGTTTTGTTTCGAGTTTGTTTCTTGATTTTAAAGTGAAATCTAAATATTCTACACAGTTCTTTGTTGTAAATCGTCCTGATCTCACGAGGAAACCTACAGTTGAAGTCAGAATTATTAGCCCCCTTTTTTTTTTTTTTTTTTTTTAATATTTTCCAAATGATGTTTAACAGAGCAAATACATTTTCACAGCATGTCTGATAATATTTTTTCTTCTGGAGAAAGTCTTATTTGTTTTATTTTGGCAAGAATAAAAGCAGCTTTTAATTTTTTAAAAAACATTTTAAGGTAAAAATTATTAGCCCCTTTAAGCTATATATATATATATATATATATATATATATATATATATTTTTTTTTTTTTTTTTTTTTTTTTTTTTTTTTTTGACTGTCTACAGAACAAACCATTGTTATACAGTAACTTGCTTAATTACCCTAACCTGCCTAGTTAACCTAATTAACCTAGTTAAGTATAAATATAAATTTTAAAAGGACGCGTGGCACCCAACCCGACCCCTAAACCCAACCATCATTGGGGGTAAGCAAATCATACTAAAATGTACATGTGAGATCACAATTTCATATGAATTAGCCACTAAAAATCTAAAAGTTACGAATTGCCATGAGATAGTGTTAAACTACTGAAACAATTTAAGACATGAACCAATGTTCAAGGTGTTTTTGTCGTCTACCATTTCACAGAGTCACCCCATTCATTCATTCATTCATTTTCTTATCGGCTTAGTTCCTTTATTAATCAGGGGTCGCCAAAGCGAAATGAACCACCAACTAATCAAGCATAATTTTTATGCAGCGGATGCCCTTCCAGCCACAACCCATCACTTAGAAACACCCATACACACTCATTCACACACATACCCTACGGCTAATTTTAGCTCACCTGATTCACCTATACCATATGTGTTTGGACTGTGGGGGAAACCGGAGGACCCAGAAGAAAACCACGCGAGCACGGGGAGAACATGCAAACTCCACACAGATATGCCAACTGACCCAGCCGGGGCTTGAACCAGCGACCTTCTTGCTGTGAGGCGATCGTGCTACCCACTGCGCCACAGTGATGCCCTTTTTACAGTTTTATTTCTAAATATTAAAAACTTAAATATGAAATACTGAGTTCAGTGGACCTAAATGTTATGTTTTCTCAAGTATTATTTTTTTTTAACATATATCAGGGGTCTCAAACTCAAATTGGCGGGGGGACTATTTCAGTGACTGACAATTCACAGGAGGGCCGTTTTAACATTTGAGGCACAAGAAAAAAGTGGAAGCCTGATGTAATTGATGCATCTTAGGACAACAGACATGACGTTTATATTTCAAGCATTGCTTGGCACCAGTGATAATGCAAATCAGCACATTTATCGTGTCACACATCAGCTGCTGAAATATATCTGTGGTTGTTGTGTGCGTAGCCGAGCGTTAGACACACACTTAGTCATTCTTCCACAGTGTATATGCAATCAAAACTCTAGCTTTTTGTTTCTTTTTGTACATATTGAAGGGGGAGTTTAAATTGCTATGAAAATACTACAAATAATAAGCATAATAATTACTATTCTGTTCCAATCAATTGTATTGTGCAATAGGGGAAAAAGGCGGAACTTAACTTAAGTGACTTCACTGGCAATTGTTCCCATTCGGATGGGGAACTCCAATGCTATGTGGAAACTTCCACTATGGGGATTTCGTCAGAAACCAATCATCTGAAAGAGTATAAAAACGGGCCAATGAAATGCCAATGAGTTGGCGGTGTCAGCGTGCACAGCTAGCATCAATGACAATCAGTCATGCTACAAAGACGCAGCCAGTGCTATGCTCGACATCCTTTCGCTTTCAGAGCCTTTCACGAAGCTTCTTAGAGAGTCTTTGAGGGTATCTCCAACCTGTGTCTACAGAGAGAGATCGAGAAGCAGCTTCTCCCGGTTCAGAGCGTGTATACTGTACGCAGTGGCAGATGGTCGAACTGGGTTTTTCTCCCTTGACACTGGGGGTCAGGTGTCCATCGCTGCATCGGAGGATGGGCTGTCATTGTCTGATGAGGATGCGAACCCACTCGCTCCCTCCCTCCGGGGTGGAGACCGCGGCGTTGGCATCTAAAAAGCAGATATGATGGCCGTGCTTTCTCGGGCTGCTTCGGCCGTGGGTCTGGTGATGGTTTATCCCCCAGCCCCGCGGCCGGACTGACTAGATGGGTGTTATGCGGAGGATATAAGGAGGAAAGACCTTTAAAGCCTCCCGTCCCCTTCTTCCCGGAAGTGCACAGTAAACTCACGCAGTCTTGAGGGCACTTTTTTCTGCCCGGTCTGCGTGCGCTTCCATCCTCACCATCCTCGGAGGGTGGGCTGTCAAGGTCTGTTGAGGATTCGAACCCGCTCGCTCCCTCCAGGATGATGAGCGTGGCGTCGAATCTAGAAGCAGACTTTGTGGCTGTGCTTCCCCAGGCTGCTTTGACCGTGGCTCTGGAGATGGTTTATCCCCAAGCCCCGCGGCCGGACCGATTAGAGGGGTGTGATGTGGAGGATGAAGGCAAGATCTTCTAAGCCTCCTCATTCCCTTCTTCCTGGATGGGCACAGTAGGCTAACGCAGTGTGCTGCGTGCGCCTTCGCCCTCACCATGCATGCTATGGCCACCTACCAGCGCTACCAATCGCAGGCGCTGGCCCGGCTGCGCGAGAATGGTTCCAACCCAGGACTGAGCATGAGCTCCGCACCGCAACCGACTATGCTCTTAAAATTTTTTTTTTTTTTAAAGTCGGCTGTGTGTGCCCTGGGAAGGACGATGATCACATTCGTGATCCAGGAACACCACCTCAGGCTAAACCTGGTGATTATATGTGTTGTTGACAAGTTTCGCTTTCTTAACTCACCCATATCCCAGGCTGGCCTGTTCGGTGACAATGTCGGTGAATTCGGCCAGGAATTCACGCCGGTGATGGAGCGATATCTCTATCGGCAAGATTGTATGACCGCTCCCCGCCGCCGAGCCATCCACATTTACTGCTTTTCGCCGAGGACGCTTGCCTGCAGCTTTTGCTCCGCTGCACCCGCCTGTGCCTCCGGCCAAGCGGCTGCGCCGAGCATCGCACGGGCAACCAGCTTCCCCCGCCCCAGGGCGCCATTAAGTTCGGTAAACGGACCGCGAAGCGTCCCTGAGACGGGCCATTTGGGGAGGAGGGAATTTGCTTTTTCCCCGCTGGAGGGCGGGGCACTTCATTTAACGGCGGAAAAAAAAAAAAAGACGCCATCAAATCGCAGGATCGGTGCGTTTCGCCAATGGCTCATGGAGCGCGAGAGAACGGTCTCCTTTCTCTCCCACTCCCAGCCCTTCCTCTGGAGTTTGGGTGCGAGACGTGAGCATCTCATCTCCTGTTCTCCCATGGGACCCCAGCGCTCCCCGGGTGAGCCCACTCACTCCACGCTGCCCTGCCGCTGGCACGTCAGCGATCTTGCGGCACGCGGGCATCCGCATGCTCAATTATCTCGATGACTGGCTGATTTTAGCCCACTCTCGGGAGCAATTGATTATGCACAGAGACAAGGTGCTCCGGCACCTCCGCCCGTTGGGGTTTCAGGTCAACCGAGAAAAGAGCAAGCTCGCCCCCATGCAGAGCATCTCCTTTCTCGGGTTGGAGCTGGACTTGATTACCATGAAGGTGCGCTTCTCACGAGAACGTGCCGAGCTAATGCTGAACTGTCTGAGAGAGTTCGACAGAAAAAAGATGGTCCCCTTGAAATCTTTTCAGAGGCTCCTGGGGCATATGGCATCCGCAGCCGCGGCCACGCCGCTCGGATTGCTCCATATGAGACCACTACAGCGTTGGCTTCACGATCGGGTCCTCAGAAGCGCATGGCACGTGGGCACACACCGAGTGACTGTCACTGCGCTGTGTCGCCGCACCCTCACCCCCTGGAAGGACGGTTGATTTTTACCGGTGCTGTTAGGACGGACAGCACGGCTGCGGTAGTGTATACCATCCGTATGGGGGGTATGCGCTCCCGCCGCATGTCTCAGCTTGCTCGCCGTCTGCTCCTCTGGAGTCATACACGGCTGAAGTCGCTGCTTGCTATTCACACCCCAGATATGCTCAACCGTGCGGCTAACGGGCTCTCACGGCAGCTCCTACCCCGGGAGAATGGCAACTCCACCCCGAGTCTCAGGGGCATGTGTAAGTATGCGTTTCCCCCAGTGAGCCTACTCTCGCAGTTTCTGTGCAAGGTCAGGGAGGACGAGGAACAGGTCTTGCTAGTTGGGCCCCCTGGCCCAACCGGACCTGGATAGCAGAACTCTCTCTCCTCGCGACACCCCCCCCCTGGCGGGTCCCTTTGAGAGAGGACTTACTCTCTCAGGCACAGGGCACCATCTGGCACCCTCGCCCAGATCTGTGGAACCTCCACGTGTGGTCCATAGACGTGACAAGGAAGACTTAGGTAACCTAACGTTGGCGATGGTTAATACCATCACTCAGGCTAGTGCACCCTCTATGAGGCATGCCTACGCCCTGAAGTGGAGTCTATTCACTGAGTCGAGCGCTTCTCGCCGAGAAGACCCCTGATCTTGCCAGATCAGTGTTGTGCTTTCTTTCCTTCAGGACAGATTGGAGCGAAGGCTGTCGCCCTCCACACTGGAGGTTTTCGCCACTCGACTCAGTATCCTTGAGATTTCTGTCTTGAAGTCGCGTTGTCATCGATTAAGAGGGTTGGGGACCTGGAGGCATTTTCGGTCAGTGACTCGTGCCTAGAATTCGGGCCGGCCAACTAACACATTGTCCTGAGACCCCAGCCCGGCTATGTGCCCAAGGTTTCTACCACGCCGTTTAAGGATCAGGTAGTGAGCCTGCAAGCGCTGCCCGCGGAGGAGACAGACCCAGCCCTTTCATTGTTGTGTCCCATTCGCGCTTTGCGAATATATGTGGACTGCATTTAGAGCTTTAGATCCTCTGACTAGCTCTTTGTCGGTTATGGTGGTCGGCAGAAGGGAAGTGCCGTATCTAAACAGAGGTTGGCCCACTGGATAGTGGATGCCATCTCCTTCGCTTATCAGAACCAGGGTGAGCCGTGTCCCACGGGGGTGAGAGTGCACTCCACTCGGAGCATCGCATCCTCCTGAGCGTTAGCACATGGCGCCTCTCTGACAGACATTTGTAGAGCTGCGGGTTGGGTGACACCAAATACATTTGCAAGGTATTACAATCTGCGAGTGGAGCCGGTTTCCTCAAGGGTATTAGGTAACCCTTGGTGATTGAGGAAACGATTCGGTTGAGGTATCGAAACACGCTTGCTGCGCCATTCTCCCTAACCCGAAGATACGTGCGCTTTTTCAGCTTTGTCAGTTCTGTTCCCCATTTGGCGAACCCTGCAGAGTTCCTCCGAGGCCCCCATCATTTGACTCAGCGGAGGAGTCAGGTGTTGGCCCGTTACGTTGTTTGCATGCCCGCTGGTCAGCCCACGTTCTGGGTATAGGTGCCTGCTATGCGTGATCCCCGCTGGCGATCCCATACGCTCACTCAGCCACGGTTTAGTCCCCCCTTTTAGGCAGGCTCGTGTCTTCCCTCCCCGCTAACCATCCTTATGCACGGACTCCCCATCTCTGGGCTAGTCCATAGGTTGTCACAAGGTCTCCCCTCTGGGTAGCAGGTGAGCTCCGCAGCGTCCTCCCTATCGTGACTGAACGCTTTCCCAACGTACTGTCGTATTAAAACCTATTTTACTGGGTTATTGCGACTCCCCGAAAAATATAACTGTTCCTGAACAGGTAAGTAAGGTAAATAAGGGCCAGGGGACATGTTGGAAGACTGTGTCTCAGGGCGTTGTAGGTGCGCTCGCACTACTGCGTGGCACACCCTTCGCCAGGGACGTGGTAAGGTTCTTTCATTGTGGCATTTTCCATAGATTTAACCATAGTGGAAGTTTCCACATAGCATTGGAGTTCCCCATCCGAAGGGGAACGTTACGGTTTCTAAAGTAACCCTTCGTTCCCCAAGAGGGGGAACGGAAATGCTATGTTCCTTCGCCACAACGATTGTCCCTTAGCTGTTGAGCGTGAAAGTCTCTTCAGCTAGAAAAGGATGTCGAGCATGGCACTGGCTGCGTCTTTATAGCATGACTGACTGTCATTGATGCCAGCTGTGCACGCTGACGCCGCCAACTCTTTTGGCATTTCATTGGCCCATTTTTATGCTCTTTCAGATGATTGGTTTCTGACAAAATCCCCATAGTGGAAGTTTCCACATACCAAAAACCATACCTCAAACCATATCGATAAGAAAGATATTGGATAATCCTGCATTGCGTTGGGGAATCATATCGATACATCCCCAGAACTCGATATACCGCTCAGCCCTAATTCACATTTACTTTAACAAGTTCAATTTGACCAGCAGTACAATATTACTAATGTACATGCAAATCTCAAAAAGAATATGAGAAAAATCTATTAAATTAGACCATTTGAATCGAATATTAGCAAAATTATCATATTTGTTACACTAGCAGCATTATGTGTAAGCCATGAAGAAGTGTTTGTACAACAAAATGCAGGTGGTATAAAAGTGATTATAATCAAATGACCCTTGAATATTAACAAAAACAGAGCTTTAGTAAAAGTAGAGCACTTACAGACATATATTTTAACATTTAAATCAGCCACAGGATTAAAATGCATGTGTGTTACTCTTGACCATACACTAAGAGAAAATAAAAGTAAAACTACTATGAATGCAGTACTTTAAATGTCGACTAGGTTGCGGGTCAAAACCACTAAGTGGTTAGACACGACTGCACAACAATAATAGTGGTTAAAAAAAATATGTTTTGGCAGGCCGAATCTTGTTATTTTTTGACGTGAGTTGCGGACCAGAGGGAAGAAGAGGGGGAGGGGGTGCTGTAAATGGCCCGTGGGCCTGCAGTTTGATACCCCTGACATATATGTTTCTCATCACAACAAAAATTTGACAAAAAAAATGCTAATGAAAACATGGATTTTACTCATCTCTATACTTTTGGTTTTGGTCTTTTGCTAATGGGAACATCATACATCTAAATGCACTGAAAACCTGACCAATAAAATAAACCCAATATTAAATATCAACATTTCTCATACATTTTTTTTGCTTGACATCTAGTACCATCTAGTACAAGTTAACAGACCAAATCTTTAACATTACAGCATCATATCAACCCTTTCCAAAAAAAGATAAGTGAGGAACATGAAACACTGCTCGTTTTTTTGCTTCTTATTTGGTGATGTTTGAAGACAGCCTCTCTGACCCGATCCACCGCTCCAGTGGCAGATCCTGAAACCAGACCCGTCTGAGAGACACAAAGACTCTAGTGTCACTGCAGTCCACTGATGATGGGGGGTTGGGTAATGAAAACGCCACCGAGCACACAATTAAAACCCCCAAGATGAAGCGCAGGTCTTTCTGTAAAGCCTCTATAGATGCATTACATACAGTAAAATCTGTACATTGGCTTTGTAAATGTTTTTTTTTTTTTTTTTTTTTTTACCACAGTTGTTATGAATATACTGTATTTATTCGAAATATATCTATAGAAGTATGTTATTTATTATTATGTGATACAAAACTACAGATACAGTACATGTGAATCTGGTTTAAAGCTGATTGCTTTATGTATTACAGTAGTTTAGAAATAAAGTGTTTAGTGAGTGGCATTACGTTTCTTCTCTATTACCTTTGAAGATAACATAACACCAACATCAAAACCAAACTCAAAGCTAAATATATTTATTCATTCATTCATTTTACTTCGGTTTAGTCTCTATTTTAGAGGTCTCCACAGCGGAATGAACTGCCAACTATTCTGGCATATGTTTTATGCAGCAGATGCCCTTCCAGCCACAACCCAGTACTCATACACTCATACATTACAGCCAATTTAGTTTATTCAATTTACCTATAGCGCATGTCTTCGGACGGTGGGAGAAAGCAGAGCATGGCGAGAACATGCAAACTTCACACAGAAATGCCAACTGGCCCAGCCAGGACTCAAACCAGCGACCCTCTTGCTGTGAGGTGACAGTGCTAACTACTGAGCCACTGAAATGCCATATATCTGATGATGATTATGATGATTTGCATAAAAATAAATGCATTTTGAAAAAACTACCCAGAGCCTCTGTGAAAGAAATCACACAGTAAATCTTTAATCGAAGTTTATGTGTAAAATGAATGCAATTTTTATGTCCAGTGAATCGGTTTGTTTTCCATGTGTGGGAAGAGGAATGTTTCATTAGCTATGTTTCTATCAAAAGATGTTAACTAAACTTATGCACAAAACTAGAATAATGCATAAAAGACGTGCGAATAAAGCACGGGTCCATCCAAAAGCTACGTCTCAAATGGCATACTATACACTTATGCACTTTGTACTCATGCACTTACACACTTAACAGCATAGTATATGAATGTAGCGACGTCCCAACTGGAACACTAATGTTTGTTTTCACTAAGCGGAAATTTAACCATTTCCCTGATGACGGTAGACATGGGATGATAACCGTTTTCAAGGTATACCGCGGTTTGGAAATGTCAAGGTTTTAAAACCGCCAAAATTTTCTGCCATATGATTCCTGTAACATTTTCATGTAACATTTTTTATTTACGTTTTTTTTTTTTTATTAATTTTTAGGACAACTGTATCTTCAGCAGGAAAGATATCCAAAAATGCTGTTTTAAATTGTAAAGAAATCTGTGTTTTTGAAACTAAGACCGCAGAAGTTAATGATTCATTTGAAATAGTCTGACTTGTTTGTATTCAAAGGGGAAAAAAGTTTTTGTATTTTACCCAGACATTTAAAAATAATTAAAAAACTGTGAAACCGTGATATTTTTATCCAATCAGTTTAACATATTTTTGCATAAACTATTATGTTTTGCATGTTTATGTTTTGCATAAACAAACTATTATGTTTCTATTTTAAAGTATGATTTGGTTTCTGCGAACCTTTTTTTTAAGGGTTTCACTTGAATTCACTTTTATCCTGGACGGGCCCCCACTTTGAGTGCCATGATGGCAATCTATAATTTTGCACACACATATCCTTCGCCAAACCTGGCACACATGTCTAAAAAAAATGTAACAACATGTGTCGATGTGAAGTGGAAGAGCTAGTGTGGGTGGGGCCAAGAGCCACAGGGGCAGGGAAAGGTCGGTGTTATGAGTTCCTAATAAGTGTCAAGCCTTGTAGAGGAGCTTCAGATAAACTGAGTTTTGTGACGAGTTTTGTGAGTTTAGGGTTGGTGTGGGGTTAGGTGTTAAAAATACCATTTATCGGGTAATTTAATAGATAGCTTTAATAATACTCGGCACAACTACTGTTTTTACATTACTGTGACGGTTGGGTTTAGGGTTGGGGTGGGGGTAGATAATAAAATACAATAAGTTAATAAAATACAATAAATGGGAAATTTAGAAAATAATATAAATAATTCTCGTTAACTTCCAGCCGCAACCATATCCGATCTAGCAACAACCTTTCAGTGCTGGCAGTGTGACTTCTTCATGAATGCGTAAAACCTCCTGCAGCTCACGTATCGCTCACTAATCACCTCCTAGCGTCACCCGTTAGGATATACAAATTGAAATGATTGGCATCAACACATTATAACAAACCTGAACTTATAGAAACACTAATACTAAATGATGACTAATTAATGCAAAAATAACAGCTATAAAGAATAAAATAAAACACACGACTGCCATATCTCTATACCTCTACACCAACATACTCATTAAGACAATTAATTGTCAAAATTGGCCGTTTTGAACTGACCAACAACAGGCAAAACATCTTAAGAATGTTGAGTAAATATACTGTAGATTGCTCAATAATTCGAAGTGGGTATATACGCTCAAATAAGTATTTTTGCAAGTTGTTCAAACTACTTATTTTAAGTGAGCTGAATCAGCAATATTCTTGATTTTTTATTTATTTTTTTGTTACAGTGTTACTTCTGCATACAGACACGAGCACGCGTCTGCATAGCGAGTTTTCTCCACTGCATCTATCATGGATCAGCTGTGATTGCTACTGCCATCTATCAGTGTTTATAATTGGTGAACTGCGCCAGAATGTTAGAGCCAATCACAGCCCTTTCTGTTAAGTGTGTGACCAATCGCAACGGTGTAAGAAATAACTCGCTAGACAAGGCTCAGAAAGCGAGTGGGATATTTACATTTGTTTATTTGCTATAAATGCTCATGTTGTTCTTTGCATGTACTTGAGCTTTTAAAGGTACAGTTTTTATATCTGACTGTTTGTATTAAAGGACAAAATTGTATTACAAATAGTATATAAATATTATTTTTAATATAAGAATTGTTGTGCTGTGAAGAAAATATAAAACTGTGTATGGAAAGCATCGTCAATGCACCGTGATGCCCCGAGATATCGAATTGAACCGAATCGATGGCAAGATAATCAGAACTGAACTGAACTGTGAGACCAGTGTAGGTTCACACCTCTACCTATAATCATGCTTAAAACAAAACAATTTCATTATTAAAGTGATGTTAGGGTGCGGATATATCAGATAAAGTTATATGTGCGGGCGGATGGCGGGTGGATTATTGGTATGAAGTCGCAGATTTGGGTGACATTTCAGTTGATCTGCGCATCTCTAATACACACAAACACACAGCTTGACTGAATTGATAATAATACAACTACTAATACTGTTTAGATACTTTAGAATAATGTTGTAAATTGATAATAATTGTAGTACCTCAAACAGCAAAGTCGAGTAAAGGGGGTCGAGCCTAAACTCTGAAATTGCCTTCCTGATAATGTCCGAGGCTCAGACCAACTCTCGCAGTTCAAAACTAGATTAAAGACCGCTTTTTTTATTAAAGCATACACTTAATGCATCACTAAGCGGTATGATACATGAATGTGCCTTACGCATTTTGTTTATATACACTATGAACAGCAGCTACACTAATTATTCTCTTTATTCTGTATTTCCACCTGGGAATACTCATCACGAGGCCTTCAGAGACTATGCAGCACCACTGATTCGATCCAAGACCAGCGACGAGATGATCCCGAGCTTTCCATAATCCTGGCCCAGACCGTTTCTTGAGCAGCTGCTGTCGTGGTCATGGAGGAGTGGAGAGCATGAGACTGATTCCTGTGACACTCCGGGGACAGCCGAGTCTTGCTGACGTCCAGCTTCTCTAGCGCCTAGACTGCAGCTCTGCACAAGACGTTTGGCCATAGGAGAAATGTTCGTGCCCAACTGAGCCTGGTTTCTCTCGAGGTTTTTTAATTCTTCACTTTCGCCAATTGGTGAAGTTTTTTTCCTCGCCGCTGGCTTGCATGGTTCGGGATCTATTGGAGCTGCGCAACGATAAATTTGCTCTTCAGTGTTTGGACTCTCAGCAGTGAATATTAAACCACACTGAACTGAGATAAACTGAACTGAACTTAAACACTGAAAACTGGACTGTTTCAATTCACTATGATCTTCTATGTGAAGCTACTTTGACACAATCTACATTGTAAAAACGCTATAGAAATGAAGGTGAATTAAATTGAACTTACATATTTGCTTTTACTAATTTGGATGTCAATGATTACACGTTTCCTACTGTACCTTCATCAAAATATATTCTTTTATGTTCAACAGGACAAAAAAAAAAAACTCAAGGGTGAGTAAATAATGACAGGATTTTTGTATTATGGTGACTCTTTTTAACTTCAATAACATGCTCTGGCAGTGTTAGAAACATTTATAACAGTGCAACACAAGACAGATTTGGATACCTAGCTACACATCAGTTGGTATTGCTTTCTTTTTTAATTGCACAGCAGTTTTCTATCTCTACAAAAATGCAATTACAATCATATTTCAAGAGAAGACCATTCCCTTTGTGATTTTTGCCTATTGTTTTGATGAAATCAGCCATCGCATTGCACCTGCAGTCATCTCTGTGAATCACCACACTGTTGACAACCCTCAGAGTCGCACATGGTTGGAATACGATTTCATCAAAAGCTCTTGACCACACTACAGCCCAGCAATTTGCATGTAGCGTAAAACCACCACACCATTCACAATGAAAAAAAAAACACAGTTCCATCAAGAGCTACTCCAGCCCAACAGCTCTGCTTATTTTGATGTTCGCTTTCACACAAAATTATCACATCAGACAGAGATGTGTACAGTAGAGTTAAACCAGTCACGGCTTATTCAATGTGCACACTACTTTAATATCACTTTAAATGTGAGGGAAACAAAGACGTGCACTTTAGCCAAGCAGAGGACATCATAGGGGCAGTTGTAGTATCCTGAGCATCATAAAAAAAAAAAAAAAAACACTACAAGACTGGTATACCCTAGGGCTGCAATAGAGTCTGGCTGCAGATTTGCACTTGCACTTTCAGGCTTGCACTCTCAGTCTTGCACGCTCAGGCAACCGCGCTTCCTCTGCAAGTGACGTCATTTACAATCGCCACCTGTGCCCGCTTGAATGAAAGTCCCTCAGTAATATAACTAAAGGGGAAAAATAATTCCCTGAGGGGGGAAAATCCCTGAGGTAAGGGGTTTTATTAAGATAGTTGCAACAAACTTCTTATCTGTCACCCTCACCTAAGTGCCTTTTTTCTAAATGTTTCACTGTAGTTTCTGGCAACATACGGCAACGGGCGCCGCATTTGCTATAGTTACGTAAACAGATAGTAACGAACGAATACTTGCCTTACAACAGCTCTGCATTAATGTTACATATCATCTGTGCTGCTTTCTTTCCGTTAAGCAAGTCGAAATGGTCCCTTATCGAGTCAATCTCAACATTATTCTTGGAGGACCTATAAAACTGGGTTGGGATCATAGAGTCTTTTGAAGCTGCACTGAAGTGTGGTTTATTTATAAACTAATTTCGAGAGGATCACGTGCTTATGACTAACATGGCTGGCACCTCATTCGCTCCGTAATCTGTCCGATTAGATGATTATGGACGCATTATAAATAACTAGAGCTTTTCATTCCAGTTTTCTTCGTCATGAAGTTCCCCCCTTTCCACCCCCCCCCCTTTTTTTACGATAGGGCGGCACGGCGGCCCAGTGGCTGGCACTGTTGCTTCACAGCAAGAACGCCGCTGGTCCAACCTCCTACTGGGCCGGTTGGCGTTTCTGTGCAGAGTTTGCATGTTCTCCCGTGTTCGCGTGGGTTTCCCCCGGGTTCCCCGGTTTCCTCCCACTGTCCAAAAACATACACCATAGCCAATCGACTATTCCAAATTATCATCTAAGACAATCTTAGTTTACACTTCTCACACGGCGACAAGCAGGGAGTTCTCGAGACCTACCTGAACTCAAACTTCGTGCATTGCGTGCGTGCGTCCATTCCCTAAGCAACAAGGTACCCAGCCCTAGTCTTTGTATAGTTTTACTGCCAACTGTGTGCTAGTTTAAAGTAGGGCTGCAACAACGAATCGATTAAATCGATAAAAATTAATTACTAAAAGCGTTGGCAACGATTTTCATAAACCATTCGTTTTGTCACGCGACACGGGGACGTTTGATTATTAAAAAACACTTTAGTTCAGAGTGAACACGGTCTCTCTCACACACTGATACAGAGTTCGGTGCCTCATAGACAGGGTCAGGGATGAGGAAGAAGGGAGTTCAACAGCAGGGTCCTACTTTTGTTATGTTTTGAAGTAAGGACCGTAAAGTCCCTGCTGCTGATATTTTACTCATTATCCAGCTTGACAAGCATGACAAGTTAACGTTAGCTCATTTACCTTTAGAGCGGCAACTGAGAAAATCAAACTGAGATTTGGTGCCATCTCATGTTATAGATCACGATCACTTATACATTTATGTGAAATGGTAAAATTTTTGTTTGAGATTATATATCACTAAGATTATTTTACTTACCCAATTCACTAATAATTTAACTTGTTTTAAGCAAACAATCACTTAATTTTAAGGTGGTTTTTTTTTCAGAAAACAGGACATAATTTCTTTTGCTATTTCATGTGTCTAGTATGTACCTTGATTTAAAAATATTTAGATATTTGAATTGAAAACAGGAAAAACTACTTAGTTTTTTATTTTATTTTATTTATTATTATTATTATTATTATTATTATTATTATTATTACAGCTTTTTTAAAACGTTTGGAAATTAATGTTTTTTTTTTATCCGATTCATTGATTAATCGAAAAAATAATCGACAGATTAATCGATTATTAAAATAATTGTTAGTTGCAGTCCTAGTTTAAAGTTCGGAGCTTGTACACCGAGACTAATAACCACGCACACTGAATTAACTTTGACTGAGGCTATAACTAAAGGGCGTCATACACCAGATACGCCGCTCAGAGCCACGACACGGCACACCAGACGCGCACATTCGCATGTTATTAAAAAATGAAACCATTCAGATAGCGTTCTGTGGCGTGGCAGAAATATGAACAGTGTCCTGAGTTGTGGCTGGGCGCCGTGGACAGTTGCCAACTTGCGGCGCCGGTGTGTGTACCCTGATAAAAACCTAAAATGCATGGCGCTGCGCGTCGCCAAGCAGCGCTTCTGGTGTGTGACCTGCTTAAGGCAAGTTCACTGTTTCCATTGGAGGGACGCGCACGTGAGGCAACGCGCTTGCACTTTCCAGCTGCACCTAGTTAAGATGACAGGGAGCTTGCTTCTGTGACTGCGGGAAATGCAAACGGCTGAAGTTAGACGCAATAAAAAAGTACACATGTTTGCAAACCCACCTAAAGTTACAAACAATGGCGCCGATGAGATCAATCATGTGGTGAATGTTGATCTTGTGTTGACCCCAATGAACCTTATATCTAAAAATAGAGCAAGGGTGTTTCTTTGGTGACATCGCTTTGACTCACACGCTGAAAATGAATAATAACCGGGGAACCCGGGGGGTGACACAACAAACTGAGGATATGGTAATGCCTGTCAATCAATATTGGTGAGCAGGGGGACTGCACTCTTACGTCAAGTTGCGGTCGACTTCAAAACCGCTCAAATTGGTCTACCGTCTTTATGTTGGTAAATTGAAAAAAAAAAAGGACTGGGTGTGTTTATATCACCCCAACATGACGGTCTATCCACTATACCTGCACACGTCTGTGCAAATAGCTTGAAAAGTAGATTTTTCACCATAGGTGACTTTTAAAGCATTATAATCATTTATAAATACACAAACCGCTTTTCGGGGGGTGGGATCTGTCATGGTATATGACTTAGCTAGAATACAAGTACTTAGAATTATTTGACAACGTCATCACTAGCAACACAAACGAACTGGAAACTTACTTTCGGTTTATTTGTGTCAATTGCAAGTAACGTGACAGGAGAGTGCAGGTGTCAATTGTAAATGATGTCACTTGCATAGGAAGCGTGGGTGCCTGAGAGTGCAAGCCTGAAGGTTCAAGTGCAACTCTGCAGCCAGACCCTTCTCTAAGGCTGAGTGATTTGACCTAAAATCAAAATCTCGATTAATTGAACATTTTGACTTGATTACAATTAATGACTGATTATTTATTTATTTTTATTTTTTTGCCCTCATAGTTCACTGACAAATTTTGTACATTAAATTGTCATGACACACCGAGGACTGAACACGAGGTAAGAAAATTAACACAGTTTTATTTAACAAAAGTAATTCAATAATCTTAATTGAGTGGGCTGAGAGTTCGTAGCATGAATAAGGAAATCCGTTGCAGACACACCACACACATAGAGGGAATCCAGGAGAGCAGTGCAGAGAGACGTAGAGCAATGGAAACACAGAGACGCTGGAACAGGAGAAATGCTGGAGATGGATCGGGTGAATGCTCAGGGTGTGAGTTTCAGAACCGACAGTGGCAGAGTGAACAGAGGGAACTGGTCGATTCCAGGGACTGCCTGACATTAATATGCTCACATATTACAAGTGAGAAATTTTTGAATGAAGGGTGTGTAACTTGATTTTATAATAATTGAAGGAAACTATTATCTATGATTATTTATTGAACAACATCATTGATCAGCTGAAATTAAAATACACATTGCCTAAAAACGAACAGTCACTCTTTCTTATTAAAAAAGTGAATAAATAACTTGCACTTTTGGAAACAAAATAAAAGTAGTTTCAATGTTTTTTATATCAAAAGTAGAAAATAAGCAGTATATTTTCTAAATAAAATAACTTTTGTATATCCTGTAAATAATATTTTAAGTGCATTTCTTGCATCTTCTGTAAACAAATATTTTAATGTAAATAATAATTTTAATGTAATGTACAATATGCCATCTCAAGGCATATCTGGTGAAGCTTCCAATCATCATCAGTGTAGTGCAAAGTGAGGCTCAAGAATGGGGCCATCGTCCTTCTTGATCAGATGTGGCTACAAAGTTGCCACAGAAGTATAGATAAGCCTTAAAGGCTTAAACAGAGCAGGGTCATGTGACTCCACACCCATTAGGGAAAGTAATTGAAAAACGAATTATTATTATTAATAATTATTATTATTATTCTGTATTAAAATAGTGACACAGGGATTTGTTTTAAGCCCCCTCTTGTTTTTGCTTTATATCAGGGGTCACCACACTTATTCCTGGAGGGTCAGTGTCCTGCAGATTTTACCTCCAACTCTAATCAAACACTTACTAAGCTAATCAAGGTCTTACTAGGTATGCTTCAAACACCCAGGCAAGTGTTTTGAGGCAAGTTGGAGCTAAATCCTGGAGGGATACCGGCCCTCCAGGACCGAGATTGGTGACCCCTGCTTTATATGATGGCATTTGGGCGTCATAATAGCGCAATCGCCTCACAGAAAGAAGGTCACTGGTTCGAGCCCTGGCTGGGTCAGTTGGCATTTCTGTGTGGAGTAAAACATATGCTGGATAAGTTGGTGGTTCAATCCGCTGTGGCGACCCCTGCTCGTCACTCTGGCCGATCTCATGATCTCATGTTTACATACAGCGCAAGTGGCACGTGCACTAATCGGCAGATCTCTGTGCTCCCAATGCTGCTATCAATAGTTGGAGATAAGCTAAATACTTGAATGGCCTTGCAAATACACTTGTATTTAGGCCTTTTTACATATAAGAACTGAAAGTTCAGTGTTTTTTTTTTTTTTGTTCTCTAAAACCTGGCTCAATAGGGAAATAAAAAACATGAAAACTTTTTTTTTACTTTAATATATTTAATATTATACCTTTTCAATAAATGTTTAATAAACAGTAGTTTATGCGCCTATTTTCTTTTAGGAAATAAGAAGTAATATTTATATTTTTATTATTTATATTTTTTATTATATTTATATAATTTATAGGTGTGCACTTTTTCTTCATTGAGACATGTTGAATTCTTCTTTCATCATTTAAAACGTTTGCAAAAAGAATGTATTATCTGTTTTATCTATAATTTTCTGTAAACAGGGTTTCTGCAGGTTTCACTGAGTTAAATTTAAACCTTTCCAAACATTTTTACGACCATTACGAATGAAATTTTAGACTCATAAAGGGTTAAAGGCTAAGGAATTTTAAAATGGCCCAGATGGAAAAGATTTTTATTTGCCCTATATACATTATTAGAACTTAATACAATTAATAATACAATAATACATTAATATTTTAGGTTTTATTTCTTAGCAAAATATTTTAAATATTGTGTAAAAACAAGCAAGCTTTACTTGTATCCATAGACTTTTTTCTAAACATAAAAAATTAACAAAAGTTTTAGAAACTATAATAAACTAAATCTATGCACAACAGTCTGTCCATGTCAGTGTCTTCAGCAGTAAACACATGGATAAATTTTAAACAAATGTTATTGTAAGGAAAATAATTAAACCATTATGTTAACCCTCGTATGGTGTTCGGGTCTGTGAGACCTGTGTTCAGTTTTTTTCAAACTAAAAATTAAACATTGAATTATTTTTTCAACCTGAAATTCATTGGCTTTGGCTTGTTTTCTGTGAAGAACATAAATCCGAACAAATTTTCAATGACCGCATACTGTACCTCCCCCCACACATTTACATTACACACAAGGTGTTCGGGTTCACTGGACCCAGGTCTAATAAAAGTCTTGAAAGTGTAGGTCCAGTGTTCCTACACTCTGTCGTCCTCCTTTCTGGTGCCGCTGTTTTCTTCCTCTCCCCCTCCTGCTCCCGCACAAAGTTGCACTATTGTTGAAAATTCAACTATCAACACTGTCTGCTCTTCCTGCACATTTTACCCTCTCTCTTGCAGGAACCAAGCTTGATTTTCTCACACCCTGTCCCATCTGCGAATTAGGGGCATAATATTATAAATAAGACTTTGCCAGTGTGGTTCCTTATCACAACTGATCAAGATGGCCAAAAGATTATCTGCTGCGAGGGCCCTGCAATTGATTGTGGAAGAGACAGGAGCTTCCGATGATAATGTCCAAGACCATGGTGGGAACAATACGAAAAAACAAATCTGTGGGTTTTATTTTTTTCATAACATTAATAAAAAATAAATAAAAACACGAGAAGCACATTAATCCATCAATATGATCTAACAAAGGTAAAGGGGAAAAATTAACCATGTTTGCTGTTCATATGGCTTGTAATTGGGATGAAGTAAACATTTGTTGAGTAATTTAACATAAAATTGTTTGATAGTGTTAATTTGGAAAGCTAAAACTCTAGCGGGTCCACCAGACCCATAAACACTGGCTGAGTAACAAAAATACGAACACCACACAAGGATTAAATACAGTTAAAAATTACCTTTTTAAATAAAAAGATTAGAGTTTTATTGAGATGGATTGTTGATGATTGTATGGGTTTTGGCCTGATTGGGTAGCAATACATAGGCAAAATTAAGATGAATAAGATTTAAGATTTAGATTTAAGATTAAGATTTAAATAAGATTTAAGTTTGAAAAAGCTTTAAGACCTACAACACAATATTTCTGTAAATTTAAGACTTTTTCAGGCCTAAAATTTGGATTTTGAGATTTAAGACATTTTAAGACTTTTTAAGACCCCGCGAACACCCTGTGTAAAGCTGCTTCAACCATTACACTTAATAGTTTTAAGAGACATGTTTAAGGGATCTTCATTCATTTATTCATTTTCTTTTCAGCTTAGTCCCTTTATTAATTAGGGGTTGCCACTGCGGAATTAACCGCCCGATATATTCAGCATCTTTAGTTAAGGAGAGATCTCCACTTTATCATATTTGATGGGAAAATGCGCTTCATGCAAAAGCAAAGTTATATAAAGCTTCAAGCATCAGAAACAGTACTCGGTATCAGCTGCTCACCATGACAAGGAATCGGAAATCAACATCAGCTGCATAAATCCTGATCGGAGCATCCCTAGTAGATGATACTCAGCTATATACAGTTGAAGTCAGAATTATTAGAATTTTTTGAATTTTTGAATTTTTTTTCTTTTTAAATATTTCCCAAATGATGTTTAACAGAGCAAGGAAATTTTCAGTATGTCTGATAATATTTTTTCTTCTGGAGAAAGTCTTATTTGTTTTATTTCGGCTAGAATAAAAGCAGTTTTGAATTTTTTAAACAATTTAAGGTCAAAATTATTAGCCCCTTTAAGCTATATTTTTCAATAGTCTACAGAACAAACCATCATTATACAATAACTTGCCTAATTACCCTTCCCTGCCTAATTAACCTAATCAACCTAGTTATCCTTTTAAATGTCACTTTAAGCTGTATAGAAGTGTCTTGAAAAATATCTAGTCAAATATTATTTATGTCATCATGGCAAAGATAAAATGCCATGATAAAATGCCAAAGATAAAAAAGATAAAATGAATCAGTTTTTAGAAGTGAGTTATTCAAAATATTATGTTTAGAAATGTGTTGAATCTTCTCTCTGTTAAACAGAAATTGGGGAAAAAAATAAACAGGGGGGCTAATAATTCTGACTTCAACTGTAAACAACCAGGTGAAATGATAAAATAACACGTTACAGACATAAAAGTGTGTGATTTCCTTCTTTTAAATTCAGAGGACTGAAAACCTGTAGAAGAATGGAACATAATTTAAATCTAGGTGGATGTACTGTTGCTTCGAAGAGTTGAGTGTTTTATTAGACAGCAATCAAAATCATATTTCTTCCACCTTAGTAACACTGCCAAGATATGAAATATGTTGTCTATTTCTGATGTCGAAAAGCTAACGCAATTCATGACCTCAAGACTGGACCATCGCAAAGCTCTGTTGGCTGGTTGTCCGTCATCTTCAATAAACAAACTAGTTAGTCCAGAATTAGCTGTTAGAGTTCACCAGGTCATGAAACGTTAAGAACAGAAGTTACATTTGTATTACATGTTTCTACCTCATGATATTCATTCTATAGTAAACAGAATGTATCTTCTGAAGATTTCAGAGGATGACAGGACCTGCAAGGATCTCATTAGATGCTACTTCTAAATCAAAATATTCCTTACTTTGTAATCATAGTCAAAGAATCCTCTTGCATCAATACCGTCATAGGTATTGATGCAAGAGGATCATCAATACTGTACCTAAGACCGTGTTGCCCTCTCCCCAAAATGTAAAAATTATTTTATACAAATACAAATAAGCTGAAGTAATGATGGTTTCAACAGAAGAACCCAGGCACAGCATCAATTTACAACCTCTAATCTCACATTATATCTGTGTTTAAAGGTTTATAATGTGTTATTAAAAATAAAAACCCTGACAGTTGCAAACCATGGTCAATTATAGGACAATGTCCAATCAAAATGAATATATTGCAAAAGGCCAAAGATTAAATATTATTAATATGTCCGTGATTTAATTCACAGGGGAGCTGAACTTTTGCCCCAGGTGAGGAGACAGGGTGCCTTGAGCTATCAGTATGAGGGGATCTCAGGGAGTCAGTACAAGCATGAAATAACAGAGGCCTGTGCACTGGCTCTGTCCCCCAGGAGTAGCCTGAGCTGTCTCCCCCTCCGGCCAAGAAAAGCAATCAAAAACTGAACAATCTCCCATGGACCTCACCTCGCTGTTTAATTACAGCACAGACTCACCGCGGCAGTCTACCTCACTTAGCTTATCCACGGTTCAGAAGAAAGACATGCTGCAATGTGATATTTACATTGGAAAACACAGCTGTTGAAGATGACATGTACTGAAAGAGAAGTAGGATTTGACCTGTCACATACAGGTATATATATATATATATATATATATATATATATATATATATATATATATATATATATATATATATATATATATATATATATATATATATATATATCCCAGTACTGGGTTGTAGCTGGAAGGGCATCCACTGCATAAAACATATACCGAAATAATTGGTGGTTCATTCCACGGTGGCAGCCCATGATAAATCAGGGACTAAGCCTAAGAAAAATGAATGAATGAATGAATGAATGAATGAATGAACTTAAAGGTATGTATAGTGATTCCAGTATGAACTGGAAAATGCAAATGGTATATCATAAAAATTAATAATGCACCTATTTTAAGTGCATTGAGTTAATGTGCACTGACCACCGAATTTACCCCTCGAATTAAAAGCTCGTTTTTGACCATGTTTGGAATTTTCATGAAGATTAATGTGCTCTGCTCTAGTGCTCTGCAACTTCCCAGCAGGCAAAGGACGTCAACAAGACCACACAATGACATTGTACCCTAATGCCGTAGGGACGTTGCATTTTGTTTGGAAAAAAAAATTTGGTTGATGTCAGAACCCAACGTCAGGCTGACATCAATGTCCAACGTCCAACCTAACATCAACCAAATATCAACGTAATGTTCAACATTAATCAAATAAATGTCAGTATTTGACATCAATATGACGGTTTAAGATGTTAAAGATGTTTCAGCAGGTTTCATCACACCAAATTTAAAGAACTTTCAAAGACCATTATGAATGAAATTTTAGACTTTCACAGGGCAAAAGGTTAAAAATTGTTTTTGTAATAACCAGTGGATTTTATTTACTTGCCCCATTAAAATTAAAATTTTGTTTTATATAGTTATAACATAAATACACAACATAAATTTATGCATAAATACATGGAGAACTTTAAAACTAATGTTATTTTAAGGATGTAAGGAAGACAATTAAACTATATTGCTAAATAGTTAATAAATGTTAATTTTGTTAAACGTTTTTAGATGGATTTGTTGGTTGTACTGACTGCTTGTTAAGTCTGACGTCACGTGAAGCAGCTTCCAGGTCCAGGCACTCTATCAAACTGTATGGGGAGACTCAACAAATGGCAATTTTAAACATTAACAAAGCGAAGTAATACTTTCAAAAATCACGATATATATCCATGCCTTATATTAGATGGTCAGAAAGTGATACATTTTTTATAAATTGTTAAAATATTGGTGTCTGTGATGCAGTAAGTCCAGAGACTGATGCGTACACCATGATTTTATATGAAATTTACTTTAATGACTGATATGACTAAAAAGTGGTCATAAATGAATATTTTCTTAATTCAAATGAGTAGCGGCTTGGACCAGAAACAGTATTTCATATGTCACGACTTAACAAGCAGATAGCTTTACACAGACAATTAGCGAAAATTAAGACCTGTTTAAAAGTATATTTAAGACCTACAACGGCATATTTCACTGAATTTAAGACTTTTTAGATTTAGTTTTTAAAATTTAAGACATTTAAATTTTTTTTTACATTTTAAACGTCATTTGATATCAAAATAACGTTGACCTTAGACACTGGCTAGACATTGAATTTTGGTCTCCTGAAGTTACAACCTAAATCTAACCTAATATTAATGTCTTATGATGTAGTGTGCCTGCTGGGTTGTGTCAATGCTTGAAATTTACACACACACATACACACACACACAGCATGATGTACTCTGAAATATACACATGCAAAATAATCATACTTCAGTTGTCAAAAAAAGTTTTAACAAATTAAGTAGATTCTTTATTAAATGACAATATTTTCAACTGAAGGGGTATAGAGGCTTATTTTAGTCATGGGATGATAACTGTTTTCACGGTACACTGCGGTTTGGAAAAGTCAAGATTTTAAAACTGGCTAATTTTTATTCTGTTATACTATTCCTAAGGTATGATTAATGTAATGTTTTTTTTTTTTTTAGTTTTTCTGTTGTTTTTTAGGACAACAGTATCTACAGCAGAAAAGATTTCCAAAGATGCCATTTTAAATTGTAAAGAAATCTGTGTTTTGGAACCTAATAAAGGCAGCAGAAGATTCATTTGAATTATTTAGCCTGACATGTTTACTGCTCCAAAATATTTTAAATGTTTTTTAAAAGGTGTTTGTTTTTTACTCAGACATTTAAAAAGAATATATTTTAAAGCAGTAATCACAATCCCTTGAAACCGTGATATTTTTATCCAAGGTTATCACATCGGCCCATGTCTAGTTTATTTCAGCTAGAAGTGAATGGAATGAAATTAAAGATTGCTCCTAAGTTGTGCTATGGGAAAAATAGGTTAAATTATTATAAGTATCAATGTTTCCATCTAAAAATGTGAATTAAATTGATGCACAAAACTAGAATATCACAAAAAAGATGTGCGAGCGTTTCCATCCAATGAGTCAAAGTGAGCAAAATCGTCACTTCCTGATTAACTGGCGCCAATTATCAAAAGTAGCAATGGAATTTGCTGTGACAGAAGAAGCTGCATGAATCTTTTCTTCATTTAATAAATGACCTGTGCCTCAGAAGACAATGCAGACATGCAATGCTTAGTGACATTTGAAGGCATGAAATGAGGAGCATAGACGCTCTTGACAGTTCTAGATGTAATTATTAATATAATAACACTAATACTAAAATGTTACTGCATTTTAGAATGACCAAAACAACATTTCAGTTTTACAATGCGGTCAACCTGCTGGTTTGTCCATTCACACCAATTTTTTATCATCACATGATTTTTTATAACAAAATCACATGACTTTTTTAATGCACATAATGGAACTTGTTCGGTAAAAGTGTTTCCATCGTAGTTTATGTGCATTTATTTTATAATTTTTTTTATCCTACTCAGTTATGCGCATCCGTTTTTTTTATGTGCATTTTCAAAACTGATGTGCATCTTAGCGTTTTCATCAACCAATTTTTTATGCGCATATCCAAAATGTGCATAAAAATATGTGGATGGAAACATGGCTAGTGATGCACTAAATATGATTTTCCATAGCTGAATCTGATTTTTTACAAGTAAATTTGCTGATTCTACAGTGTGGGCCATTTATATGGAGACACCTTCATAAAATGGGAATGGTTGGTGATATTAATGTCCTGTTTGTGGCACATTAGTATATGTGAGGGGGCTTACGTTAAATTACATTAAAACCAAGCACACCATTGTTTTTCTCAGTTGAAATTCCCAATACGTTTATTAAGGTATATCCATATAAATGGCCCACCCTGTATATCAGCTATATTCAGCTATATGCTATATTAGGTTTTTTTTTTTTACTAGAAGCTAGGGGAAAAAATTGTATTTGAGCAACATGTTTATTTGCTACACCGCATGGTGAATCTGTAGTCATTTCAAATAAAAAGCAAACACTCCACTATAATCATAATCCACACAAAGGAGCAACACATTATCTTGGGTAGTTGGTGATTTCAAAATATAATGTGGAAAAAAACATGATATGTAATAATAGTATGTTATTATTATATTATGCTACATAAAACATACTGGCACAAACATAAAATAGTAGATATACTGACTAAAACAAATCCATTCTCTTCCAGCAGGTGCAGCATACAGAACTGCAGGAGTAACAGCATTTCCTTGGTTACAGCAGTAAGCAAAGCAGCTGCTCTTGTCTTTTTTAATGTGCATTATTCAGCGATTATCTAAGAAGAAAATACCATCTAAACTTTTATTTAAATTAAAAGCAAACACTACACTTTAATCGTAATCCACACAAAGGAGCAACATACATTATCTTGGGTAGGTTCCACTCATAAATACCTAAAAAAAAACACACCACAATATTTAGGTGGGTAAACCACGCCTGATTATTTTCCTCCAACATTTCACACATCATGAACAGCATGTATGCCAGTGGGTTTTTCAAACTGCCTACTAATTTAACTATAATCCACACAAAGAAAAGATATTATCAGATGCACGATTATATTAAATCAAGTCCATATACATTAAGTATAGATGTTTACTCAAGCTTTAAAAAATAAACAAGCTTTAAAAATAAAGTGATTACCTGAATAAGCTGTAATGAAACACATAAACATGATCCGTACAGTATTTCAAAGTTTGTTCAAATAAATTAATCTAGTGTTTCTCTGTGTGTTTTGGCTTTAAAAAATCTGTCAGGATCATCAAGACTCGCTGGGTGCATCTGTTATCACATTCAGCTTCTCTAATCTTTGTAACAATAATAAAATCCCTATAAGTTATGATTATATCAACAAAAAGGGCCAACAAAGATGTATTTAGAGTTGTATTTTATGGTTTTAACATACTGTATATGAAAACAGAGGCATGAATTAATATCATCTTCTGCTTAAAGACGAGATTTTGAAGATTACTGGCATCCTTTCACTCCAGATAAATGACAGTAAGAGCTGAGTGATATGACACGATGCATAAATGTGCATTAAACACTTATATTCAATAGTCAACATGTGTTTGTTGCCTCGTTACAAACATATGTGGCAAATTTCAGAATGTACACAGTAAACTAACAAAATATACACTCACAAAAATATTTTTGCTGTTTGTTATCTAACTACTTATCTAAAATGAGCTGAATCAACACAATTCTCAAGTCGTTTGAGGGACAACCTAATTGTTTTATCTTCAATCAACTTAAATTTGTAAAAACAATTAGGTTAACTTAATCAATTTGTGTTGGGACAACATGAAGGAATTGACCCAGCAGTTTTTTTACAGTGTAATTTAAGACACCTTAAGCCTCTTTCCCAAATTTTGCAATCTAATGACAAGCTGTGATGAGATGAGACACTCCATGCTGAGATGAGACACTGATTACATTACTCCAAACTATAAATACAATATTGTTTTCAAAATAAAAGTCCCACATACATACCTAGTAAGTATAATGCAAGTATAGATAAACATAAAAAAGATGTAGATAAAAAATCACTGTTGTATTCTCAATAGAAAAATTGTGGCCAATCAAATGCAGCCTAAGCCATGCATATTAATTATCCCCCTTTTCAGAGTTTGTGTCTAGTTCTGATTGGCTTGTTTTTCACTGGGATTTTACACAGGAATTTACATGAGAATGTAGAAACAGGTGTGTGAGGCTCACAGTATGTCATTTCCATACTAAACTCTTTATTATTCAGCTATAGCCATATGTTCATTCTATGACATCTTTAAGTTTTCTAATAGCAGGCCAATGAATATTCTAATAACAAGACGAGTGTGAGGATAAATATGAACTGCATTATAGAGGAGCTTATTGGTAGTTTATTGGCACAATAATTGCTTAATCAGGCATAAATACTGATGCAGGAAATCTCAAAATGCCAATTAATCATCCAATTAATCAGCCTTGGTCTTACAAATTGAAACATACCCAGTTTACTATGACTCATCAAGGTACTGTAAGTTCTCACTACATAATCACTTAGCAAAACTGTTGTTGTAATGTGGCTAATAAGGGATTTTTCCTACCACAGTAGCTTAGTTGTAAAGAAGCTTTCAGAAATCCCTCAGGCCAAGGACTTTCAATTAAAAGCACAAAACAATAGGCTCACAACAACAGCGACAATGCTCGCAGACGAACACAAATCAATGCAACTGAAGATTCAATGCAATGCTCTATGAAGAGATGCATGAAAAAACATTACAACTGGAAAAAAGGAATGAAGTGAAATGAAAGGAATGCTAAAAGATTAAAACCAAATTCAGAACCAGAAATGGAATGTCTGGAATAAAGTGATGAAAAAAGGACACATTTTAGCAGGGAAAACATAATTTCTCTTGCAAAATGTGCTTCTCCCCTGGTTCAAATACTTCACGATGCCATCTGGTTTCCTCAAAAAGCCTTCCTCCTTATAGCCATCATCATAGAGTGCATTGTTGTGGCAACCATAGGGAAGAAAACCAGCAGACGCTATGACTAAACACTAGACAGAAAAAAAAACTAAACGAAAAAAAAAAATAGCCCATTGATAGACTTGTGACTCAGTGAGTGAGCGGCACAGATTGGGCTGACATGGTCCTCAAAACAGCCAATGTATTCAATCGGAATGTAGTTTTTTTTTCGCATTTTATAAGACTACAAACAGTTTTTATGTGCTCAAACCTGCACAATACTCCTATATAACATAGTACAGTATCTTAAACACATTCTATAGTCCACACAAATCTACAGAGCATTGACATCTCAAGCAGAACCTGGAAAATCACTGAAGGTCAGGAGTGGTCGCAAGGTTTTAAGGCCAAGGTGCCCCAAAAAATGTCAGTAACAACTGATTAAGCATGAATTTGTTCTTGAATTCTAAAACATTTGAGAAAAAAAAAAGTAAATTTTATTACTGTAACTAAATAATCACAGCTAGTTAATGAACTATTTTATACATAATAATACACGTGTATAAGGCATGGGCCAGTATAAGATTCTGACGATATGATAACCTTAAATATCACGGTTTTACAGTATCACGGTATTGTGACTACTGCTCTAAAATATTTTCCTTTTAAATGTCTGGGTAAAAAACAATTTTTTCCTCTTTGAAAATAATATATTTTATTCTTTGAAATATTTAAAATATTTTAAAGCAGTAAACATGTCAGGCTAAATAATGAAAATTAATCATAGACTTCTGCTGTCTTCATTAGTTTCAAAACCAGATTTCTTTACAATTTAAAATGGCATCTTTGGAAATCATTTCTGGAGATACTATTATCCTAAAAACAAACAAAAAAAGTAAATAAAACAATCTTACACATACCTTAGTAAAGGTATTACAGAATATGTTGGCGGTTTTAAAACTTTGACTTTTCCAAACCTTGATATAGCTTGAAAACAGTTATTGTCCCATGCCTAACGTGTATACTTTATTATTTATTTTTTAAAACTGATCTTATAAATCTTCTTTTTTTTATCTTTTTAGCAGAAGAATCCAGCACATGGTGTCTGTAAAACCAAATTTCCTTTTATCTACACTTTTACATCATATATTTGATCACAAAGGGATACATCACAGAAAAATGAAAATTCTGTCATCATTTACTGTCATCTTTAACCTTTATGAGTTAATTTCTTCTGTTGAACGCAAAAGATTATATTTTGAAGAAAGCCAAAAACCTGTAACTATTGACTTCTATATTATTTGTTCTTCCTTCTATGTAAGTCGATGGTTAGGTTTTCCTCTTTCTTCAAAATAATCAAAATGTTCATTGATATGTAATGTATAAGTAAAATGAAACGTATAAGATAAATTATATTAAAATTTTAATTTGTATGTGAACTATCCCTCTTAAAGATGGTCTAAAATGCTTTTTATGTAGTTCTGCGACTATTATGCACACTCATGTTTTAAACTATGTATAAACTATCTATATGCAGGCATCCCTTGTAAGCAGTCCATGATGCCCAAAGAGAGCCGACAGTTTTTTTCCAAGTAAAACAACTCTGTAAAAAACAGTAATGTTGAAATTAAATGCAAATGTAGGCTGCTGACTATTTGTTTGACACCATGATGTCCCTTCAGAAATCTGTTTATGTAAGCTGCTCTTGAAATCATGATGTTCCAAAATGCTGTCAATGTAGGGAGCTCACTACAGTATGTCTTACGACACATGCCAAAAAAAAAAAACCTTGGTTTCGAGACAAGTGTCAGAAGTGAGCAGGGTTTAACGAAGCCAGAAGTCGCATTACTACACACACTACGAATACCTCCTAATCACATCACGTAATATCAATGTTCACTATTTAAAAGCAGTGATGAAATGCATTATTATTGATAAAGTGTTGCGTTTTCATTCGTATCTCACGCAGAAAAACACGTTGGATCACTTACCTACACTTGAAGCTGCCAAATAGTGGTTATTTCTTCACGCCGAGAGGTTTTCACCACATACCAGCTTAAATGTTGAAATAATTTCCTTTATCAGAGGCACTTGTGCATGTTTTCGCGCATCCCGGGCCTCCAGTCAGAGAGCAGGTGGACGCGCCTCCCGTCAGTGATGGAGAACAGCCCGCTGATTCTCTTTCCTCTATCGCTCCATCTCCAATGACAGCAGGACCGTGTCGTTAAAAAGCAGCGCTCTTCAGCTCCAGCACGTCTCCATCTGTAAATCAGGTGCTGGATGCTGCCATTGTTCGGGCTGCTGGATCTCGGTGTGATGGGCGCAGTCTCGTAAGCGCGCTCGCTGTTCCCCTCGCGCGTCTCTCTCCGGCTCGTGAGAGTGCGCGCGCCCTCAGTGCTCACAGGCTCGTGACGTGTGTGTGAATGGGAGGTGCTACAGGTGAAAAGGCCAAAAAGTTTGCTTTTTTTCTTTTATTAAAATGGAGCGTTACCGCAATCACAATGAATACACAGAAATAACTTGATCAGGTCATATTTCTAAACTATGCAAATTACTCATCGTCTGATGTACATAACTCGTAATAACACATGTTTTAAGACAATTTTGTGGTAAAGTACTTTCAAAAATTTAATTTAAGAAGTCAACTTCCAGGCCTGTGTTTTTTTCTTAAAAGTGGATCTTTTTTGCAGTTATACACCTCATTTTACCCAGCTAGCAAAAGTCATGTGGCTTAAATCCGGCCCACACCAGACACTTAGATCCGGCCCACATACCGCATGGAATGATGGCACTTGGGCAGTCTGCTCCTGTTTGCCAGATCTGGGCCACAATTAAGCCATAGCAATATCACATATCAGCCAAAATTCAACTGACCCTATTCTGGGCCACAGTTTGCTTTTATTCTGGCCCAGATCCGGCCCACATCAGACACTTTCATCTGGACTACATTCTGAATGGAATGATGGTTCTAGGGCAGTCCTCTTCTGTTTGTCAGATCTGGGCCACAAATTAGCCAAAGCTTTTATTCTGGCCCAGATCTGGCCTACACTTACATTTGCTGGGTGTGGCAAAGTACAAAAATTCCAGCATGCATTGCAGTGTGAACACATTATATAGCTTATTGATGCTATAGTTTTCATTATTTGATTTTGATTCTGCTGTTTATGTCGACGTTGTTGATTTTGTCGCTTTTAGCACCCTGTTTGTGATGTTTGTGAGTTTTGCTCATTTTGTTAATTGTCACCATTGTTGAGGTTTATACGCTGATTATTGATGTCTCTGTGAGCAGAAGTTGAACCATAGAATTTGTTTAGCTTATAAACCTTCATAACTCTGTGGCATGTGCAAGCATGTTATGTGCAAGCATGTTAGTTACTTCTAATAATGGATTGAACATTGGTTAACATCAGTGAATTATATCATTTCATCACAGGTTGTGCCTCACATAATTTTATTGTTTGTTTTTTTAACTTGGCTTGTTTGCTGTAATGATTAAACTATTTGAGCAAAGTTCTTAAAAGTTACAGCAGCCCAAAAGAAAATTTATATTAAGAGGTTCAAGACTAAGAGCCCAAGTAAAGCAAACACTTTTCTCCATGATGGTGACTTTAGTCTATGTGGTTCACATATGTTTTAAAATAACTGGGCCACATTTGCCATATCTTCTCTGGGCCGCTTTAGGCTTATAGCCACATTAGCCAGAGCTAACTGTGCCAAATATTTGACAAAAGTGGCCCACATTTGTTTTAGGATAACTGGGCCATATTTGCCATACCTTCTCTGGGCCACTATAGGCTCAAATCCACAATAGCCATAGCTTACTGTGCTGAATATTTGCCAAAAGTGGCCAACATATGTTTTAAGATAACTGGACCACATTTTCCATATCTTCTCTGGGCCACTATAGGCTAATGGCTGCATTAGCCAGAGTTTACTGTGCCAAATATTTGCCAAAAGTGGCCCACATATGTTTAAAAAAAACACATTTGTATGCTATCTGGGTAAGCACTATTCTGAATTAGCTTGTCGAGTGGTCATCATAACCACACTTTTTGACTATTTTAGCCAAAATAGTATTCAAATCAATTTTAATATGGGCCGCTTTTGGTGCTTCACATCTTTTTATTGGTAATTTTTTTCTCCAAGAAAAAAACTCCAAGATTTACAATAAAAGTTAAAATGTTTTCTCTATTTAAAAACAATACAGTGACAAACGAAATATTTGTTACCATTGGCCAAAACTGAGGAGCATAATAACAACAATGCGACAGCCAACAGATTCTGCTTGTTCTTAAACCCTTTTTAATAGTTTTTTTCACCATGATGGCATAGCAGTCAAAATAGGACAAGTGAGCTCATGCATATGGGACAAATGCTGGATCTTTGTCAGTGAGGGGTGGGTCTTCCGAACCCCCAAACCCACCTGGCTGCGGGCCTGACTTCTATACACCACAGCTGTAGGCTATTTAACTGATAAAAAAAAAAAAACAGTAATATTGTTTTTTAATGTATTTATTTTATTTTTATTTGAAATAGTTTTTTGTTCATAAATATATTTTTATCTGTTCATTTGTTTCTCAGGTTAAAGCTTAATGTGACTATTTTCAGTTTCATAAGGTTCCTTTTACAGCATCGATGTTGTAAATGTCATTAAAATACATTCAGTTAAATAAACTTAATTATTTATTTAGTTGTTCAAGCGTAAATCGAGATGAAAGACATAACATAACCGCTAATGTCGTCAGGATCAGCAAGTGAGCGCAAAAACTCTTGAAAATACTGGGGTAAAATAAACTAATATTTTAAAGACATAGCAGGGGAAAATGGATTTTAATGCAGTTCTTCTTGTCCAGTCTGAGACCCACTTTATATCATATATCAACCAGGCAGTGAAGATCATTGATTTTTTTAAAAATCAGACCTTAAACATGGCAATTTTATAATGGAAAGACAGTTCACTGGAAGCGATGAGGCTGGCTGACTAAATTAAAAGTCTGTGTGCATATACCCTATTTAGTGAATTCTTTCCTAAAGGAGCACTTATTTTATGACAGAAAATGAAAAGTTGCTACTTTCTAGGTAGATATGACTATAGTTTCATTCTGGCGTAATAGTCAAGTAACTTTGCTGCCATACCATAGCTGCAGCAGGCCAATGATATTACAAAGCACCTGAAATAGGTCCCCAGCACCAAGCCCTAGACTTGCACCACCATCATTGCAACTACTGCAGCCATGGTTAACGAAACACATCATCTAAAATGCATTAATGGTCATTATAACGCTTTATAAATGATAGAAATGAAAACATGATTTCACAGGAATTATTATCAGGCACTTCAAATTATGCATATTAAAACTCTAGTAAGCAGCACGGTGATGCAGTGGGTAGCACAATCGCCTTACAGCAAGAAGGTCGCTGGTTCGAGCCCCCACTGGGTCAGTTGGCATTTCTGTGTGAAGTTTGTATGTTCTCCCCATGTTTGCGTGGGTTTCCTCCGGGTGCTCCGGATTTGTGGATAAATGAAAACTCTAGTAAACTAAAAGGAACATTTCAGGTCCTAAGTAGACCTGATTGCTAGGGGGACCCGATTTGTCATGACAATGGCAGGAAAGTTCCTTGATTATTACTCTGGAGAGTATATTTCATAAATAGAAAATGTTCATGTTCTGTCAGTCTTTGTAGGGGAGCGCGTGGCACAAAGTCTCTTGGGGTAAAATGTAACATGGAGTTTTAAGATATTTGCTCAGGATTAACTATGGAATGAAGCCACCACAGTATCGGCACATGTCTTCCTGCCAATTATTGAAAAAGTTTGGTGAAATGAGGATAAGAAACACAGGAGAAACCATTTTGCATCATAGAAGTATTTTTTATTGTAGTCAATATATATATATATATTTAATAAGTAAAATCTTATATTGTTGGTATTAGTGTCGTCTAGGCTAAAAGATGGAACTATTTTGAAAGATGTAAAATACACAGTGACTCCTGGTTAGTTTTGGGGAAAACACGACACAGCGGGGTTAGTTGTAACAGGGTAATGTTGAGAACTTTTCAAATAAAAAAAAAATTTAATATAAAAGATTTTTTAATAGAAAAAAATAAATTGTATTATTTTATTTTTAAGCAAGTCTTACAGCTAACCCGCAGGTAAATAAAATTTTTACTCCTGGCATTTTTGACAATACTGCACAGAAAACCACAGGTCTGGCGATCATACAACCAGTGCTCATTTGTAGGAAAGGCTTGTGTAAAAAAATATGGTTGGTCTAACCCCATTACTTTGTTCATTATTTGGCCAAAACCAAAAAGTGTTTTTTGTGCCCCGCTCTCCCCTACACAACGAAACGACAAAACAATGCAGCTAATGGTCTAATCTAATTCAATGATCTATGCTAAGCAAAGCTAAAATTGCTCCCATAGACCCGAAGATTGGCTGAATGGATTCTAAAACTGGTAATAGTCAACTGTTAACTCTAGAGGAGTTGTAAAATGGGGATGTTTTGAGAAAAAGTGTGTGTTCCTTTAATAAAATCATAAATTTTTTGGCCATTTTTCATTTTTTGCCATTTTAATCTAAAATATACTATAAACACACACACCTGAAGTAAGGCTACTACACTGTAAAACCCAAAAAGTTAAGATAAAGCAAACCATTTGAGGAAACCGATTGCAACAAACCATTTAAGTTTAAAAATTAATCCTAATGAGTACTGTGAATTTAATCCATTTGAGTAAATGAAGCAATTTGAGCACAGTAACACCCAATAAGTTAAAGCAACTCAAACCATTTGAGTTAAAAATAAATAAAAATCTATATAAGTACTGTGAACTTACCCCATTTAAATTGAAGTAATGAGGTAGTTAATTAACTCATTCAACACTGAGTTCAAAACTCTTTTCAAATAAGTAGAATTAACTTTCAGTAAATTTTAAGTTAACTACTCTCATTTCATTTGATAAAGTTGACTGTTGGGTTTTACGGTGTATCAGATTTCTAAAGGTTAATTTTATTATTATTATTATTATTACGTTATTATTGTAATTATTTTATGTTCTAATTTTAAAAAAAGCTCATATTAAAAAAACGAACGCTGAAATTCAGCCTGTGCCACTGAGCAAAGCAGCATATTTGAGGCGAGTGTTCAAAGCTGCAGTTTTGTGTTGCTCTCCCGCTGCCTCCATTTCTATTGTGTGATTCCCAGCCTACGTAGAGACATTATCCTAATAAACAGTGAAATATAGTCCTCATTAAGCTCTGATCTTTGGAAGCAGCACACACACATCACTATAGACATGGACATCTGTGGATGGTAAGGTTCATTTGGCCTTCCATCATAAACCAGCACAACATACTGTACAAATGCTTCCACAATTAAATGACTTCAAATTTGCGGGTGACATGCTGCCAAATATTCTATAAGAAATGGAGAGGAAGCTGTTCTTCATCACAGTTTGTACAGAACGCACAATTAAAAAATGAGTAGGAATCAACCCAGCTAATTTAGACATTTTGTTTATTTTTGTTCTTTCATTTACTTGATAATTAACCATGAGCAAACTGCACAAATTGACAAGCAAATCCTGTTCACCTCAACATTCACTAAAATACAAAAGTGTTCAAAGGAGCTATGACCTTCGTTTTGAATTCGGTTATTTAGGTTTCTTGTTTACTGTGTAGTTGTATTGTTTTTTTTACAGTATGATTGTATTGTTCTGTCGAGAAGGACAGAAAGGAAATGATGGGTATGTAAATTGATTAAATCAACCAAGCACAAAAAGAAAAGATTAAATGACTGACATATTAATAATGTTTCATGTGTTTTAATTAAATCAGATAGTGATTTTCTACAAATTCCTGCTTTTTAGTCAGCAAGCATAACGCTCTGGTTACTAAAGTAACCCTAGGGGAATGGAAATGCTTTAAGTGGATTTAATCCATGTATAGGGATGTCGTTCAGAAAACCAATCGTCTGAAAGAGTATGTAAAGGGACCAATGAAATGCCAAATGAATTGGCAGCGTCAGCTTGCGCACCTGATGCTTGTTGCAATCAATTTAGCATAAAAGCACAGGGAAAGCAAGAATACTTTTTAAACTGAAGAGACTGATACCTACAGCTAAGGAACAATCATTATGGCGATGCAATATAGCATTTCCGTTCCCCTCCTCATAGAACGAGGGTTACTTTAGTAATCAAAATGTTCCCCTTCGGATGGGGAACTTCAATGCTATAAGTGGATTTAATCCACGTTTGGGGAAATGTCTGTAAAACGCCATAATGACTGCACTTTACCTTTGCCTCCGATGAGTGGATAGCCAGGCATAGCGTGAGCGCTCCTGCATCATAGAGAGGCGCGGTCTTCCAACGTGATCCCTGGCCCTTACTTATCCCACTTCAAAGAAAATTTACAGATTTAGATATATTTTCAGAAAGCAAAGCGTCTAGATAATTTCTAGGAATTGAATCCGACAGTATGTTGGGAAAGCGTACAGTCCCAATAGGGAGGATGCTGCAGAGGCCACCTGCTGCCCAAATGGGGAGATATGATGGCACAATATATGGACTAGCCCTGAGAAGGGGGAGTACGCATATAATAAGATGGTTAGCGGAGAGGGAAGACACGGGTCCATCTGTGAAGGGGAGACTACATCGTGGCTGAATAAGCATATGGGATCGCCTAGTCGGGATCACGCAGAGCAGGCACCTATACCCAAAACGCAGGCTGACCAGAGGGCAGAACTACAACATAATGGGCCAGCGAGTGACTCCTCCGCTGAGTCAGTGCTGGGGGCCTTGGAGGAATCTGCAGGGCTCACCTAAGCAGGGAACTGACAGAGTGAATAAGCGCATGTATCTCCGTGTTAGGGAGAATGGCGCAGCAAGCATGTTTCAACACCTTAACCGAGTTGTTTCCTCAATCACCAAGGGTTACCTAATACCCTTGTGGAAACCGGTTCCACTTGCAGATTGTAAAACCTTGCAAATGTATTAGGTGTCGCTCAGCCCGCAGCTCTACAGATGTCTGTTAAAGAGGCTCCGCGTGCATGCGCCCAAGAGGATGCAATGCTCTGAGTGGAGTGCACACGCACTCCTGGGGGACACGGCTCGGCCTGGCTCTGGTAAGCTAGGGAGATGGCATCCACTATCCAGTAGGCCAACCTCTGTTTTGATACGGCACTTCCCTGCTGCTGACCACCATAACAGACGAAGAGCTGCTCAGATGATCTAAAGCTCTGAGTGTGGTCCAGATAAACTCCCAAAGCGCGAACTGGACAAAGTAATGAAAGGGCTGGGTCTGCCTCCTCCGGGGCAGCGCTTGCAGGCTCACTACCTGGTCTTTAAACGGTGTGGTAGGAACCTTGGGCACATATCCCAGGCGGGGTCTCAGGACAATGTGACAGTAAGCCAACCCGAATTCCAAGCACGTGTCTTCAGAGCTGAGTCGAGTGGTTCGAAGGGATCTGTACGCAGGCTCATGAGAACGAGGGTGAGATCCCAAGAGGGCATGAGAGGGGGGCGTGGTGGATTAATTCACCTAGCGCCTCTGAGGAACCGGATGATGAGGTTATGCCTTCCCATGGTGCTGCCAGCCACCGCATCATGATGAGCGGAGAAGGCAGCCACGTAAACCTTGAATGTGGAGGGTGACAGCATGCTCTCCAGCTTCTCTTGGAGGAAAGAAAGCACAATGCTGATCTGGCAATCTCGGGGGTCTTCTCTGCGAGAGACGCACCATTCACTGAATAGACTCCACTTCAGGGCGTAGGCGCGCCTCGTGGAGGGGGCTCTAGCCTGAGTGATGGCATTAACCACCGCAGTAGGTAGGTTACCCAAGTCTTCCTCGAGTCTAAGGACCACACGTGGAGGTTCCAAAGATCGGGGCGAGGGTGCCAGATGGTGCCCTGTCCCTGAGAGAGTAGGTCTTCTCTCAAAGGGATCTGCCAGGGAAGGGCCGTCGTGAGGAGGGAGAGCTCTGACATCCAGGTCCGGTTGGGCCAGAGAGGCGCAACTAGCAAGACCTGCTCCTCGTCCTCCCTGACCTTGCACAGTAACTGCGTGAGCAGGCTCACTGGGGAAACGCAAATTTGCGCACGCCCCGAGGCCAGCTGTTGGCCAGTGCATCCCTGCCGAGAAAGCCCTCGGTCAGGGAAAAAAAAGCAATGAGCGTTCTCGGGGGAAGCAAACAGATCGATCTGGGCTTCCCCGACTCGCACCCATATCAGCTGAACAGACTTGGGGTGGAGTCTCCATTCTCTGGGACGTAAGGCTGCCGTGAGAGCGCGTCGGCTGCACGATTGAGCTCGCCTGGAATATAAATGGTGCGCAGCGATTTCAGCCGCGTATGACTCCAGAGGAGCAGACGGCGGGCGAGCTGAGACATGCGGTGAGAGCAAATACCCCCCATGCGGTTGATATACACCACCGCCGCCATGCTGTCCGTTCTGACCAGCATGTGCTGCTGCTCCAGCACCAGTAAAAAACGGTGGAGAACGAGAAACACTGCCAACAGCTCTAGGCGATTGATATGCCAATGCAACTGGGTTCCTTTCCACAGGCCCGCAGCTGCATACCCGCAACACACAGCCCCCCAGCCCGTGCTGGAAGCATCTGTTGAAACGACAACATGACTGGACTCCATGAGGCACTCCAGTCTGTAGGAACGAGGGGTCGTTCCCAGGGCTGAGGGCGCGGCAATACAGCGCAGTAACAGTGACTCGGTGTGTGCCCGCTTGCCATGCGCGTCTGGGGACTCGATCGTGAAGCTAGTGCTGAAGTAGTCTCATATGGAGTAATCCGAGCGGCGTGACAGCGGCTGCGGATGCCATATGCCCCAGGAGCCTCTGAAATAATTTAAGTGGGACCACTATTTTGCTGTCGAACTCTTTCAGACAGTTCAGCATTAGTTGAGCACGCTCTCCGGAGAGGCACACTGTCATGGTGACCGAGTCCAGCTCCAGCCCGAGAAAAGTAATCCTCTGCATGGGGGCGAGTTTGCTCTTTTCTCAGTTGACCTGAAGCCCCAACAGGTGGAGGTGCCGGAGCACCTTGTCTCTGTGCATTATCAATTGCTCCCAAGGGTGGGCTAAAATCAGCCAGTTGTCGAGATAATTGAGTATGCGTATGCCCGCGGAGACAGAGAGAGCCCGAAGGGGAGAACTTTGTATTGCCAAGCTCGACCTTCGAACACAAACCGCAGAAACTGACGGTGACATGGAAGAATGGAGACGTGGAAGTACGCGTCCTTCAGGTCTATCGCTGCAAACCAATCCTGAGGACGAACGCACTGGAGGATGCACTTCTGCGTGAGCATTCTGAAATGGCAGCTTGTGCAGACAGCAGTTCAAAACGTGCAGATCTAGGATTGGTCATGACCCACCGCTCTTTTTGGGCACGATGATGTACGAGCTGTAAAACCCACTCTCCATCTCGTCTGGAGGGACCGGCTTGATTGTATCCTTCGCCAGGAGGACAGCAATCTCCTCTCGCAAGACAGGGGCGGACAGGGGGCTGACCCTGGTGTAATACACACCCATAAACTTGGGGGGCCGTTTTGCGAAAGTGCTCTTTCATTGATGTTTTCGTGGCACTGAGAAGTGCCATTGGAAATGGGGCCAGCAAATTCCCTCTTCTCCGGATGACCTGTCTCAGGGACGCTTCGTGATCCGTTTACCAGACTTAACCGCGCCTTGGGCAGGGGGGCTGCCTGCTTCTGAGGTGCTCGACGCTCAACGACCTCGGCGAGGAGCAGCAGATGTGGATGGCTCAGCGGGCAGAGCGCGCTTACGGTCCCGCCAATAGATGACAATACCCGCCTTCAATTCCAGGGGGAATTCACCATCGGTGTTTCCGAAAAGGCCAGCCTGGGATATGGGGGAGTCAAGAAAGGGGACTTTGACGACTTTTCGCATATCAGCCAGGTTTAGCCAGAGGTGGTGCTCCTGGACCACTAATGTGGACATCGTCCTCCCCAATGCACACGCAGCGGACTTAGTGGTCTGAAGAGCATAGTCGGTTACGATGCGGAGCTCGTGTAGCAAGCTTGGGTCGGACCCACCCTCGTGCAGCCGGAACATAGCGTGCAAGGCGGAAGCAGCCTGGCCCACAGCCTTGTAAGCTCTAGCACAGAGGGAGGCAGATAACCTACAGGCTTTGGACGGGAGACGAGGCGGACCCCGCCAAGAAGAGGTGCCATGCGGACAAAGATTGACCGCAATGGCGCGCTCGACCTAAGGAATTGCCTCATACCCCCTGGTTGCTCCACCGTCAAGAGTGGTAAGGGCGGAGGGACACGCAGCACGGGCAGAAAAAGGTGCCCTCCAGGACTGTGTGAGCCTACTGTGCACCTCCAGGAAAAAGGGGACGAGAGGCTTCGAAGGCTTGGCCCTCTTGTCTTCTACGTAGCACCCATCTAGTCGGTCCGGCTGCGGAGCTGGGGAATAAACCATTTCCAACACCACGGCCGAAGCAGCCTGGGAAAGCACGGCTAACATGTCCCTTTCAGGATTCGTCTTGACAGCGCTCACCTGCCCGGAGGGGGTGAGCGGGTCTGGATCTTCGCTGGACAATGAAAGCCCACCCTCAGATGCAGCAGTGGACTTCTTGTCCCCGGTGTCATTGAGCGTAAGGGCTACCATCTGGTTAGACAGATCACTTCCTCCGCTTGAAGCTTGGATGTAGCACTTGGAGGAGCGGGAGGTCCGCGGGCTCGGAGGCGACGGATAATCTCCCACTGGAACCCTCAGACCTGCCAGAGTGCCCGCTGCAGTGCAGGGGACAGCTGGGGTGGTTCACCCTTGTGCAAGGGCTAGCCGCAATCTTAACTGCGCAACAGACATGGCATCGCAATGATGACATGAACTGCCCGCGAGCACCGCATTAACATGCTGGACTCCCAGACATGCAACGTAGGATCATCCAGGGACAGGAAACCACTGCATCCAGAAACGCACGGTCGGAGTGCCATCCTGAAAAGGACGTGCTGCACAAGGGAGAAGCCCAGCTCGACCGTCTGCCCCCGCGTGTACACACTCTGGACCGGGAGACCGCTCTTGTTCGCTCGAAATCGCTGGATATCAGCAGGAGGAACCCTCATCGACTCTCTCAGAAGGCTGTAGAAGTCTCTGAAGCGAAAAGGATGTGTCTTCTTGCTTTCACTGTGCTTTTATGCTAAATTGATTGCTACAAGCATCAGGTGCGCAAGCTGACGCTGCCAATTCATTTTGGCATTTTATTGGCCCATTTACATACTCTTTCAGATGATTGGCTTTCTGAGCGAAATCACCATATGTGGATTAAATCCACTTATAGCATTGAAGTTCCCCATCCGAAGGGGAACATACAAAATGTGATTTAAAAATGAATAATTAAACAAATAAATGAGATGTTTAATGAAGTTTTTTTTTTTCTGAAGTCATAAAGAATACATTTATTACAACCTAGAAAAAAAAATCCTAAAATAATAATGATGCAATTTTTTTTTACACATGTTTATAAATGTTCGCAATAAGAAATTAATCTTTATGCTCAATATATTACTGTCAATAAAACTGGTCTGTCAGTCCTATTTACAACAGCTTGTTTAACTAATAATGGTTTATACAAAAAGGATATTAATAAATATTATTTTATATACACATTACATTAATAAATACAAAAGTAATGCAATAAAAAAACAACACAATATGAGATCGACTGAATTAAATTATTAAAGAATTTATCAATTTGTGCAAGACGAAGGGCCCTATCATACACCCGACGCAATAAGGCGCCAAGGCCTGTTTGCCCTGACGTGTTGCTATTTTCAGACCAGCTTGACCTTAATTTTCCCATTTTCCACAACGTTGTTTAAATAGCAAATCCATTTGCGTCCTTTTGTGGACTCATGGGTGTTTCAGTCTAGAAAAGAGGTGTGTTAAGGCGGATTGTTGGCACGTTGCTATTTTGAGGAACTAAAATAGACTGCACAAAAGACCAGCTGAAAGCAGGTCTAAAGTCCAGCGCAGAGCACGTTAGTTGTGCGCCTCGCTTACACATTGCTTAAAACATGCAGGATGTACAACAATACACAAATCTTTACAAATGAAAAAGAATTAAAGAGTTAAAATATTACAAAAATTATTACTTTCTACATAAATATAAAAACCACTGCCTCCATGACTTCTTCACTTTGTTTTTTTTTACAACCATCACAGTAACATAAAAACAGTAGTTGTACTGAGGATTATCTATGCTATCTATTCAATTACCCAATAAATTGTATTTTTTAACGTCTACTCCCACCCCAACCCTAAACCCAACCGTCTCAGTTATGTAAAAACAGTAGTTGTACCAAGTATTATTTATGCTATCTATTCAATTACCCAATAAATTGTATTTATTAATGCTTACCCCCACCCTAACCCTAAACCCAATCATCACAGTTCTGTAAAAATATTAATTATTGTCATACAGTGTCATAAAAAATGCTACTATAATTGATGTGTATATCGTAAATCCGGCCAGCCGTGTATTAGATCTAGACTTTACCCTGTAACTTTCACTGAGAAGTGTTTCTCTGCCTGCATTAGACCCAGCCAATGTCCCGCCCTCGAAAGCCATGCACACCACCGTGATTGGTGGGTTCGTTCAACTCCGCACACAACACTGTAAAATTCCATACATAATCAAACTCGCGGATCGCACTGACATTAAACTTTCAAATTAAGGCGGGGGCCACAAACTATCGTCTACCGCATTTGGCCCGCGGGCCGCGAGTTTGAGACCCCTGCAATAGAAATTAGAAAACACTTTAACTATAATGTTACTATCATAAAGGTACAAATGGGTACCTAAACTGTACATATTAGTACCTAAAGTGCTTTTAAGCACCATAAAAAACCTTTTGAAAAGGAACCACCCCAGTGACAGCTTTTGTATTTTTATTTCTGTGTACATGATTCATGATGCTATCATGTCTCTGGACTAAGCATTATTTGAGTGTGTGTGTGTGTATGTGTGAGCAAGCAGTTTGTGAAACATTGTCATTCATTCATTCATTTTCTTTTCGGCTTAGTCCCTTTATTAATCTTAGTCCGTTTATTAATCTTATTCTCTTTATTAACTGGGAAACACCCATATATTCACACTCATACACTACGGACAGTTTTAGCTTACCCAATTCCCCTATACCACATGTCTTTGGACTCCACACAAAAACATCAACTAACCCAGCAAAGACTTGAACCAGTGACCTTCTTGCTGTGAGGCGACAGCGCTACCCTCTGCGCCACCGCGTTGCCCCTGTGAAGAATTGTGGCACCAGAAATCATTGGGAAACCAGCTTGAATCATTCATCACTATATAGTGCACTATGTGCCATTCACTATATAGAAAGTGTAACTGTCAGTTTGAATGCCATAGTTGCCTGTATGTTGATTGTGTATGTGTGTGTGAACAATGCATTTTCCTTCATGGGGCTTGCTTTAGATATCCCTGCTTTCCAGGCTTCCTCCATACATTGTTATGTTTAATAAAGGTAAAGGAATACAGATCAACACTGTCAACTTTATTATTTTCTTATATATGAAAGTGTTTTGATGAACCGTCTGTATGAATTCTGGCTTACATGTGAATATTGTGACCAATTGCAGCTGTCTCGTGGGGGCGGGGCACTTAAGATTCAAGTGAGCTTTCAATTGGTCAGATGATACATTGAGCAGCTGAAGTGCACGTCAATAAAATTGTGGGCAGGAGTGTGAAACTGTTCTGAAGCTTTGATTGCTTGCATCTAAATGCAACATTTGTCTTTGCTTTGGAGCACACTAGATAAACTTAAGACAAGTCATTGTGGTTACAGGAGGAATTTAGGGACAAAACATGACAAATATTCATAAAAAACATCTCTCTCTCTTAAATCTGCTTCAGCTTTTCATGACTTTAGTGGAATCCAGAACAGGGGTATGTTCTTCGTACCTCGCTTAAATTATTTAAGATGATTTCAATCTTTTAATCTTGGTTTTCACAAATCTCTGGCAAATTTGGTTCTTAAAAAAAGTTTGTGATCTATCAATCCTTGAAATCATGATCAGCAATGCAACGATTGGCTGACGGCACAGCAGCATAATGACATCATCAACATCATATATATATATATATATATATATATATATATATATATATATATATATATATATATATATATATATATATATATAAATATATATGCCATTGTTACGGTCAATTCAGTTTCAATTTAGTAACTACCCAAAGGATTTTTCTTGCTATAATTTATTGTTATTTCTAGACATTACTAAATTCATCCATAACAGAATTGACAAACAATATAAAAAACTAAAAAACTGTTTATTTCTCTAAAAGTAAAACATTTAATTATTTATGTTTGGCAAAAGCTGAATTGCTTTTAATAAGATACTGAAAACTGAACTTTTTGAAATGTCAAAGGTCGCTGGTTCGAGCCTCGGCTGGGTTAATTGGCGTTCCTGTGTGGAGTTTGCATGTTCTCCCTGTGTTCGCGTGGGTTTCCTCCGGGTGCTCCGGTTTCCCTCACAGTCCAAAGACATGCAGTATCGGTGAATTGGGTAGGCTAAATTGGCCGTAGTGTATGTGTGTGAATGAGTGTGTGTGGATGTTTCCCAGAGATGGGTTGCGGCTGGTAGGGCATCCGCTGCGTAAAACGTGCTGGATAAGTTGGCGGTTCATTCCGCTGTGGCGACCCCAGATTAATAAAGGGACTAAGTCGAAAAGAAAATGAATGAATGAATGAATTTTTTTATCTTTGCATACAGTATTAGCCTACTTGTTAGTGGTAGATAGCTAATTAACATTTATAGGCGTTTATTTCGCATATAAAACATATAACATGTTCTTTAATCTATGCACATACAGTTTAAGTCAGAATTATTAGCCCCCACCCCCCCACCCCGTTTATATTTTCCCCAAAAGGGCTAATAATTTTGTCCTTAAAATGGGGTTTAAAAAATTTAAAACTGCTTTTATTCTAGCTGAAATAAAACAAATAAGACTTTCTCCAGAAGAAAAAATATTATCAGACATACTGTGAAAATTTCTTTGCTCTGTCAAACATCATTTGTGAAATATTTAAAAAAGAAAACAAATTTCAATTATGACTTCAACTGTATGGCATTTAGCGTGCTTTACCATAGCGCTCTATGTGTGTGCGTCGACCTGCTTGCTGAAACATCTTGAAATCTCAATATTTATTCAATATTCATTATGGAATTCTGAATTTTCAATATTGTATTGCACTACTGTTAAGCACAACAGTGAACAGTAACAGTTTAAGATCTAGTGTTTATATGTGTTTTTGACGTTTTTCCCTTGTCAGCTAAAAAGTCCAATAACTGAGTGAGATCACAAATAATAATTTGAGAGATTTAAAGGGAAAAATCAGCAATTGACAGCACTTTACACAGCTCTTATTTAATTAAATGATTCAGTAATATTGATACTAGTTCAGTTACTAACATCTCGATATTGTTTATACAGGTAAATATTGTTTATGCGCGTCAAGAGAGTGCGCGAGAGAGCAAAGCGAAAGCAAGATTATGTGTGGATATGTATCGAAATATTTATATTTTTAACTCAAACTGCAACAAAGTGCTTTGCACTCGTGTTTGAATTTTGTATGTTGCACTTTGCATGAACTTGACTACAAAAACTTCCTGTGATTTGTTCGTTTCTGTGCGTTGTTAACAGATAGTGAACTTAATATTTGCTCTTTCCATGAGAAGAATGCTATAACGTGTAAGTGGGCCCAATACATCTCCCGTTTATCCTATTCAGTGCTGCTGAACTGTTTGCGTTCTTTAAGACTTTCTAATGCATGAATTACGACTGCATGAAATAATATAAAGGGAAGTGCATTTGGTAATGCACGCTGAGATGCGTGATGCGCACAGAAATCTCCGCTCTGTGCTGAATTAGGAATCTAATGCAGCTTGAATGGTTTAAAATTATTAAAACAGAATACGTTAATCAAGACTGTAAATGAGCCTGGCTTGCCAAAACAAGTTTTAAAGCTCACGGTCACATTGCAGCTATGCTGCTTTCTCAGTTATGAAATGCATCACAAAAAAAGTTTTGTTATCTGATGTGGGGCCAGAGTGGGCCAAGCTCCTGATTGGAGCCGGGCCTGTAAAGAGTAAACCAGATACAGTACAAGCCACGTGGAGCGACTACAAGTAACAAAACACAATTAAATACATAATTTGCAAGCTAGAGAAAACAATGAGGCAACCATTTTAATGACACTTACTTACACTTGTGAAATGGAAGAAGGGACTGGTCCAATAACTATGTACTGTAAAGTTCCTGTCAGGCTCTGACAAAGTCCCATTTATTAATAGTCTTTTCTGATTCTTCCTATAATAAACGGCCGACGAATTCCTTGTTGCAGGGTACATTATTGCATTAATGTTCATGCAATAATGTTCACTCATCTTTAGTCATGACCAGTCCCACACACCCGCATTCGGCTAGTGTTTGAAGGGAAAGGCGCGTTCATGTTTTACCAGATCCAGCACTTCATATTTGGTATAGTTCCATGTCAAGGTTGACACAAACAGGCAAAAGATCCAGACGAGCGACGATTCGTTTAAACGACTCCGAGTCGACTCTTTTATTTATAAATCAATCATTTTAATCACGGTATTCTTTTAGATTTAAACATCAGCTGGATGTTTTCATTCAATTAGTGCTGTGTTACACACTGTATGGAAGGTCATTTTCAAAAACCAATAATAGGGACTCTTTAAGTAGGACAAAGACAAAGACAAATTAGTAGGACATATTGGGATGTGACATTGTGTCTGGAATAATTTAAGGTTTGGTTCCAGATGTTTTAAAATAGTGTGTGATAAATGTCAAAAAAGTGTCTCTCTCTCTCTCTCAAATGAAAAAATATTGCGTTATTTGCATGACAGATTTAACAATTAACATTCAACATTTTAGGATAAAACAGTAATAAGAGAAGTTTTATAAACTAATTTCGAGAGGGGCATGTGATATGATTGATCGCGGGTGGACTACCAATCATAATGAGCAATAACCCAATCAGATTGGCAGATAAGGCAGATTCTACTGCCTTATCTTCGTTTTGGAAGAATCCCCCCTTCCACCCCATCTCCTCCTTGCCCAGGGGGAGCTCTCGAGACCTGCCTGATCTCGGACCCCCTTATATACTAATTGGCGGGAGCCCTGGGCTTAATTATCTCAGAGCTCATGGTTCTCTCCCAGGACAGCATGTCTTGTCACTTAACAGAAATAATGTACAGTATAGAATATAAAGTCATGGTGCAGTGGAAAAAGAATTAATATTGTGTATGTCTCCCATGAGCTTGCAGGACTGCAACCATACATATCTGCAATGACTCAAATAATAACCAGTGGCATAGCGCAAAATGCAAAATACAGCACCTGCACAAGTCATCATATGCCATCGCGAACTCTTGCTTCATATGAGATCAGACAATCGCGACTGCTGTAGTTATTCTAGTTGTGTTCTTTTTTGGTATTTATCTTCAGGAAATCACTGAAAGCATATATTATGTTATCATAACAATCTAATGTGGCATTAAGATTGTAACTATACTGCGCATTTCCACCGTGGCCATATTCATCTATGTAAACACACCAAAAACAAAATTTACATTATACTGTAGCAGACACTGTAAAAAGCTCATTCTCAGCCACTAGACTTTACTGACAGGGTATTCCAGTGTCATCAAGTGTTTCGGCCCGTTGAGGATGTGAGTGATCAGTGTGTATTTGGTCAATGTTGTTTTTAAATTACTGTCTTTTACTGCACTCTGAGATATTACCAGTCTTGTTCTTATTGTATGTAGTTTCATTATTGCTTTTATTACTGTTACCATTATTATTAATAATAATAATTAATATTACAGTGATTTCTGAAGGATCATGTGACTCTGAAGACTGGAGTAATAAAGCTGAAAATTCACCTTTAAAATCACTGGAATAATTAATTAAATTAAATTCTGAACTACTTTTAAACAGTTATTTTATAGTGCAATAACATTTCACAATTTTATTAGTTGTACTGTATTTTTGATGCAATAAATGCAGCTTTGGTGAGCAGGAAAAGCTTATTTTGAAACATTTAAAAGTCATACTGACCTCAAAATTTGACCTGTAGTGTATGTTGCTGTCGTATAATCTCTAATTATGTCTAAATAACATTGAAGTTTACTTTGTATTTCTGCTGCTTGATTCCAGTAAATCTTTTTTCAGTGCATTTACAACTCGATTGAGCTTAAATCTGTGAATGAGAATGTCAGTGTCCTGATGCTGCCTGCTGTTAGTCATGTTTGTTGTGTTCGTTTGTAACTTCAGGACCATCTGAATCTGGGGACTTTTTATTGTCCATTTCTTGGTTTTTGAGGGATTTAAAATGATAAATTTCTCTCTCTCTTTCAATTCAATTCAATTCAATTCAATTTAATTCAATTCAAGTGAATTCAATAATTGCTTTACTGGTATGTGTAATGTGAAGTGACGCTGACAAAGGAGTGCGAATCCAAACGCAGGTTATTAAACAGAATGATCAGGCAAGCAACGGTCAACACAGGGGCAAACAGATGTATACAGGAAAGTCGTGGTCGATAAAATGGGCATATGGTCAAAAGGTAGGCAGCAAGCAACATAAACAAACAAAACAAAGCAAGGTTCAAACACGGATGGCAAGGCAAGGAAAACGAATCGTAATGTTCACAAGCAGTATAACAAGACTCCGCAATGAGAGTGTCATAGTGAGCCGTATATATATGTGTGTGTAATCAGTCCATGAGCAGCATCAGCTGTGTGAGTGTAATCAATGACTGAATCTTGTAGTCCACATACCAGGAGATTTTGTAGTCCTGTTTTATGTGTGTTAACCAGCGATCTGTAAGGATTAGATTGCTGGTGATTGTGACAAAATGACAGACGTTACAAAAGCATTAATGAATTTACATTAAGAAGAACATACATATATAATAAAAAATATAGTAAACACTGTAAAAAAAGAATAATAGTAATTAAATAAAAAATACTGATGAAAAATACTAATAAATCAGAATAAACTGTACATTTAACAATCAACATTTTATGGTATAACAGTAATAATAAATAATAATAATCAGTATATACAGTATACAATGATTCATTTATAATAACCCAGATGTGTGTGTGTCTCTCATTAACCAGAAAAACCACTAAAAAGTTAAAATACAAATTTTATAAAGCTTGGTCTCCTAAACATCAGGTCACTAGCACCTAAAGCACTTATCATAAAGGAAATAATAACAGATAACAATCTTAATGCACTCTGTCTCACTGAAACCTGGCTGAAACAAAATGACTATATTAGTTTAAATTAAGCAACTCCTCCAGGATTCTTATATAAATATGAGGCTCGTCAAACTGGTCGTGGTGGTAGAGTTGCATCAATCTTTAGTGATATTCTTAATGTTAATCAGAGAAACGGACTTATGTTTAGCTCCTTTGAAGTATTAGCGCTTAATGTTATGCTTCCGGACACTATGCAAAAACCTATGTTATCTCTCGCTCTAATCACCATATATAGACCCCCAGGACCCTATGTCAATTTTCTAAAAGAGTTTTCTGATTTTATGTCTGACTTACTAGTTAAAACTGATAAAATACTAAGTGTAGGAGACTTTAACATCAACATAGATGACGCTAACGACACATTAAGGCTCGCGTTTATGGATTTACTACATTCACTAGGGATAAAGCAAAACATTATTGGTCCAACCCATCGCTTAAAGCATACACTAGATCTAATTCTATCTTATGGAATTGAGGTCATTGATGTAGACATTATACCACAAAGTGATGATATTACAGACCACTACCTTTTACTATATAAGCTGTGTTTACCTGAAATTAGCAGATCCGCTCCGATATATCGCCCTAGTAGAACTTTTGTTCCATCCACCAAAGATGAATTTATAAATAACTTACCTGATGTTTCTGTATTTCAAAATGCACCCACAAACGCAAATGACCTTGATGTAGTAACCAGTAGTATGGATGCCATCTTTACTAGCACTCTAAATACTGTGGCACCCATCAAACTAAAAAAGGCTAGATAGAATAAAACTACACCATGGTATAATAGTCATACCCGCGCTCTCAAAACAGCAACCCGTGCCCTGAAACGTAAATGGAAAAAACTAATTTTGAAGTTTTAGGGTTGCGTACAAAGACAGTATGTCCAGCTATAGGAGGGCTTTAAAATCTGCCAGGGCTGAGCACCTTCGCAAACTGATAGAAAATAATCATAACTATACTAGATTTTTATTTAACATCATCGCTAAATTAACAAATAATCGGTCATCTTTGGAACAAAACGTTCCACCGCAATTTAGTAGTGATGACTTCATGAATTTTTTCAGTAATAAAATAGAAGGCTTTAGACAGAAAATAGGAGATATTAAACTTTCTGCACCGCCTTATACTTCAGATCCAGTAAACACTCCACTGAATCTAAATAACCTAGAGTGCTTCAAAATCATAGAACAGGAAGAGCAAGATAAAATTATAAATAGTTCTAAACCAGCTACATGTATGTTGGACCCAATTCCAACAAAGTTACTAAAAGAATTGCTACCTGTTATAGGAGAACCTCTTCTTAACGTTATCAACTCTTTTTTATCTTTAGGCCATGTTCCAAATCCTTTCAAGCTAGCTGTTATTAAGCCTATTATTAAGAAACCACAACTGGACCCCAGCAACTTAGCTAATTATAGGCCTATCTTTCATTTATGTCTAAAATACTAGAAAAAGTTGTTTCTGCTCAATTATGCTCCTTTCTGTAGACGAACAATGTTTTTGAAGTGTTTCAGTCAGGTTTCAGAGCTCATCACAGTACAGAAACTGCACTAGTGAAAATAACCAACGATTTACTCTTAGCTGCTGACCAAGGGTGCATCTCGCTATTAGTTCTACTCGATCTTAGTGCGGCATTTGACACCATTGACCACGTTATCCTCATTAATCGCTTAAAGGGCACCTATAGTGAAAAATCTACTTTTCAAGCTGTTTGGACAGAAATGTGTGTAAGTATAGTGTATAAACATATATTGGGGTATATATTGGGGTCATATTGGGGTGAAATAAACACACCCAGTCATTTTTTATCAAATTTAACAACATAAAAATGGTGGACCAATTGGAGCTGTTTTCAGATTAACCGCAACTTAAGTAGGAGTGCGGTCCCCCCGCCCACCGATATTGATTGACAGCTGCACGCATTAACGTGTCCGGTAGTCACGTGTATAATCATATAATCAAGACAGGACGAGCGCAAAGCAGCCGGGAATAAAAGGTCTGTTCAGTTCGCTAGGATCATTAATCATCATCAAACATGATGACAAGTTTAAAATGTTTTAAAACAGAGCATGTGTGTAATGAATTACAGTGATTCACTTCAGATTCACTTAATCAGCACAGCCGCGTGTCAGAACAATTATAAAGTAAGACGCTTCAATCGCGGTTTGTGGACGTTAAATAAGGTTTACTTTTTACATTAATATAAGAGATATCCATACAGCAGTGGATATTACCAGTATCATGTCACATGCGTGCAAAACGAGTGCAAAGCTTAACGCGCTGTCTCTCTCTCTCTCTCTCCCTCTCTCTCTCACTCTGTGTGTGTGTGTCTTCGTGTCTGAGCTGTGTGTGTCTGCGTGTCTGAGCTAAGTGTGTGTGTGTGTGTGTGTGTGTGTGTGTGTGCGTGTGTGTGTGTGTGTGTGTGTGTGTCTGAGCTATGTGTGTGTGTATGTCTGTGCTACGTTTGTGTGTGTATGTGTGTGCGCTGTGTTTGTGTCCTTGCTGTGTGTGTGCGTGAACTTTGTAATGACATTGCGTGTGACTCATTGTTGCAAATCTACAAAAAAATGCATCAAATACTAATTGCTAAAGTTCTTACTGTAGTAGTTCTCACACACGTTATGTGAGATCTGCTTCCTGAGGCAGCCAAGGGCGGCGATTGCTGACAGGCACGTGGGAACGGTGGGCGGGGAGGACTAGTCTTAAAGGGCCAGTACAAAAAAACAGCAAAACCCTTTTTCCAGCTATAATATAGACACTTCAAACAGCTATAATAAATAATCTGATGGGTGTTTTGAGCTGAAACTTTACAGACACATTCTGGGTTACAAAAAGGGCTAACCTATGTGGCCTTTAAAGTCTACAGGTGTCCAGGGACAGGCCCTACAATGGTTTAAGTCATACTTAGCTGACCGTTACCTGTTTGTGAATATTAATGGACAGCCTTCACAAGTCAGCCCAGTAAAATACGGGGTGCCTCAAGGATCTGTTTTAGGCCCTTTGCTGTTTACAATATACATGCTACCCCTGGGAGACATTATTAGAAGACATGGGATCAGCTTTCACTGCTATGCAGATGATACTCAATTATATATTTCAACTAAACCTGATGAGACGTCTAAACTGTCCAAGCTAACTGAGTGTATTAAAGATGTTATAGACTGGATGACCAACAATTATCTTCTCTTAAACTCAGACAAAACAGAATTATTACTTATTGGGCCTAAATCCTGTACACAGCAGATCTCACAACTCGACCTACAATTAGACGGATACAAAGTTAGCGTTAGCTCTACTATAAAAGATTTGGGTGTCATATTAGACAGCAAATTAACTTTTGAAAATCATATATCCCATGTCACAAGAACTGCTTTCTTTCATCTGAGAAATATTGCTAAGTTACGTAGTATGCTATCCATCTCAGATGCAGAAAAGCTAGTCCATGCTTTTATGACTTCTAGGCTGGACTACTGTAATGCACTGTTTGCTGGCTGCCCAGCATCCTCTATTAATAAACTTTAGCTAGTACAAAATGCAGCTGCCAGAGTTCTTACCAGGTCTAGAAAATTTGATCACATCACCCCAATTTTATCCTCCTTACACTGGCTGCCTGTTAAGTTTCGTATTGAATTTAAAATATTGCTTCTTACCTACAAAGCTTTAAATAATCTAGCTCCTGTTTATCTAACCAACTTTCTGTCTTGCTCTGTCAATCCAATTCGCTCTTTAAGATCTCAAAACTCAGGGCTTCTGGTAGTACCTAGAATAGCAAAGTCGAGTAAAGGAGGTTGAGCCTTCTCATTTATGGCTCGTAAACTCTGGAATAGCCTTCATGAGAACGTCCGAGGCTCAGACACACTCTCCCTATTCAAAACTAGATTTAAGACCTATCTGTTTAGTAAAGCATACACTCAGTGCACCACTTAGCGGGCTTCCACACAGGTTTCTGCACCTTGTTTATAAACACTATGAACAGCAGCTACGCTAATTATTCTCTTTATTCTCCATTTCCACCTGGGGATACTCTTCCCGAGGCCCTCAGACTAGGCAGAGTCACTGATTCAATCCAAGACCAACGAAGAGATGATCCCAAGATTTCCATATCCTGGACCGGGCTGTATCCTGAGCAGCTACTGTGGTGGTCATGGAGGAGTGGAGAACATGAGACTGATTCCTCTGACGCTCCAGGGACAGACGAGTCTTCGCCTCCGCCAGCTTCCAGCCTCCGCCAGCTTCCAGCCTCCGCCAGACTGCAGCTTTGCACAAGTCGTTTGGCCACCAGAGAAATTAAAATAGTTGTGCCCAACTGAGTCTGGTTTCTCTCAAAGTTTTTTTTCTTCACTTTCGCCAATTAGTGAAGTTTTTTTCCCTCTCCGCTGTCGCCACTGGCTTGCATGGTTCGGGATCTGTAGAGCTGCGCATCGTTGGATTTGCTCTTCAGTGTTTGGACTCTCAGTAGTGATAAACCACACTGAAGTGAGCTAAACTGAACTGAACTTAAACACTAAAAACTGAACTACACTGTTCCTATTTACTATGACCTTTTATGTGAAGCTGCTTTGACAATCTACATTGTAAAAGCGCTATGCAAATAAAGGTGAATTGAATTGAATTGAATCATGGTCTTTAGCCTCCTTGTTAGAGCAACCGTCTCCCATACAAAGAGCCACCAGGTCGATCCCAGCGGAACGGAATGGGTGAAGTTGGATGGGTGTGTTACACATGGGGGCTCGTCCGGGATGCAAGTGATGGTTTAAGGGGGTGAGTGTAATGGATGCCTGCTAGCAAATAGCTGTGCAGGTAAAACTCAGTCCTCTGACCTCAAAAGGTGCTCTAGCGACAGACACTAGAGGCCATAGTCTTCAGCCTCCTTGTTAGAGCAACTGACTCTCATTTCTAGACTTGCAAGGTTTTTATATATTTTAGTTTGGCTGGAATAAAAGTAGTTTTAAAATGTTATTTAAAAAAAAATCAAGGTTAAAATTATTAGCTACTTTTTTGATTGGCTACAGAATAAAACACCATTGTTCAATGAATTGCTTAATTAACCTAACTTGCCAGGTTAGTCTTTAAACTTCACTATAAGCTGAACACTAGTATCTCGCAAAATAACTTATTGTTAAAATATTATGTACTGTCATCATGGCAACAACAAAAGTAATTAGTCATTATGGATTTGCTAATAAAACTATACACTCAGTGGCCACTTTTTTAGGTACACCTGCACTACTGCTTGTTAACGCAAATTTCTAATCAGCCAATCACATGGCAGCAACTCAATGCATTTAGGCATGTAGACACGGTCAAGACAATCTGCTGCAGTTCAAACCGAGCATCAGAATGGGGAAGAAAGGTGATTTTGAAGGTGGCATGGTTGTTGGTGCCAGGCAGGCTGGTCTGAGTATTTCAGAAACTGCTGATCTACTGGGATTTTCACGCACAACCATCTCTAGGGTTTACAGAGAATGGTCCGAAAAAGAGTATATCCAGTCAGTGGCAGTTCTGTGGGTGCAAATTCCTTGGTGATGCCCGAGGTCAGAGGATAATGGCCAGACTGGTTCCAGCTCATAGAAAGGCAATTTCTGTATAACTCAAATAACCACTCATTACAACCGAGGTATCCAGAAGAGCATCTCTGAATGCACAACACATCGAACCTTGAGGCAGATGGGCTACAGCAGCAGAAGACAACACCAGGTGCCACTCCTGTCAGCTAAGAACAGGAAAAAGAACAGGAACAGGCTACAATTCGCACAGGTTCACCACAATTGGACAATAGAAGATTGGAAAAACGTTGCCTGGCCTGATGAGTCTCGATTTCTGCTGTAACATTCAGATGGTCAGGTCAGAATTTGGCATCAACAACATGAAAGCATGGATCCATCCTGCCTTGTATCTACATTTCAGGCTGCTGCCGGTGGTGTAATGGTGTGGAGGATATTTTCTTGGCACACTTTGGGCCCATTCGTACCAATTGAGCATTGTGTCAATGCCACAGCCTACTTGAGTATTGTTGCTGACCATGTCCATTTCTTTATGACTACAGTTTACCCTTCTTCTGATGGCTACTTACAGCAGGATAATGTACCATATTATAAAGCGTGAATCATCTCAGTCTGGTTTCTTGAACATAATAATGAGTTTACTGTAAACAAACGACCTTCACCATCACCTGTTCTCAATCTAATAGAGCACCTTTTGGATGTGGTGGAACGGGAGATTCCATCATGGATGTGCAGCTGAAAAATCTTCAGCAACTACGTGATGCCATCATATCAATATCCTCCTGAGACTCCACCCATTGACTTGTGTCCTCTGTAGTGGACATTGTGTTTTCATGAATTTTCTTTGCATTTTTTGAGCTACTTTATCAAGTCCTGTTGTGCTGTGCAGAGGACACACTGGGCTTTCTAGTGATATGTCATTTGATTAGCTGGCATGCTAGGAACCATTTCTTACAGTGCATCCAAAATGGCCGACATACAAAACACACATTTTATGGGAAGGAGAGATGTATGTAAAATTTAGACTCTGAGACTCTGATTTAGAGACTGACAGTCAGACAATTAGAGAATTAGAGACAATTAGAGAATGACAATCAGTTTTAAATCACTTTTATGTTCAATTTGTTTTGGATTAACATCACTTCTCTTTTTTTTTTTGCGTTTGACTCTCTTTCAGACTAATCTGTTTCAGGAATTTCAATACAAAAGGATAAAAATGGCTTTTATTTAGTTTTTGTTACGTTAATATTGGAATAATATCCCTTTACAGCCATATCCTGTACAGTTTTGTTGTCTGAGTGCCGGTCGTTTTGAACTAAAATGGTCCTGTGGTCCACTACAGTGGACATGCTGTAAAATTAAAAATAAAAACAAAATGTAAAAACTCTAAAGTGTAGAATTTTTTTTAACCCAAAGGATGTAGGAAATCATAGAAAAAAGAAAGAAAAAAGAAAAAGAAAAAAATTTCTTTGGGTCTCAGGAGGATATGGACCAAAATATCTGAGGAGTATTTCCAGCACCTTGTTGAATCTATGCCATGAAGGATTAGGGCAGTTCTAAAGGCAAAAGGGGGTTCAACCCAGTGCTCATAAGTTGTACCTATTAAAGTGGCCAGTGAGTATATTTGTGCTCTATAATGTTTTTGTTTACTGAATGTGCCAATATTTGAACAGTATTTAAATATGATTTTGCTAAACCACTCTCAGACAGGAACATGCAATTTCAGGCATACATAATACTAAATAAACAGCAGAACATATAAATAGCACCTGATTACAATACGCAATAATATCAAGCAAACTTGCCTTTTGCAATGCCCTTAGCGGTGGGAAGCTAAAAGCAGACCATTTTCTTGCTTTTAATGAGAAGCCAAAAATGACTGTTACGCTGAAGCACATTAGGTTTAGCCTTGGTCACGTCCCCCCAAACCCCCAGCTGAGTGCAAACAGGATTTGAGGAAGGCCGCTCTAGTTAAGGCACTTGTAGACGCTGAGAGCCTCTTACTCCTTTCAAACAACATAAAAGCTCGGACAAGCTAAGATGTGTAAGTGGAGCCCAAAGAACGCACTCAGCCGGTTCTAGAATGTCAGGAAATCTCAATTGCTAATGCTAAAAATGTACCAAAAGATACGCTAGAGAAATTTGAATATGCCTATAATTTGCTCTGTGCTATATATTCCAGAGCAGCTGACTATTTTTCTGAAACAGGATGTATGCTGGAGTGAGGACGTTAATGGGAACAGCTTGAACAGACGTAAAGCAGGACGTGTTATTTGCGCTGCTCGCACAAAAGCCGAGAGGGGGGCCTCATCAGGCTTTTATGCGCCCAGAGACACCACAATGGAAAACCTGCAGATTCCATTCCAGAAAAACAACTGAATGTAGGAGTGAGAATGTTCCGATTAAATGGCTCAACCGTAAGGAGAGTTCAGCTCATTTTAATGGGCCGATGCACATTCAAGAATAGTCTAGGCTGCATGAAAGACGCTTACATAAAATGACATATCGTCACGGCACTGAAAATCTTACATTTAATGATATAGCGGAAGGTTTTATCCAAAGAACAACAACAACAACAACAAAAAACATTTCAAATCAGATGTTAGATACAAGATATACATATATATATATATATATATATATATATATATATATATATATATATATATATTTATTTATACATACACTACCTGACAAAAGTGTTGTCATCAATCCCAGTTGTAAGAGCAACAAATAATAACTTGACTTCTAGTTGATGATTTGTAAAAGTGGCAGAAGGTAGATTTTTCTAATGAATCATGTGTTGAACTGCATCCCAATCATCACAAATACCACTGAAGACCTATTGGAACCCACATGGAGATCTGCAGAGTGACTGACAACATCAACAACCTGAGGTATCAAGACATTTGTGCTGCCCATTACATTACAAACCACAGGAGAGGGCAAATTCTTCAGCAGGATAGCACTCCTTCTCATACTTCAGCCATCACATCAAAGTTCCTGAAAGCAAAGAAGGTCAAGGTGCTCCAGGATTATTCAGCCTAGTCACCAGACATAAACATTATTGAGCGTGTCTGGGTAAGATGGAGGAGGAGGCATTGAAGATGAATCCAAAGAATCTTGATGACCTCTGGGAGTCCTGCAAGAACACTTTCTTTGCCATTCCAGACATTATTTCTGTTAAGTAACAAGACTTTTGTCTAAGTAAAGTCAGACCTTACTGTCCTAATTAAATAAAAATTAAGTAATTTTAATTTATTTTGGTAGAATAAGCGTAATGTAGAGGTCTTTGCCTTTCATATAAGCCACTTCTGATACCAAATGATCAACTAGAAGTCAAGTTATTATTTGTCATTCCTAAAACTTGAATAGGCAACAAGACTTTTGTCAGGTATTGTTTACCTACCAGCAAAACTACAGTACTGTTCAAAATTTTAGACACTTGTGTAAAAATGCTGTAAAATGAGGATGCTTTTAAAAATAATGCATAATTTTATTTATCAAATGACTTCTATTAACCCTCAGGGGTCTGAGGTGATTTTGGGGACCCTAAGATGTTTTGGCATGCCCAGACATTTGTGCTTATTTTAGCTACTTATCACATATTACTGGCCAGCATGTATTTTCTTTTGCATTTAGCACAAACTGTGCTTCAATAATATGTGAGAATTACTGATGTACATGCAAAAAAAAAATTATTATGCATGGCTAGTAGGATACAGAGAAAAAACTGACTGAAATAAGGTCCAAAAAACACTGAATGTGCCTGAACAAGACTTTTGAGTAACCATTCTTGTAGGCTAGAAAATTTTTGTTTATGTAAACAAAATTTTTTGTTTTCTCATTCAAAGAAAACATTACAATGATTTACATTTTGTAAAGTCTATTTTGGGCCATCTCAGCTTTATGCGGGAGTGACAATGATCATGAATAATTCACACCTGGACACCCAAAAGTCACCGCCCCCCCCCCCCCCCCCCCCCCAGCTGCAAAAGCTAGCCCAAACTAAATATTTGTTGTATGTCTTGAGGTATTATGATCATGTAAGCGCCATGTAGTACACCACAAACAAATCTCTCTTTTAAATTCATATTTTTAATTTTAAGCTACACAATATTCTATTTGTGCATATACATTAGAATACATTAGATTAGTCAACACTGAAGCCAAATCTGGAGTTTATTTAACAAAGTAACTTACGATAACGGTCTAGAATTAGTACACCCAAAATTTATATGTTATCGAAAAATATTAAATACAAATTAAAAAAAAGAGGAAAAATCTTAAGAAAAATTTTGAAAAATTTAGTTGAAATTTTGTAGGTTGTAATTTTTTTACAATATTTTGCTTAAATTAAATTGTGTTAGCTTTCAATTTCTAAATATGTTTTGTGACTAAAATATTATTTTAATAAATATATCAATTTAGTAAATCTGTTTGTTTAAATGCACCAAAAACATTGCTTGTATTCACTGAGAAATGAATAAAAATATTCATTTTCAATATGGGGTGTACTCAATTATGCTGAGCACTGTATGTGCACTTATACAGCATGCACAAAAAATATATATATATATATATTTGAAATGGTATAAAACGTGTTTCCAAAACTGTTGTAATAAAAACTTTCTTGTGCATTAACTATCAAATTAGCATTTTGTATGAACACTTGGCATTTAAAACACTTGGTACACTTGATAATCTAACTGTGTAAATACAATTAATGACAAAAATAATGTTTGGAAATGTAAATTTATATTTCAAACTGACATGCTACAGAAAAATATAGAAATAACCGACTTATTTGGTTGTTTCTATAGTACTTTGGATTTTAGTTTTTGTACACTTGTATACATTCTTCACTTTGTACTGTTTTCACCAGCCAGCACTGAAAATAAAACACAATGTGCACTGAACATTGCAACTACACCATCATCTTGTTCCCCCTGAACCCAGTTATTTCTTCTTTTCGTTCCTGTCCCTGCTTCCCAAACTGACCAGAGAGTTGTTTTGCCTGGAGACTGTGCAGCCTGAGGCCATCTCCAAGTGCCTCTGGTTCACCCCTTTGTCACCCCTTTTCTTCTTCCACCTCTACATACCCTACTGTTTGAATTGTTATGTCACCTCATACTGTAGTCTTGTTGGTTTATTAATAATTTCCACCCCTTGCTCACTCTACATTTAGGTCATTTCTGACAGATCCTCATGTGTAACAATTAATTTCTAAAAAAATGATTAATCTTCTATAATTTCTTTGGTCTTTGCCATGATTGCGGTACATAATATTTTACTAATTATTTCGCAAGATACTAGTATATTCAGCTTAAAGTGCAATTTAAAGGCTTAACTATGTTCCACTCTTATTCTAGATTCCACTAAAGAAAAAATTAAAAGCTAAATTATACAGGGTGGGCCATTTATATGGATACACCTTAATAAAATAGAAATGGTTGGTGATATTAATGTCCTGTTTGTGGCACATTAGTATATGTGAGGGGGCAAACTTTTCAAGATGGGTGGTGACCATGGTGGCCATTTTGAAGTTGGCTATCTTGGATCCAACTTTTGTTTTTCAATAGGAAGAGGGTCATGTGACACATCAAACTTATTGGGAATTTCATAGGAAAATCAATGGTGTGCTTGGTTTTAAAATAACTTTATTCTTTCATGAGTTGTTTACAAGTTTGGTCAATGTGTTCAATGTGCTGCCCATTGTGGTGGATTGTCAATGCAACCCTTTTCTCCCACTCTTTACACACTGATAACAACACCGCAGGAGACATGCCAGCACAGGCTTCCAGTATCCGTAGTTTCAGGTGCTGCACATCTTGTTTCACACCATAGACAACTGCCATCAGATGACCCCAAGGGGGTCAGATTAGGAGACCTTGGGGGCCATTCAACTGGCCCACGACGACCAATCCACTTTATGTGATATATACTATATTATATATATATATATATACTATATTAAGGAAACTGTTCATCTAGGAACACGCGGACCTGACACTCATAATGTGATGGTGCACCGTCTTGCTGGAAAAACTCAGGTAACGTGCCAGCTTCAGCGCATAAAGAGGGTAACACATCATCCTGTAGATATTTCAAATATCCAGTGGCCTTGAGGTCTCCATTGATGAAGAATGGCCCCACTATCTTTGTTGTCCATGGTGTGAAGATACAAGATGTGCAGCACCTGAAACTACAGATACTGGAAGCCTGTGCTGGCATTTCTCTTATATAGATGCGTTATGTTGCCAAACGAAAATAAAAAAAAAATTAAGTAGTGATTTCAAAATTCAAAACGTGTATTTCATTAAAGACAATACAACAAACTTTATTTAACGTGTTCCTCATGATTTTTTTTTTTTTTGTCGTTATTTGTTTTCAAAATAACCAAGTATTCCAATTTTGGTTCTTGCAACAAATTACAAAAAAAAGTTGGCACAGAAGCAATTTATAGCTAGTAATCAGGTAAATTGGTTAAATGATGTGATTTGAAACAGGTGATGTAAATAGGTGATTGAAAGGTCTAATCTTCAGGAGCAAAGATGGGGTGAGGATTGCCAGCTTACCTACAAATATGTGAGAAAATTATTGAAATGTTAAAAAACAATGTTCCTCAAAGAGAGACAGGAAGACATTTAGATATTTTACCTTCGATGGTGCATAACATCATTAAAAGATTGAAGGAATCAGCAGGAATTTCAGTGAGTAAAGGACAAGGGCACAAGCCTAAGCTGAACTACCATGGTCTTAGATTCCTCAGGCAGTACTTCATCAAGAATTGTCATTAATTTATAAACAATATCAACACATGGCCGCAGGACTACTTTGACAAACCTTTGTTAAGCACCACAATACATAGTTACATCTACAAATGCCAGTTAAAACTGTACTGTGCCAAAAGGTAGCCCTATGTTAACAATGTCCAGAAGCACCATTGATTCTCTGGGGTTGTAGGCATCTGGGACGGACCGTCACAAAGTGGAAACGTGCACTGTGGTCAGATAAATCAGTATTTTTTTAAGAGAAATGGACACTGTGTGCTGCAGACCAGAGGATCATCCAGACTGTTACCAGCAACAAGTCCATCTGCTATGGTATCAGGTTGTCAGTGCCCTTGGCAAAGGTAACTTGCACTTCTGTAATGTCACCATTAATGCAGAAAAGCACTGAAATTTCGGAGATGCTGCCTTTTTTTCAGGGACACCCATGCATGTTTCAACAAGACAACGCAAAATCACATTCTTCAAACTTCAAGTACTGGCTGTGAGGGAAAAGGATACAGGTACTTGACTCGCCTGTCTGCAGTCCCAACCTGTCTACAAAAGAAAATGTGTGGTGCATTTTAAAGCACAAAATGCGACAAAAAAGACCCTGTACTGATGCCCACCTTAAGACTTGTTTGCAGGAATAATGGGACAAAATTACACCTGAAACACTTCGTCACTTGGTGTCTTCAGTCTTCACTTTATTGTGAAACGGAATAGCAATATTACAAAGTGGTAAATGCTTTACGGTTGCAACATTTTTTTTAAATGTGTTGGAATAACAAAATATACTTCTTTCTTTCTTTATTTGCAATTTCCATACTGTCCCAACCTTTTCTGATTTGGGGTTGTATATATGCATACAGGAAGAAAAAGTGTGTTTCCTAGATGGTTCATCAAGCCCACTGCACAATCAGAATTGCAATATTTACCTAAACATGGAGGGTTAGTAAAAAGGTGTCAGGTGCATATGGCGATGAAAATAGTGCGTCTCCTACTGTACATCTGAATTGTCCAGCATACTCAACTCCTGCATAAAGTAATATGATATGTTTTAATATGACTCATTTCACAATGCACTATAATATCCAAGAAGGTCCTTGACAATATTTGCATGCATTTAAGATGCAGCACATACTTTTAAGATTTATAATCTTCTTAACATTGTCAAGTCTTTTTTTTATTATAATGTTTTCTTTATAAGAAGTTATACTTTTAAATATATATATATATATATATATATATATATATATATATATATATATATATATATATATATATATATATATATATATATTATTCGTGGAGCACATCTCAGCTCTGTAAACATATAGATTGCAGCAGGTCATCTGATTCAACAAAGAACATCTGCTGTAATATTATGCAGCATCGCACCTACACACAGCTTCCCAATCACAGCTCATGTAACCGTATCATAATAGCACAATCTATGATTAACAAATATGACATCAATTCATCAAGTCTCATAAACTGTCACAAATGATGCTCAAGCTTATAATACAATTACTGTTTTTATTGTGCTCTGAGTCAACGACAAACTTGATATTAAAAAGTAAAAATCAAGAAACAGGATGCCCGAGCATTAACAAAACAAAACCAAACAAACATTGTATAACTGCATAATTGTTTACGAGAGCTGGAAGTGGAAAAAGCTTTATATTCAGATGTGCATAAAAAAATAAGCAGGCTTTCCTTTACAGGTACAATGGCCAAAAAAAGAGACATGTATCTTACATTTAGAAAGTACACTCACAAAATGCTTGTTTAAAATACTTATTTAAAGTGAGTGGCAGTCCCCAGTCTGTGTGGATGGGTCACTTGCAAGCCTGGTGGCTTTCCGGGTAAGATGGAAGTGGTAGATGTCTGAGAGGATGGTGATGATGATGATGATGATGAAAAGCCTTTATTTGTCACATACACTTTTACATGCAGTGAAATTGGACACCCCTTCTTCCAGGACTCTTCCTAGAGGTGGCCGGCTATCTAAGCTGAGTGATCAGGGGAGAAGAGCCTTAGTCATGGAGGTGATCAATAACCTGATGGTCACTCGGTCTGAGCTCCAGTGTTCTTCTGTGGAGAAAGGAGAACCTTACAGAAGGACAAGCATCTGTGCAGCAATCCACCAATCAGGCCTTTATGGTAGAGTGGCCAGCTGGAAGCCACTTCCCGCCTGGAATTTGCCAAAAGGCATCTGAAGGACTCTCAGACCATAAGAAACTAAATCCTCTGGTCTGATGAGACTAAAATTGAACTTTTTGGAGTGAATGCCAGGCATTACGTTTGGAGAAAACCAGGCACCGCTCATTAGCAGGCTAATACTATCACTACAGTGAAGCATGGTGGTGGCACTGTGGGGGTGTTTTTCAGCAGCAGGAACTGGAAGACTCGTCAGGATAGAGGGAAAGATGAATGCAGCAATGTACAGAGACATCCTGAATGAAAACCTGCTTCTGAGTGCTCTTGACCTCAGACTGGGGCGATGGTTCATCTTCCAGCAGGACAATGACCCAAAGCACACCACCAAAATATCAATGGAGTGGCTTCACAACAACTCGGTGAATGTCCTTGAGTGGCCCAGCCAGAGCCCAAACCTAAATCCTATTGATCATCTTTGGAGAGATCTGAAAATGGCTCTACATCGTCGCTTACCATCCAACCTGATGGAGCTTGAGAAGCACTGCAAAGAAGAATGGGCAAAAATTCCCAAAGAAGGGTGTGCCAAGCTTGTGGCATCATATTCAAAAAGACTTGAGGCTGTATTTGCTGCCAAAGGTGCATCAACAAAGTATTTAGCAAAGGCTGTGAATCCTGATGTACATGTGATTTTTCAGGTTTTTTATTTGTAATAAATTTGCAACAATTTCAAAAATCTTTTTTCACATTGTCATTATGGGGTATTGTGTGTGTAAAATCTTGAGGAAATAAATTTATTTAATCCATTTTGGAATAAGGCTGTAACGTAAAAAAAATGTGGAAAAAGTGAAGCAGTAGGAATACTCCATCAGATGCACTGTACATGAAAAGAAAACAATTGAAGTTATGTGTAATAAAGAGAAACTGGAGCACTCAGTGGAAACCCACGCAAACCTGGGGAGAACATGCAAACTCCACAAAGAAACGTCAACTGGACCAGCCAGGACTCGAACCAGCAACCTACTTGCTGTGAAGCGACAGCGCTAATCACTGAGCCACCATGCCACCCCTCTTAATTTATTTATAATACACTTAAGAAATTATTACAATAACTATAAGATATTAACAATGTGATTGATGTGGTTTGGAACTGGTAATCATTGAGCACGCTGCACATATTAGACCTGTATGAACATACATAATTCATCTCAAACATGAATGAATGTGCAGCATTTTCTAATATTTTCTACACAATTCAAGGTCTAAATAAATATGATAAAACGATGACTTTGACTTTATTTTTACTTTGACTTTTGCAGTTTTTGAACGGCATTGTATAGCCAGAATATATGAATCCTAAAAATCACAGTAAACATTCCAGTCAATTACAGATTAAACCGATTTCGACAACTTGAAAGAAACGCATGCTCTCAGACACTCAATGTAGTCATTTATTTAATACAACTTGTTAAATGTACAATCACACTTAGATTTGGTATAAATTAATGTTGGTTAACTTGGAGACGTCAAGGTGCCAGTGTTCACAATTCCAAATGGTCCACACCTAACAAGCTTCAAAAGACAAAATCTCTATCTGATGATATGTGCACTCTATACAATGTGCTTCTTTGCACTTTCAATCAAAAATATTGCATTAGTAATATATACAAACCCATAATAAAAACAGCTAACAAGAGTTCCAGATGAAGTGGACGCATCTTTTTAAAACAAGTTTAAATCACCATGATAACATGAAGATAAAGGCATCACATTGGCCTATGAGTATATGGAGAAGTCCCAGAAGAGGAAAGAACCCCCTCAATAATATTCTAGCAGTCCACTCACTAGTGGTGGACATCTTCGGGATGGTTTGAAAGGCTGGCAGGTGGTTCCTGAAGCAGGTCTGAACAGGACTCAGCATGAGCAGTTCCCGCAGCCCTTCACACTGTTCATGATCTCCTCCTGCAGCTTCTTGCGCTCCTCTTCTTTCTGCGACACGCGCTCGGGCACAGGCTCGGGCTTGCTTCCCCTGCTCAGAATTCGGCTGTTTTGTGTATTCCACAGGTTGGCATACAGGCTGCCTGGTGTGTCCAGAAGAGTTTGATGATTTCCACGCTCTGCCACCTTCCCCTGAGTCACACAGATGAGAGGAATGAGGAGGAGTTGGATGAGAAAAGACAGGTAGAAAGGAAGGAAATCTACATCATGCTGTCATAAAATGAAGTAATGGAGTTGTCTTTCACAGATTTTCAGCTAGTTACAGTATACCTCTTTTTTCACACATAAAGCTGCTTGGAATTAGCGGTGTACTATAATATCCATAATACATTAAAGATACATATGAACCACCTACCAATCAGTGTTGGGCATGTTAATTAAAGGAATTTTATTTACTAGTTAATTCTCACAAATATTAATGGACTAGTAATTTAATTAAATCATAATATATGAAAGAAATTGCCTGGAAAACTGCTATTTTCCAGGCAACTGCTATTTGTAAAAAAATTACAAACGGAGAGCAGATTTTTTCAACACATTTCTAAACATAATAGTTTTAATAACTCATTTCTTATAACTGATTTATTTTATCTTTTCCATGACAGTAAATAATGTTTTACTAGATTTTTTTCAAGACATATCTATACAACTTTAAAGGCATTTAAAGGCTTAACTAGGTTAATTAGGCAGGTTAGGGTAATTGATGGTTTATTCTGTAGACTATCAAAAAAAAATGCTTAAAGGGGCTAATAATTTTGACCATAAAACGGTCTTTTAAAAAATTAAACACTGCTTTTATTCTAGCCGAAATAAAACAAATAAGACTTTCTCCAGAAGAAAAAATATTATCAGACATACTGTGAAAATGTCCTTGCTCTGTTAAACATGATTTGGGAAATATTTAAAAAAGAAAGAAAAAAGAAAAATCAAAGGGGGGCTAATAATAGACTTCAACTGTATATGAATTGTTCTGTAGCCAAACCCTCTAAATCCATCAGATCTCTTTCCTTGTAAATGAGCATTTTCTCTCAGGCTCCTATAATTAGGCTCAGAAGTTTCATTTTATATGTAATGAAAAGGTTAAAAGCAGCTAAATAAAATACCTTTTTTCATAAATGTCACTTTAGACATTTCTTTGGTTATTAATTCTTTGGTTATTAACAAATTAGATTTTCTTTTGCATCAAAACCAGCTAAATCCACTTGTGCTTTTTCCACCATTTGGGACAAGGCAGTGTATTTAGTTGAGAAATTAATAAAGACGCAATTAGAAATAATTTTTTCAAACATAAAACCCATTACACAAACCACCTAAAATCAAAAATATATCTGTCAAGTGAGTGGCGGTTCATTCTGCTGTGGTAAAGTAGGGAAAAAGCAGAAGGAAAATGAATAAATGAAATCTGTCAAGTCAATGCATTAATCAATAACATCAAAACTGACATTAATTAAATCTTAACAATCTGTTGTCATTTCTGAAATTTGGAATTTAGATTTAATACAAGTAAAGCAATGTAAACGTTGTAAACTAAGCTTGGTAGATTCAAATATTGTAGTTTAAAACATCATGAAACATCAATGTGCATCTGTGCCTTAATATAAAAAGCTTATCAGATGTATAGGTAATATGAAGTAGGCTAATATAAATGTATAGTTTTATACATTATATTTATCTTTTTTAAAATAGCTTACATTAACAGATAAATCACAAGGTGGGCCTACTGGGCAAAAGGGGATGTCCCTCAGACAATTTTATAAGCTGTCATTCATTCATTCTTACCATATTCAAGGTTTTGGTCTCTTTTTGGTCTCTTGTTTATCCTTTTAGCATCCATGTGGGATAAAAGAGCGGCATCTTAACTCTGTCTTTCGTGAAACGCAGTTGTTGTTTAATGTATAGTAAATCGGACTCATTCAACGTAGCATTGCTGCGCAAACAAATGTTATAATTGCATGCTACACTTTCAACTGTGCAGTGTGTTTTCTTTTTCTTTTAATACACAGTGTTTAGAGGTAAGGCACGTTTTCATTTGCCATTCACTGTCAGTTGGACAGGCTCATGCAGTTCATCAAACTCTATCTTTTAAAATCAAATGCGGAATAAAACGCTCTCCTAAAAGCTGGCGCTGCTACAGTGACAACATACAATTCGATTCGCGCCTTCTGAATGGTTCTCGGGATATAGCGGCTTTTGCTGTGAAAGGCAAGTGCCGTTTAGTATATATATATGTATATATGTATATGTATATATGTATATTTGTATATATATATATATCTAAAAATTTTAAATATTAAATTATTAATTTCTATAATACTCTCTCTCTCACTGTATGACCAAACTCCTGGTTACATTCATGGCAAGCTGATGATATGGAAATGTGATTGTAAAGTCCTTTTTCAAAATACTGACATCATTGACATCTATTATTGATTATTTCCGTGTGTCAAAAAAATACAAAACTAGTTTTAGCTGCTTTAAAAGCAGTGGCTCTGTCTACCCCTTTGAAAGCGTCCTCCGCATTTTAAGCCAATCATCATTAGTTATGTGGTTGTCCCACCCCTACATACACACACCAATCATTTATCAGTTATGTGCCGACAGAGTTGACAAAGTCAGGCGAAACTGTATCAGTGAGGCCAATTGCAAATTCTATATAAATTATGTAACGCTGCATTTTATTGTCAGTAATGGTGTTGTAACAGGGGAAGAAGTAATTTATACGATTGCTCATTACTTAAAAAGTAATTTCGCTTATTTAAAATGTTGTTATTCCCATTCCCGCTGGCACAATGCAGTGTGATCAGAATTAAATAAAATTGAAAAATTATATAATTTATTTAACTGTCAGATTATTCTCAGTGAGGCATCAAAGTGGCACAGTGGGTAGCACGATCGCCTCACAGCAAGAAGGTCACAGGTTCGCGCCCTGGCTGGGTCAGTTGGCATTTCTGTGTGGAGTTTGCATATTCTCCCCACATTCGCGTGGGTTTCTTCCGGGTGCTCCGGTTTCCCGCACAGTCCAAAGACATGCGGTATAGGTGAATTGAATACGCTAAATTGGCCATAGAGTATGTGTGTGAATGCAAGAGTGTATGGGCGTTTCCCAGTGTTGGGTTGTGGCTGGAAGGGCATCCACTGCATAAAACATATGCTGGATAAGTTGGCAGTTTATTCCGCTGTGCAGACCCCTAATTAAAGGGACAGGGCCGAAAAGAAAATGAATAAATGAATTAAGCTCAGTTCCTCCAACACTGACTTAGGAATATAAATAATATTACCCGTGACTCTCGACTTCTGTTTTTTACAATAAAAAAAAGCAGAATATTAAAACATAATCTAAAACTGCTCTTTAAAGCATTAATATCAATAAAAATGTAAAATTTTTTAAGTTTTCCACAATTGCTATAAGAAATGCTCAACTCACTTGAGTGTTTTGGCGACAAAATGTCAGTTACAGTTCTATAGTAGTAAATAATAATTTTGAATTCAGAAACATCCACAGTATTTGACTTCCTATTATTGGTGTATTATCAAGTGTAGTTTTCTTTTTCATACAGTATGTTCTACCCTATATAATGCTATATATTTGCTGATAACCATTTAATTATACACCTTCAGGCTTGTAGGCCTTTTACAATGAAGAAAAACAAATATGTTATTATTAACAAAAATCCATACTATAATTAAAACATTTTGCTCTGTAGCTTATTATAAACTAGGTGTATTTTACATCAAAAACATGGAATTACTATTTTTGACACAGATTTAATAGCTCCGGTTTCCCTCACGTCCAAAGACATGTGGTATAGGTGAACTGGAGGAGCTAAAATGGCCTCCTTTAGTGTATGAGTGCGTGTGTGAGTGCATATATGGGTGTTTCCCAGTACTGCATTGTGGCTGGAAGGGCATCCGCCGTGTCAAACATATGCCGGAATAGTCGGCGGTTCATTCCACTGTGGTGACGCATGACAATCAGGGACTAAGCCGAAGGAAAATGAATTAATCAATGAATGATTTACCAATATGAATGTAATTATGAATATTAATCTTTAACCTTCAGTAAGCAACAGTAATTAATTATATGAGAGAAATATCAAACTAAACTCCACAGTTTTAACTAAACTGCATTTAAGTTGTTTAAAATAAATAATATGTTGTTTAGTTTAAGCATTTTTGTGCATGTCTCTCATTTACTGTAATTACATGGATTATATCAGCCAATAAACCAGATTAATTCCTCAATAACGGCACTAATAAACACTGCTGCCTGCCAGCTGCAATCACTAATAAAAAAAATTCTATATCATATCAACCCTACTTGAAATATATAGCATCATTCCTTCAACGCTGGGTCTCATTTGAGTTTATGTTTCTCTGATTAAATTCCTGTGTGTGAAGTCCATTTCATGCTTATATCCCATTCCTTTTTTAGTAACCTTGAGCGCAGAGTAATAAATATGAGATTCAGGGCTCCACAGTTCAAGCAGTTCACTGGCGTTTGCAACTAAAATTGTTGTGGGTAAACTTTGAAATGTATTTAGGAGGCTTTTTCATAATTTTATGAGTTTTTAAAATCTGGGTCTGGAAAGCAGGAATAGAGGTACGGCTTAAAGTAGTTATTAAATGTAACTTAATAAAGTGTGTTGCTTTTTCAAAACCATAGCAGAGATGTTCGCTCAGAGCAAGCACTTAGGCCAAAACACTGCTTACGATTGACTGTTGATAAATTATACAAATGTTTGATTATGCAATTCTTATAGTAATCTGTTGAAGGGCTGTCAAATGCTAATTAGCAAATGGGACCGAACGGAGAGAATGTCCTATTGTGTGTGGATGAATTTGTTAGCCAGTTAGTTTGCTCACAACTACACTATTAGCCATGATATTTACAATATAACTTACAACATCAGACACTAGTTTATCTCAGTGTGGTGTGATTCTGTGTATGTACAGTTGAAGTCAGAATTATTAGCCCCCAATTAACCCCCCCCCCCTGCTTAATTCTTTTTATTATTAATATAAACTATTAATATCAACAGATTAAAACTATTTTAAATAAAATGAGTGCTTACTTAAACTAAAAAATAAATGTAGAGAAACAAATATACTTTTAGAATAGAATTTCTTTAAATTAATGAAGTCACAAACAAACTAAATCAAATATAAAATTGAATTCTTCTTTTAATAATATATACAAAAACATATATATACATATACATATACATATATATGCATATATATATATATATATATGCATATATATATATATATATATATGCATATATATATATATATATATATATATATATATATATATATATATATATATATATATATATATATATATATATATATTACACCGTAAGCATCTTTATTTACTTTGGTTTACCAGGCTTTTCTTTTCATTTGCAAAAAACATTTTTATTTGCAAAAATGAAGAAAAAGAAACTGCTATATGTATATATATGTATATATGTATATGTGTATATATGTATATGTGTATATATGTATATGTGTATATATATATAATATATATATAATATATATATATATATATATATATATATATATATATATATATATATATATATAGTTGCTATGATTATTCCATGACTAAATGAAGCAGTTTCTTTTTCTTCATTTTTGCAAATGAAAATGAAAATGTTTTTTGCAAATGAAAATAAAAGCCTGGTAAACCAAAGTAAATAAAGATGGTTACGGTGTAATGTTTTGAACCCAGAGCAATCATTTAACTTTCAATGACACTCGTTAAGAGCATGCAGGGTTAACATCATTTTTTCCCCACCAGAGAATGTTTTAAGTGAGAATAGAACTGACACACAACAACATTCTGATGAACGAACATACAAAAAACAAAACCCAAAGCGTTTATGTAGGTTTAGCCTTGGGATTGTTTCAGAAGGCCAGAGGGTATTATTCAGCATTTAAGCTGGGTTTCCTTTATCGATGCCTTGATATTCACCAGCATGCCTGGTGCCTGTAGCCACTGTGCAGCTGCATCCAAATTGGAAGAAGCGGGCAAAACAAGAGATTTAGGGCCACGGAGGGGCACTGACAGAAAGAGAGCGTGTGTATATTTGAGAAAGGTCTACGGAGAGCTGAGACACAGAGCAGGGATGCAGCAGTGTGGGTGTACACATGCAGCACTGGCTCTTAAAAGGCTGCCAACAACAAAGCAGAGTATGAAATGAGCTTGCACAATGACAAGTCGATGTGTCTCCCGGCTGTTCGCTAGTCACTTGCATCAATTACGACGCCACTTTTGCCAAGCAAGACTCAAATGTGGATAGTATTTTTAGCGGATGTCTCATTTGGATAGCGTGCAATTATGACCCATTTTTGATACTGCTGGGCAAACACAGCCTTTCACTACAACATTTGCTTGTGTTCTATGCACCCGAGGTTGATTTAAAATGCTTTTTTCTTTTTGGACTGCAGCAGCATCACACGCTCCACCCCCCACCCGCATCCAGATTGAAAAGGTCTCCACACATGGGAGACAAACAAAGGTGTCGCTGAGCACTGGGCAAAAGGTATTTCCACTGTTAATGAGCTAAAAATCTCCAGGCCCAGCCCCCGCACATGGCCCTCTTGTCTTACTCAGCTGAAGACACTGTGAGCCTGCTCTTTGTGCTTATGAGGGAGCTGCGCTGGGCCATCAACTGAAGAATGCATCAAATAGCATTATCTCTACTGCACAAAAAGGGAAGGCTACATTTGATGCATTGAATGCTGGCACCAAGCTAACTTAAAAGAGAAAGAGGATAAAAATCATCTCAATTTAAGCCCTAGCACTTTCTTTGTGATTGTATTATATATTACATTTGTTAGCTACACTGTAAAAAATGGTGATTTCAACGGTAAAAAAAAACTTTAAAAATGCTACAGTAAAAATCCGTAACCTGATTAACAGTATGTTTCCCTAATATATACTGCGAATAACCATAAATTGACTTTTCACTGCATGGCACATCACTTTTTATGCTTTTTGTTGACATTTCTATGGATCTTTTTAGATGTTTCCCTATCAGTTATGTACATTAGATATTTATGTTACATCTAATGGTGATAAACAATGTTTAATTCATGACTTTAATATTATGTGTGTTACCGTACTGGTGTTTAGTAGCTGTTTGAACGACACTGAGCACCTTCTATACACTGATACACTTTTCTGCTTGTGGGAGAAGTTGTTTGTGATGAGCATTGGTTCATTATGTAACTTTCTCATCACCACCTGCATATGGCTGTGTCTATCTGTGTAACAAAAGATAGGTAGAAGTTGGTTATTCAAAATACAGAAATATTACCTCTATAAATTAACAAAATACGGTAGTTTACTGTAAAAATGACAAATTACTTTTACAATTTGTACCGTATTTTTAGCGGTAAAGTACTGGCAACCACAGCTGTCGTTTTTTTACCGTAAATTTTACGGATGTATTTTTTACAGTGTTGTGAATCATTAAAAAGGTAATTTTTTTCATTAGTTTATTTAGTTAACTCTTGTTTAGTTAAATCAAGTTGCAAACATATTGGTGGTATGACTAAATCATCTATATTATTACATCAACAAAGCTGCCATGAAATTGAAATGAACAATTCCTATTATAAATGAAATATTTTAGTATTTATGACAAAAGAATTCTGTAAAATGAAACATCTAACATTTGAAGTTGGAATTATTAGCTTCCCTGAATAAATAGCCCCCTGTTTATTTTTTCCCCAATTTCTGTTTAACGGAGAGAAGATTTACATTTCTAAACATAATAGCATTAATAACTTATGTCTAAACAGCAATTTATCTTAGTCATGATGACAGTACATAATATTTGACTAGATATTTTTCAAGACACTTCTATACAGCTTAAAGTGACATTTAAAGGCTTAACTAGGTTAATTAGGTTAACTAGGCAGGTTAGGGTAATAAGGCAATTTATTGTATTATGGTGGTTTGTTATGTAGACTATCAAAAAAAATGTAGCTTAAAGGGGCTAATAATTTTGACCTTAAAGTTTTTTATTTTTTTATTAAAAATTGTTTTTATTCCAGCCGAAATAAAACAAATAAGACTTTCTCCAGAAGAAAAAATATTATCTGACATGCTGTGAAAATTTCCTTGCTCTGTTAAACATAATTTGGGAAAAATTTAAAAAAGAAAAAAAATTAAAAGGGTGCTAATAATTCTGACTTCAACTGTATATAACGGTAATTATTTTTTTCAAAAAGCTAAAGAGCAACAAATGCAGAAAAAAGCGAGAGATATGGCTTGATCTATGGCTTGCATGTACATTTTGCACATCACTCAGGAGAATGGCTTTCCAGATCTGTTGACTAGCATGTTTCTCACATTTTATTTTAATTTTAAAGCAAGTATTTCAGCCTAGACTCAGTGTACAATTTTGTGAAATATTGTGAAAATACGTTGCTCCAGGTATGTTTTGTTGCATGTTTCAGATGACAAATCCACTAGAGGGCACTGTCTATATTTTTGCAAATGGGAAGTATGTAACTTAAAAGTGCAGTAGCTGATCTGCCTGAATTCTAAATGGTTAGCATAATATCTTTGAAACACAATCCCTCCCCAAAGGAGTCCAAAGCCACACCTCCTGAAATCACAAACACGCACATTAAAGATGACAGAAGACAACACACTAGATTTGCCAGTTACAAAACTTTATAGTACTTTATAATGCTACAATTCTGAATGAAAAACTGTATTACATCTATCCAGGGCTTAATAGGGTATATGCTGAGCTAGTGTTTTTCCCATACTGATAAACTTCCGGTGACCTGATATTGTAAGTTTTTTTTCCATTTTATACGGTTCCTTTTACAGCATCGATGTTGTAATGTGATTACAATACAATCAATTAAATAGACTTTGGCATTCATTTAGTTGCCCAAGCATAAAATGAGACAAAAAGCCTTTACTCGCACGCGCCCGTCAGAATTAGCAGGTTGGCGCAGAAGCTCCATTGAATATAATGGGGTAAAATAAATGTTCATATTTTAGAGATATGGCAGGGACAAATGTCATTTAATGCAGTGCTTCTTGTACAATCTGAGACCCACTTTATATTGGATTTCACTCAGCCAGTGGAGATAGCTGATTTTTAAAGAAAACAGACCTTAAACGTGCCGATTTTGCATTGGCATACACTTCACCGGAAACGATTAACCCAGGTTACTGACAAATGAAAAGTCCTATAAGCATACTTCAGCATATACCCTATTAGTGCTGGAACACGCCGGATCTGGCACGTCTGTAATCTGATCCGGCACCTCATTTTACCGATCCCTCTCCTCAAACGCCCTCCTCCCCTATCCGCTGTTCACTTTCTTCCGTGATTCCCCAACTCTCTTTACTTTCTTAAGCGACAACCCCGTGTTCTTCACGTCACACAACACCCCTCTGCCATCCAACATCAACCCCCTGTAAACTGTGAGAAGGACTTCTCAATCATGAACAGGGCAATAAGTACTTTTTACAACAGCATTTGCTGCTTTAAGCAAATTTTAACAGTTAATGTATTTGCAGCTCAAGACCAATTATGAAAATATATATATATATATATTTTTAGCTTGTACGGTTGTACAGTACAAATAATTGTTCAGTTATTTACTGCTGTCACTAAAAGAAACATAACACCATGACTCCTTGTGTCGGAGTCACACCGCACCGCACCCCCAATCCCCCCAAAACTGTAAACCTAGGGTAACTGTAAACACCGGTTTCTGATGATTAATGCAATTAAAATTGCAATTAAACTGAATTAAATTATCAATCATATTCAGTGATCTAAATGTTTTTGTCCTAAACTTTTACATGTGCTTATGACTGATAATAATTATACAAATGAATTGCAGTGGGTGCCAACAGCTTGGTGACTGGTGGTATTAAACTTTACAGCACAATCAAATCTGTATCCAATTTATTTGCCCAGCATGACTTGAATTCAAGTAAGACAATTTTTTTCTGGAAAATACTGCAACATAATCCTATTTCAAATACTTCATTTCTGAAATCTGACTAAATATAACAAGTTCATTTCCTGCACTGTAAACTGTGAGGTACTGTATATAGACATTTTGAAGACTAGAACACAAATTGTTAGAAAAAAGCAGAAGCACCAAACTCATTAAATGGGAACCTTCTGTGCAGAAATGTACTGATGTTGCTCCGAAAAGACATGAGAGATAATGCCATGTCAATGAAAAACTCACCCAAATCCACCCATTTCAAGGGCAACTTTGGAGGATGCAGCCATTATTTAAAAAGCTTTTTCACCGACCGACTGAATCTCATCAGTAGAACAATGTACAAGGCCATGTGGGCAGTGAGAGCAGCAACAGCTTTCTTTATTGAAATTAAAGAAAGAGAAGTTCAAAAACGAGAATACTTTGTCCGCTGTGTGAACTTCATGAAAACTTGAAGCAACACTGATCACAACATCTGTTTGCATGTGGACGAAAGCACCACAGTATACGAAGATTGAATAAAACATTATTGAATAAATACATTAATTAAAAAAATTGTCTAGAGATCTAAAGTCCATCGCAGAGTACGTCAATTGTGTGCCTCGTGCGTTTGGATATAACAGTTTTATGAGCACACTTCCGTTATTATTGCTCATTTATTAGTTTTCTGGAAATTAGAATTGAATTTAGAAATAGTTTTAAAACAAATCTTTGCACTTAACAAACAAAATTAAATATTTAGGCTAATGGATGTCTTCTGTGGAGTGTACAACACCGTCTCCTTATCCACAAAAGAGAGAAAGTGAAAGTACAGGCCGATTGGAGGAGGCTCATTCTTTACCCTTGTGCTGCAGATGCTCTGTTTAACTGTTTTCTCGATAGTGAAGCATTCAGTTTTTCTACTTACAAAGTCCACCATGTAAATAGCAAATGCACCATGGAGCGATGCAACTGACTCTTAAAGGGAATGAGAGATGAGACTGGTTTATTCTCAAAAGACCCCCATAGCTCATTTCCCGTGGCGCAGAGCATATTTTTCCATCCTTAAAATAGCAAAAGTGGATTCAGATGTGCCCTTAATGCTTTTGTGCCATGCGCTTTAGACTTTGTGAATAGATTGTTAAAATAGAGCCCACAGTGTGTGCATTTTACTTTAATATATAGAGGAATTACCAACCTACATCACACATGACGTCATCCAGGTTCCCGGTTGCAATAGTTGCAATAGTAAACATGTTGTGTGGTACAGTAGGATGCTAAATTCGAAAATAGAAAATTCTATTTTGCCAAGGTCCAAAATTAAAAAAACTTAACTTTTACCATACACCACACTGCTTTAAATGCCAATAGCAGATGTCTTTGGCTAAAAGGAAGCTGAATGAAGTGAGGACCTAATTAGAAATGCTCAACTCTGCAGTTCTAATTTTATATCAGGTACAGTAAGTTCACGCTATGCTGAATCATACACATTACTCGTTTTTGATTGCAGCAATGACTTCAGCAAAAACAATTAAATATGGTTAATTAAACTGCAGACACTGAATGCTAAGAATGAAACAAGAAAATCTAAGTTCACACACCCTGCCATACAGGTGCAGTTTGCTGTCTGAATGTAGTTTTTCTTGTTGATGATTACCCAGGCCTTGTACAGTTCCGTCTTCTTTCCTTGTCTTTGGCTAGGCAGAACCTCGTTTTTAGCACTACAAAGTTTTTTAATCTGGTAATTATGGAGCATTAATTCTTGCACATGACCACACAGAACAAAATTATTGGCATCCAAAGACTTGTAGGCCTTTAACTTCTCTCTTGTAAAATCACTTAGAGTTTCAATGAGATAGTTATATATTTCGGGCTGGATGCTTGGTCATTTCGTCATATGCAATATCCATTTGGAGGGTGCTATCGCAATTGGACCTGTCAGATGAATGCCGCTCACTTTAACGTTAATTTTGCAGAATAACTGTGCTTATCACTGGGTGACAAGCTGTTATAATATGCTGAAAGCATTATGTAAATAATATGTATAATATGTGATCAATATAACTTATTTCTAAGACACAACAAACTCTGTACTGTATGAGATGTCATTCACTCACTGTAAATGCTAGCGCTCCTGGTTTTTTCTGCAACCTTGCTGCACGCGGATCCTGAATGTTTACAAACATTGTAATTCGTCTATACTGCTTAATATATATACCTTAATATATACTGCTGTAAGGACATCTGTCTTCTTTTATAATTGTACTGGTACACGGTTGTGGTGATAAAGATGGTAAAATTGCTGTAATTCATTACAAACATGCACTGTTTTAAAAACGTTTTAAGCTTGTAAAACTCATTCTTGATCACATTTGATGATGATTGATGATCACAGTGAGCTGAAAAGATTTTTTAATCCTAGTTGCTTTGCGCACATCATGTTGTGGATATGATTACTATGGAGACATGTCAATACACGGCTGTCAATCAATTCAGTGGGCTGGGAAACCGCACTTCTACATCACGTTGCAGTGGCCCTAAAATGAGAGGGATTTAGATCCTATATTAACGTTAGGAAATTCAAAAAAAGAGACTTACTGTGTTTCTATCACTCCAATATGACTGTAGACAAACTATATCTACACACAGTTCTGCCCAAACAGCTTACAAAAGATGATTTTCATCATAGGTGCCCTTAAAGACTATTTTATGCCACTTATTATATAATGCCAGAATGACAATATAATAACATCACAAGCAAGTACACTCTTCCAAAGAACACATAATATTTTATTCTTAAAAATATTAAATTTAATTATAGTCATTTTAACAATTTAATAATTAGGCATTTGACTCAGAATGTGAAAAAGCATATCCTAAATAAATATTAATAATTGTTAGCAAAAAAATGAAAAAGTAACAGAGGCTGCGATATCTGCAACCAGATCTATTTTCAGTTGTCAGACACCCACATGAAAATATACTAAAGTAATTTTGTGTTTCTTAACCATACTGACACCTTCAATAGAGATCGAGATGTTGCTAGAATTAGGTTTTATATATGGACGATATATATATATATATATATATATATATATATTGCATTACCAAAAATGATTGAGGTCATGTCCATGTGTTGTGCGATAAGTCGATATATTGATTATTGTGACAGGCCTAACTACAGGTTATCATAAATGTTGCAATGTAGCCTTCCCTTTTGCTCTTTCAATAGCAGAACTTCTATGTCTACATTTAATCTCTGTTATTATGAAACCCTTCACAAACAATCCAATCACTGGGTTCACTGTATGAATGGCACAAATAATGTTACTGTCTGCGCATCATCTGCAATAGTTTCTAAATTACAAAAAAAGTATTTAATTCCTTGAGAGTTTTTGTCTTGTTTCTAGTCCAAATATCTATAAATTCTGAAATCAAGAAGCATTCCCTAGACACGCAAAAATACGGTCTTGTTTTCAGGAATAATATCAGAATTAAGCGAGTTTTTCCTTAAAAATAAGCAAAATAATCTGCCAATGGGGCAAGCATAATAATCTTACCTACAAGCAAAAACAAGTTTATTTTGTTTACCTCATAGGCAGGTTATTTTACTTGAAAATGCTTCTTGATATAAGACTCTTTAGTTAAGATATTTGGCGTAGAAACAACACAGAAACTAAGAAATGCATTTTTTTGCAGTGTATTGTAATATTTAATTGATTCTAATTGATGGTAGCCCATTGGCTAGTTCCTATAATGCAAATGAGCACCTACACTCACTGGCCACTTTATTAGGTACACCTTATTAGTACCAAACTAGACCCCCTTTTGCCTTCAGAGCTGTCTTAATACTTCATGGCATAGATTCAACAAGATACTGGGGATATTTCTCAGAGATTTTGGCTCATATTGACATAATAGCATCACGCAGTTGCTGCAGATTTGTCGGCTTCACATCCATGATGCGAATCTCCCATTCCACCACATCCCAAAGGTGATCTATTGGATTGAGCTCTGGTGACTTTGGAGGCCATTTGAGTACAGTGAACTCATTGTCATGTTCAAGAAACCAGACTGAGATGATTCGAGCTTTATGACATGGTGCATTATCCTGCTGGAAGTAGCCATCAGAAGATGGGTACACGGTGATCATAAAGGGATGGACATGGTCAACAATTCTCAGGCTGTGGCGTTGACATGATGCTCAATTGGTACTAATGGGCCCAAAGTGTGCTAATAAAATATACCCTACACCATTACACCACCACTAGCAGTCTGAACCATTGATACAAGGCAGGATAGATCCATGCTTTCATGTTGTTCATGCCAAATTCTGACCCTACCATCCGAATGTCGCAGTAGAAACCGAGACCCATCAGACCAGGCAACGTTTTTCCAATCCTCTATTGTCCAATTTTGGTGAACCTGTGTGAATTGTAGCCTCAGTTTCCTGTTCTTAACTGACAGGAGTTGCACCCGGTGTGATCTTCTGCTGCTGTAGCCCATCTGCCTCAAGGTTGGATGTGTTGTGCGTTCAGAGATGCTCTTCTGCAAACCTCGATTGTAACAAGTGATTATTTGAAGTACTGTTGCCTTTCCATCAGCTCAAATCCAACTGAACTGCCGCTCACTGGATATTTTCTCTTTTTTTTTGACCATTCTCTGTAAACCCTAGACAAAATCCCAGTAGATCATCAATTTCTGAAATAGTAAGACCAGCCCATCTGGCATCAACAACCATGCCACAGTCACTTAAATAACCTTTCTTCCCTATTCTGATGCTCAGTTTGAACTGCAGTAGATCGTCTTGACCACGTCTACATGCCTAAATGCATTGAGTTTTTGCCATGTGATTGGCTGATTAAAAATGCGTGTTAACAAGCAGTTGGATAGGTTTACCTAATAAAGTGGCCACTGAGTCAATACTAACATTTTATCAGCAGTAATTCTGGTGCCTCTGTCATAGTACACTATACGCAACATACATTTACATCAAATATTAACCCAGTGGCCGCGTTACACTAATGAGACACGGCACTTATTCATAATGTCATAAGTATGTTAGTTGGATGTGCTTTCAAGTTATGCCAGTTAAACATTTAATTTGCACACTGCTACACACTTTGTTCTCCCTAGCATGTACACCTGAAACATGCGCACACACTACAAAGCGCATCAAACCCTGTCTCATTACAGAAATAAGTTATCTTTCATGTTTGATCATGCTAAAACTGTCAAAACCACACTAGATTTACTTATAAACATAGTGGGTTATGTCTAAAGCGAACACTTAAGAGAAAAATGCATGCGTGATGATGTGTGATGGGCTTAAAGTGACAGCAAACTAACAGACAAAACACATTGCTGCTTGTCATTAAGGGATAATTCAAGCAGAAATCTTAATTCCATCAATATTTGATCACTCTGATGATGTCCCAAAATCTGTATTTAAAACTCAAAATATGATGTTTTGTAGAATGTGGGTGATGCAACAGTTGCTGGCTGTTTATAGTAGGAAAAAATACTCAGGAAGCAGTCATTCCAGCAACTGTTGGGTTACCCATATTGGTCGAAATAACTGATGTTTAGCAAAAGAAACTCATTCAGCTTTGGAAAAAAAAAAAGTGTTGGCGATGAAAACAATTTGTCACAATCCAAATTAAGACTTTAAGACCTTTATAACTGAATTAAAATGTAATACTCTACATTAGAGTGACTCTACAATTTCGACAAAAAGTAAATATCAATATATTTGTTGCCATTTTTGTTATTAATATATTCATTATTTTTAATGTACTAAAACTAATGATCTTAAATAGGCTAACAAGTTCAACAATAAATAAACCAAATAAGACAAAACTAGCTAAACTAATCATTTAATAGTCCTCAAAGATAGAATCAAATCTCAGATTCTATAATATATAAGCCATAAAGGGCAAAGATGAAAACAACGTTAACTGTAAATTAACTGAATATGCATGAATGCAAAAGCCACAATATCCAGATTATGTGTATTTTACATTCATTATTTTATTTTAAATAGTGTCTCTGGTTTCAGTTTATTATGTAGAAGTGACCTCACACACACATACATCTAAACGTGCATGTTTCATGGACAAACACACCTTTTAAACTTGACAAAATCTCTCGATGTCTGAAAATTACTGGCTGCTGTGTCTTTAATATGGTGTAAAGATTATTATGCATTATTGAAACATCAAGGAGAACACAGCAAAGAAATATCACTTATTAAATTAAAGCTACTTTAATTATTAATTTTAGCAACATAAGGGCAATTATAAGCAAAAGACCCCTAGTCTTTACGGTGTTTTATGGAATATCTTAAACTGAGCAGTAGCTATGTTTTTTCTTTCCCCATTTATTTATTTATTGGCAGATGTACTCGTGCGTGATGCGTGAAAACTAGTGTTATGACAGCGGCACACCATCTTGCAAACTCCACCTCTCTTTCCACTCCGCCCTAGCTGGCTCACTTTGGCCCAAGGTATTTGGCGAGCCGAAAAAAAGTCAGCCGCTGGCCCAGAGAAAGCCCTGCTTTGGCCCGATCAGGCCCCAGAAGTGACTATGGAAACACGACTGGCCGTGGCTCACACTGGTTCGCTCGCTTTAGGCACGACAGTAGAAATGCGACTATTGAGTCAACATTTTCTTCAGTGTACTAATGAATTATTAAAATACAAATTCATACTTGTGAATATTAGTTAATGCACTGTGAGCAAACATGAACTTATAATACACACTAATGTTTATTCTTTGTTCATGTCATCGTATTAACGAACATTAATTAATACAACCTTATTGTAAAGTGTGACCATATTATATTATATTATATTATATTATATTATATTATATTATATTATATTATATTATTTTATATTATATGTAAGAAATGACTTTTGCTTCACAACCTTTTTGACAACACAAGCAGCATGAATCGTTTAATTGAGACACATGCAAGCTTCTGTTTCTTGTTGGCTTTATCTCATTCAAGACATTTTCTCCACTCACACAATCAACTGTGTGCTGATCTTTTTAGAAATGGGGACATACAGTTGATGCACAACAGCATTGATTCTACAAGCAAAAGCTAATAAATGTCAGCACCAATTTCATATCATATCACATTTCATATCATCAGTATTGGGGGTAATGCATCATAAGTAACGCATGTTATGTAATAATATTACTTTTCCAAAGTAACGATTAATATTACTCATTACTTTTAAAAATAAGTAATATTATTTGAGTTACTTTTAAATAAATGTAATGCAAGTTACTTTTTACTTTGCTTAATTGGCTTTAAAAAACATATTGCGAAATAAAAATTACCTGAGTCAGGTTGAATCACACACTCAATGAGAGAGCGTGCTGCGAGGGAACAGTCGGCTCGCACTCAACATCAGGTCTCTTTTTTTCACAGCAGATGAGTCAGTGTACTGTTCTAGTAACTGAATATCTTAGGATATAGGTTTATTTCGAGTTAGAGGGAGTATCCGGTATGTTAGTACTTACTGAAGAGGCAAACTGTTGCACGACAGTTTAATGATTTATTTAATGAACTGATTCGACCGGTTCACTCGGAAAATCTGGTTAAAACAAACGTTTGAGTCTGCGACAATAGCCTTGTGGTTAGTGCGTCGACACATGGCACCTAGGTGTTCACGGCGACCTGAGTTTGATTTCCGGCTCGAGGTCCTTTGCCGACCCTTCCTCTATCTCTGCCCCCAATACTTTCCTGTCTCTAAATCTCCACTGTCTTATTACAATAAAGGTGAAAACCCCTAAAAAAAAACAAACAAAAAAAAAAAAAACGATTGATTCGCAAATCGCCCGTCTTCGCTACAGTCAGAAACAATGGCAGGCCGGAGACTTACATTTTTGCAATGGATTCTTGTTATTTTGAACTCAAAGAAAATATGTGGATTGTTGTGAAGTGTAGATTATGTGTGAGTAAAACTCTTGACAACTGCAAGAAACATGACATTGAAAAAAACAACTAGATGCGAAGCACTATACCCGCACTCCACCTTCAGCTAAACATCATATGATTGACATCAGTTCACGTTCTCCAGGTAAAACAATTAATTCGACTAAACTAAAAAAATGTTATTGCTTTTATTGTTGAGGAGATGCAGCCACTGTCTTACATTACTGTAGAAACGACTACGTTTTGTAAAATAGTAAGATTTTCTCTCTTTTGGGAAATGATTTACACATTTGTTAAAGCCACGTGAAGAAATTTATTCAATGTATAAAGCTCAAAGATTTATTTTGATTTGGGGATGTTTTTTTGGGGGGGACTAAGCAGAAGGAAAATGAATGAATGAAATCTGTCAAGTGCATTAATCAATAACATTAAAACTGACATTAATTAAATCTTAACAATCTGTTGTCATTTCTGATATTTGGGATTTGGATTTAATGTAAGTAGAGCAATGTAAACAAGCTTGTTAGATTCAAATAATGTACTGTAAAAACATTGTGAAACATCAATATCTGTGCCCTGTCCATTACTAAAAAAATAATATAATTTATTGAATATAAATAATGTATAATTTTATACATTATATTTATCTTTTAAAACATAGCTTGCATTAGCAAAAAAAAAAAAAACACAAGGTAAGGCCTACTGTGCAAAAAAGAGGATGTCTCTCAGAAGCTGTCATTTATTGATCCTCACTATACTCAAGATCTTGGTCTCTTTTACATCTCTTGTTTATCCTCATAGCATCCATGCGGGGTAAAAGAATGGCATCTTAACTTCGTCTTTCGTGAAATGGAGTTGCTGTTTAATGTACTGTAGCTATAGTAAATCGAACTCATTCAAAGTAGCGCCGCTGCGCAAACAAACGTTATGAATGCATGCTACACTTCCAACTCTACATTGTGTTTTCTTTTTCTTATAATGCAGTTTTAAGGTAAGGGACTTTTCATTTGCCATTCACTGACAGTCGGACAGGCTCATGCAGTTCATCAAACTCAGTCTTTTGAAATCAAAAATGGAATAAAAGCTCAACTTATAAAAGCCGACGTATCAGGGTGCTGCTACATTGAAAACATACGATTCGATTCGTGCTTCTGAATGGTTCTCGGGATATAGCAGCTTTTGCTTTGAAAGGCAGGTGGCGTATAGCGGCTTTTGCAAACAAACTGTTTTTTTCTGAATGCGCTGACACTGTGATTTAGATGATTTTAAACAAAACTATTTTGAATTTACTTAACTAATAACATAAAACATTCAAATGTAGCAACCATTACATGCTGTCATTAATCTGTATATACAGCATGTGTAGCTCTGTGCTCAGAAAGTTCTCAAAATAAAATTTTATCCTACATTTTTTAAAGTACAATGAAGGTGTGGGTTATATAGGTGGCTGTTAAATGCAGCGCTTCTAGATAAAAAAAGATAAAAACACCTGCAAGTTCTGAAAAAGATCAAACCACAGCCAGGTAAGGAAAAGTAACGCAAAAGTAACTCAAAAGTAATACAACACATTATTTTCCATAAAAAAAGTAACCAAGAAAAAACTTGAGTAACTCAATATTGTAATGCACTACTTTCAAAAGTAACTTTCCCCAACACTGCATATCATATCATATCATATCATATCATATCATATCTTATCATATCATATATCACATCACATATTATATCATATGATATGCATATCATATCATTCATTCATTTATTCATTAATTCATTTTATTTTCGCCTTAGTCCCTTTATTAATCTGGGGTCGCCACAGCAGAATTAACCACCAACTTATCCAGCATATGTTTTTATACATCCAGCTGCAACCCATCACTGGGAAACAACCCTACACACTCATTCACACACATACAGTACACTACAGACAATTTTAGCTTACCCAATTCACCTATATCACATGTCTTTGGACTTGTGGGGAAAACCGGAGCACGCGGAGGAAACCCACGCGAACACAGGGAGAACATGCAAACTCCACACAGAAATGCCAACTGACCCAGCCGAGGCTTGAACCAGCGACCTTTTGCTGTGAGGTGACAGCACTACCTACTGCGCCACTGCGTCACCCCATATCATCATATATAATATAAGCCATTACTTGAGGCTCAAATTGTAGTTAAGTGTTGAATGCATTGAAAATGTAAATATAAATGTTACTAGTTGTAGTTTTTTAGATATAATGTGCTGTTTTAGCAATAGAAGAGATGAGAATTATGCATCGGCTTCTTAAACATGATTTCTGGATGTTTCACCACCTGTCACATATGTTTGGAGGTTTAAGCAAAGTTTACCTGATTTAGTACAATAATCTCATCTGCATCCACAATGGTGGACAGCCGGTGTGCAATAAAGACAGATGTTCTGTCCTTCACCATTTCCTTCATGGAAGTCAGGATATTCTGGGAACAAAACCAAAGATCATGAAGTTTTGCTTCTCTGTCGTCCTTACTCCTCTAAATGAGTCTCTCACATAAAAAAAAAGCTTTGCTGATGTATTTAAGACATTTCATTAAGAATCTGCCTGCTTCATGAAAGCAACACGCCCCTGCAATAACAACAATTTATATGACTGACAGGATTTATATGAAGCTCTTCTGACAATAAGTTACATTACACCACTGAAGAAAGCCAAAAGAGCAAACACTTCCTTGACTATAATTAGGTATAAAGCCTGAATAAAATGAAAAGCGCAGTGTAAATATCAAATGAAAAGGTTTCTCGAAACATCATTTGGGAGAACGAATGTATTCTCTTCAGTATGTGTTTCTGTTTGAGTTGCTGGTTGAAGGTGCACTGCTAAGAACCTGCTAAGGTAAATAAATAAACAGTTCAGTATTATTTTTCTGAGCTTAAATTTCTTTGTTATTGCTACTAATTATTAAAACTAAAAATACAAGAATTACTTACTAAATATATACAATGCGCCAAATTACAGACATGACTTTGTCAACACACTATACACTAATAAATTGAGTGTTGGTAGTTTATTAAAATCAGAATAAATATATAAATAAATAAATTAAAAAGATCTGCCTCTTCTTAATGGTTTAAATGGCTCTTTTCACAAAGATTTTTGCTTTGAAACTTTAAATAGGCCATTAACAAAAAAAAAATATTTGACTAGAGCTCAAACCAACAGCTTTTGTGTATTCATTTGTATAGAATAGGAATCTATTAATGTATTGATAAAGTCCAAGGCTCCTACCTCTTCAGTGACTGAGTCTAGTGAAGATGTGGCCTCATCATAAAGCAAAATGGGAGGGTTCTTAAGAATTGCCCGTGCAATGGCCACGCGTTGCTTTTCTCCGCCTGTAACAAGAAAAACATGCACTAAAATGGCAAAAAGAAAACATTCTATTCCTCTAAAGCAGTGGTTCTCAAAGTGATGGGCTTAAGTTCTTGCGACCAGTACCTTCTTTTAATTCCACGCTCCAGACTCAAGTGTAGTCATTGTGCCTTCTCAGTAATCGGGTCTCGCCTTTGGAATGATTTGTCAGTTGAGATCAGGATAATATATTTGTTTTTAAAAGTGCCATATACTGCATTGGTTTAATAAGTTATATTGTTCTCTGATATCTAAATAGTAGGTTTATGGCTTCGGTAAGTAAAAAAAACCTTGTCGCTCGTAGTGAGAATAAGACGCACACAGTCTCTCACACACACACACGCACACGCACACGCACACGCACACGCACACACACACGCACACACACGCACACACACACGCACACACACACGCACACACACACGCACACACACACGCACACACACACACACACACAGAGCATGATTTATGCTGAACATGGACAAATATAAACCCAAACAGTGTAATGTTAACCAATCTTGCTCATCAAATCTGTTGTGGATAACGGCTAAAATATTGTTAAACTTGAGAGAAGAGAGTGATAGTGATGTATTTTATAGCTATAGTCAAAAAAACACACACCCAGGAATTAATATCAACCTCTGCATGCACAGATGACAGTTGAGCTGAATGATTTGACATGATTCAGTAGTCTACACGCGTTTATTGAAATATAAGCATCAAATTTTACAATAAGCATGATAGATTAACAGAAGTTGTAAATCTTGTATTTTGCATCCTGAGGTGAGTTTGAAACATGTCTCGTGTTGTCATTGCCCAGTAACACACAGAAAATGATTTGGCGCTCTCATTTTCAAAATAAAAATCCCACATAGTAAGTGAAATACACACTTAAAATATATACAGGATGAAAAATGATCACTGTTGTGTCACTAGAAAGCTCTTGGCTTATCAAAAGCAGACTGAGGCATGCATATTAATGATCTCAGAGCTTTTTATGATTTTAGAGCTGCATATGAGTCATGTTCTCTTGATGACGTGACTGCTCCTCGGGTCTGGATGAATGACCTAAAGTAGGCCTACATGCAAATGCAGAGGGCATGTCTACATAGTAGGTCTCAGCACAATTTGTTTTGACTTCTGATTGGCCCGTTGTCCACCAGTATTTTAGACTTATGGAATTTACATGTAAAAGAATAAACAACGGTGTCTGAGGCTCACAGCATCACCATTTCCATACACTAATGTTTTGTTATTCTAATATGCCTTTGTATACCCAGATTTTTAAAATAGGGCACCTTTAATAACTATCTAAATGAAATAAGACAAAACGTTAAGTTGTCTTTCATGCTGTATTTTTTATGCTGTATTTAGTTAATCAAAAAAGCATACATTTTTTAAAAAGATTTAAGCGGAGGGGCCACATTTTTAATAGGATTAAAGCGTAGTGTGACCAAGAACGTTTGAGAACCACTGCTTTAAGTAAATGTACTCTTCACAGATATTCACGTCCTTTTACATAACATTGCATAGACAAAGGCTAAAGTTTGTACCTGAGAGCTTTAAGCCTCGTTCTCCGACCTGTGTGTCATATCTATGAGGCATTTTGAGAATGGCCTCATGGATTCCAGCAAGTCTGGCCACACGGTAAACGTCCTCTGCTGTGGCATTGATGTTGCCATACATCAGATTGTAAAATATGGTATTGTGGAAAAGCACAGCATCCTGGAACGATACATACATTTCTCAGAACACTCCATAATGCATAAATCTATTCTTTTTTTTTATCACAGACTCAAATTAAGTCTGATTATGGTTCCCATGGTACCTGCCTGCTAGTTCATATTAGAGATATGTATTTTTAAAATAAGAAAATAAAATGTTGCTATGTAGATGTAATGTGTGATAATTGCATCTGATCAGAACAAATGCTCACCTGCGGTACAACCCCCACAGCTTTCCTCAAGCTCTCCAAACCAACTTCACGAATGTTCTGACCTGCGATATAGATGTTGCCCTGCTGTGGCTCATAGAATCGAAACAGCAATCTGACAATTGTGCTCTTCCTAGGAAATACAAAAGTAAAACATAGTTAATGTCAGTATTGTAAGCAACAAAACAACATACGGTCCAAACTGGATTAAAACGGTCTTTTCTATTCTTGTACGTGTATTTCAAACAAAGCTTGAGAAGGTGAAATCCAAGGTCATCAGCCTGAGGTCTAAATACTAAAATAAATATTAAATGAGCAGTTTTATGAGAGAGACTTGTTATCAGGGAACAGAATGGGATGTAAAACAAGGTTACAGGTTTAGTCTAATTAAGACATCAATCCACACAGGACAGTTTTACATTTGTTTCATTTGTGTCATCATGGCTGAGAGACAGTCACTGTATTAGAAACATTAACACAGCAGCAATAACTAGATGTATGTGATTGAATGCAAATGTAGAGTGGGGAATTACCTAAGAGTGGTACAGTTCAGTACAGTACAGTATGATACGGTTCAATACAGATCACCCTGATCAGACATGCATTTCCACTAGGGCTGGGCCGATAAACGATATTATAACGAATCACGATAAAAACTATTGTATATGCACAAATATATTAGTATCTATCTAAATATATAAGGTATCCTACAGAAAATATTTATTTCAAAGTGCACTCATTTATGCTGTGCACTGCACATGCATGTATTTTCAAAAATATTAAATAGATGTTACTTCTCTGGGATATTTTAAAATGAAAACTTTAACCAGGTTAAGAAACCCACATTACTCCAAAGTAAGTAAACACACATTTCATCAGAAGTCAGGACCTTTCTCTAAAGCTTGCAAAAATATGGAAATTCCAATATTTTTGAGCTGGATTGCACTACAGACATGCATTATAGAAGTTTATTGTCAATATATGAAATAAAGCAAGATGAACTTTTGTTATAATGCTGGGTTCACATCAAACACGAACCACCACTTCACTCGCTCAAGAGCACTCGTGGTAATCACCGGGATGCTTTTGTCCTCATGTGAATTTTCATCCTGAGTTTGAAAACTTGAACTAGGACAGAAGATCTGACTAAAGCAATTTCTGTGTGTTTGCAGCTAACATGTTGCAGATTTAGATTCATTCACACCACCCAGACTGCACTGATTACACACAATCTACTAGCATGAATACTTGAATTTGCATTTTGTGTGAATTATATGCTCCCGCAGGTCTCGTAAAATGATATAGCAGGCCAGATT